>NC_047512.1:38991409-39308076 GCF_902827115.2 Pseudochaenichthys georgianus
GAGCCACTCTGAGCACCCGAGGCATGCAGCTACAGCTCATGCAGGCGTTTACCGTGAGAACCTCCCTCAGATGCTCAAATTTCGTCCCCACTGACCGCCAGAAGCGGCCGAGGCAGGAGGGGCAGCGGTCGTGGCCGTCCTCGGGCTCAAGAGAAGCCATACAGGCGCTACATGAATGAACCATTCTGTAGGTAGCCAGATGCAGCGTAGCCGGGAGCGGGTGCGGGAACCCAGCCTTCACCAGCTACCTGCTTAATGGAAAAAGTAGTGCGTTGCTGCTACTCGCCGAACAGAAAGAGGGATGTAATTACACCCACGTTACCGGCAGAGGGAGCGGGAGCGAGAGCACTGCCTTCACCTGGCTGGATTAATAAACACGGCAGTTCAGCGTCTACCAGGAGCGGGGGCGGGAACACTGCCGGCTGAGTTAGAGACGAATGCCAGATGCAGCATAACCGGGAGCGGGTGCGGGAACGCAGCCTTCACCCGCTACCTGCTTAACGGAAAAACAGGGCAGTTCCGCGTCTATCAGGAGCGGGGGCGAGAACACTACCTTCACTGGTTGAGTTAGAGACGAATGCCAGATGCAGCATAACCGGGAGCGGGTGCGGGAACACAGCCTTCACCAGCTACCTGCTTAACAGAAAGAGTAGAGCCGCACCGCTACTCGCCCAACAGAAATAGGGATGTAATTACACCCACGTTACCGGCAGAGGGAGCGGGAGCGAGATCACTGCCTTCACCTAGCTGGATTAGTAAATAAGGCAGTTTACCAAGAGCGGGGGCGAGAACACTGCCTTCACTGGCTGAGCTAGAGGCGAGTGCCAGATGCAGCGTACCCGGGAGCGGGTGCGGGAACACAGCCTTCACCAGCTACCTGCTTAACGGAAACCAGGCAGTTTATCGTCTACCAGGCGCGGGGGCGAGAACACTGCCTTCACTGGTTAAATTAAGACGAATGCCAGATGCAGCGTAACCTGGAGCGGGTGCGGGAACACAGCCTTCACCAGCTACCTGCTTAACGGAATAAACAAGGCAGTTTAGCGTCTACCAGGAGCGGGGGCGAGAACACTGCCTTCACTGGTTAAATTAAAGACGAATGCCAGATGCAGCGTAACCGGGAGCGGGTGCGGGAACACAGCCTTCACCAGCTACCTGCTTAACAGAAAAACAAGGCAGTTTGGCGTCTACCAGGAGCGGGGGCGAGAACTGCCTTCACTGGTTGAGTTAGAGACGAATGCCAGATGCAGTGTAACCGGGAGCGGGTGCGGGAACACAGCCTTCACCGGCTACCTGCTTAACGGAAAAAACGAGGCCGTTTGGCGTCTACCAGGAGTGGGGGCGAGAACTGCCTTCACTGGTTAAGTTAGAGTCGAACGCCAGATGCAGTGTAACCGGGAGCGGGTGCGGGAACACAGCCTTCACCTGCTGAACGGGAAGAGTAGAGCGGTGCTACTACTCGCCGAACAGAAAAAGGGATGTAGCTACATCCGCATTACCGGTAGAGGGAGCGGGAGTGAGAGCACTGCCTTCACCTAGCTGGGTAAAATAAAGAAGCTTAACAGTATACGCAAGACGTTAGCCGAGCGGCTGCTGCTAACGATCAAGCGAGATCAAGTCAAATAACACACATGTTTAAGACCAGATAACTAGCTTCTAAAGAATAGAATAGCACAGAGCCGTAGTTACAGCAGTAACCATGGCCAGGGCTCACACGGCATCTAACCGTAGTTACAGTCGTAACTCTGGCCAGTACTTGCACGGCTTGGAACCGTAGTTACAGTAGTAACTATGGCCAGTACTTACACAGCATAGAGCCGTAGTTACAGTAGTAACTCTGGCCAGTACTTGCACGGCCTGGAACCGTAGTTACAGTAGTAACTATGGCCAGTACGTACATGGTTTAGAACCGTAGTTACAGTAGTAACTATGGCCAGTACTTACACAGCATAGAGCCGTAGTTACGGTATTGCCTATGGCCAGTACGTGCATGGCTTGGAACCGTAGTTACAGTAGTAACTATGGCCAGTACTTACGGCTTAACCCCGTAGTTACAGTATTAACTATGGCCAGTACTTACACAGCTTGGAACCGTAGTTACAGTAGTAATTATGGCCAGTACTTACGGCTTAGAACCTTAGTTACAATAGTAACTGTGGCCGGTGCCTAAAAGTGTCAGCCAACGGCTGCCCACTAGACAATATAATATTGGGAGGATGAAATCCTCCTTAATGGCCATACATGCAGAGCACACGGCACACACAGTGAAGATTGTTCTCTGCATATCGTCCTAGTGCTAGGAGTCTAGTACTAGGAGCAGTAAATACAACGATATAGCGCTACTGCAACCATACCATGCGTCTACCGGGAGCAGCAGCGAGAGCACTGCCCTCACCGGCTGAGTTAAATAATGAAGCTTAACCGTACATGCAAGTTGTTAGCCAAGCGGCTGCTGCTAACAATCAAGCAACCAAGTCAGAACACAATGTTAAGACCAGATAATTAGCTTCAAAGAAAGAGAACAGCGCGCTTAGAACCGTGCCTGGTTACAGTAGTAACCGCACATGCCGAGCACACCGCACCCGCCGTGAAGATGTTCTCTGCATATCATCCTAGTGCTAGGAGTCTAGTACTAGGAGCAGTAATACAACGATCTAGCGCTACTGCAATCAAACCCTATGCTACAGGGAGCGGGAGCACTGCCCTGAGTTAATAGTTAAGCTCAACAGCAAGGTGTTAGCCAAGCGGCTGCTGCTAACAATCAAGCGACCAAGTCAGAACACAAATGTTAAGACCAGATAATAGCTTCTAAGAAATAGAAAGTACTTACCTTACTTTCTGCATCTAAACGAAAAACGGGTTTAAAGTATGACCCTCTGGGCTTCCATACTAAATTGAATGAGGGACGCAGCCAAAGCTGGGACTCAAATGCTAATGATAGCTCGGGCACAACGCCACAAGCAGAACTTTCAAAAGAGCATAAGGGCAACTTTATGGGAGAGGAAGCGGGAACACTGTCGTCACTAGAAAGTCTAAGCCACAAACAATAAGACGGTAATCAGGACAACTTGGCTGGGAGCGGGTGTGGACACACAGCCATCACCAGCAACAAGCTGACACCAACCTGTCTGTCGAGGCTCTGCACAGCCGGCCGCAGCTCCTGGAGGACGCGTCTAACGACCCGTAGCTCCGACTGTCAGTCGCGAAGCTCCCCGCGGCCAGCTGTTTGCAGAGAAATCCCTCAGATCAAACGCTCAAACCTGAACGCTGTAGGCTACAAAAACGTAGCCACGGTACCCTCGCGCAGCGAGAAGTTGAAAGGAACAGATCCTCTGACAATACCGGCTGATGGTGTCACGTGGGTCACAGGTGACTTTGTTGTTATTGGTACTCGAGCTGCGCATGCGCGCGATGGACATATCCAGTGCTAAAGCACCGCCTCTGGCGGTCAGTAGGGACGAAATAGAACCCAGTCTCATGGCATTTCGTGTTCACCAACACGATTTTTAATCTATTGATTTGTGTTCACCAACACGATTTTCCCCTTTTTTTCGTGATAGGTCCCTTGAGATCATGGATCTCTTTTACAAGGGAGACCTGCATCAATTTAGTTCCACATGAAACATAAAAACAACAATAGAGGACATCATATTTACATATTCACCAACACTTACAAACACCCGGGTCCTTTCTCATTTCATCAAATCCCCCTCCTCGACCCCTCGGTCCTCCGATAGTGACCCGGAAATGTCAGCGTGCCATGTTGAATGACATCTCATTTCTCTCAATGCACTTCGAGGACAGAGCATCGAGGAGGCTCTCTGGAGGAGCTATGACCGAGGATACACTGATGGGTGCTCCACGGTCCTCCACGGCTCCTTCGTGGATGCATTTCCGGCAACAGAGATGTTTCAAAGAGTCGTGACGCACGGCCGGACTTATCTCAGCCAATAACAGCTCTGCATGCATCCCCTGGATATTGTTTTATTAACTGCTTTCATCGCAACGCGATGTTTCCAGAGAGAACAGCTGTCCGTGCAGAAAGCAGAGCAGTGTGTATAATATATATCACTCAGTATAACAGGCCTACTCTCTTTATTTGCTGTAGTTTAGTAGATATCTACAAACAAAGAGTCCATATTTTTCTAAAACCATTTAGTGCTTCACATAATAAAATACACAACGGCTGTTAGGCTGTAGGTGCGTGTGTGTGTGTGCGTAGATGCATCGGACAGACAGGTCTCAGTTGGTTTGGTGTCCTCTGCTTACTTGTAAATAACAGATGTAATACGGGAGTTTGCCCAACATAGCTTTATAAATAAAAGTGTACCAGTGACTGAGCCTCCGTACAAAGAGTGATGGTAAACCTGCCTTGGCATACAGTGTACAGTGATGTGTAAGCGCTTTACAATTTGTGACAAATCTCAGAGCACTGTGATACGCAGCATCCAATTTGCTCAGGTAATTGCCAGGTGCATTCATATACAACAAATCACCATAGTCCAGCACAGGTCAAAAGGTCACAGTGACTAGCCTTTTCCTGGCTTCAAAAGAGAAACAGTATTTGTTTCTGAAAAAGAAACCTAGCCTAACCCTCAGTTTTTTAAGCAGGTTATTGACATGAAGTTTAAAAGAGAGACAATCATCAAGCCAGATACCAAGGTATTTATAACAGGCAACAACTTCAAGTTTTGTTCCTTGCGTAGTTACAATGTCTAAAACAGGCTCTGGTGTATTCTGTTATGTTGTGTAACTGTTTAATGGTGTTATATTTATTGCTACCCCCTTCCCCGTCAATGTATAGTGTTGGTCCACAGCGCAAACATATTAGTTTAACAAAATCCGCATCTAAAGATAGCCTACGTTATTTCCCACTGTGCAATTCCAGTCTCACATCTCAGAGCACATCGTCATTAACAAATACCGGAAACAGACCGAAAACATTTAAAAAAAATAAAATAATACTTTATTACGAGTGTGCTTGCTTTTCTCTTTGAAAGTCATCACATAACGGCATTGTAATACATGGTTCGGCTGCATTAAATATTACATATCTGCCGTAGTTCTGTATTTATAGAGCCCTGATGAGAAGACTTCTAGACAAACATGAGGAACTGAAAACGTGACAACATCTTACATTTATTTTCACACAATACGTTTCCTTGCAGTATCAACACTAATTCGGCTGACTTTTATAATTGATCCAATTGGTAGATAGGCTGTATTTACACCATAAAGGTGCACACCTGATATAAAGGGACACCTAGTGGTTAAAGCATGTTATTGAATTTCATTATTGTTATTATTAGATATTAATAGGATCCCTATAAAGTATATTCATCACTCGTTATTCTCTACTAATAGTTAATTAAAGACTGTATATAATGACTATTTTGCACATCCCTTTCAAGATTTCCTAAGGTTTATTGACATATCATATAGGTCTACACAACTATGGTGTAGTTATGCATTGAATGAAAAACTTGGGTCGCAGGTTCCTCAATAGTGCATTACAAGACATCTATCAATATGTGTGCATACCTCCAGCAATGTTAACTATGTTGAAGTACTTATTTTAACTGATATTATACATAATGTATTATACTCTTATAAGATGTATGTAGATATTTCATCTCCGGCCTTGTCAGGTATTGAACAATCAATAAATAAAGAACACAGAATGTGTGTGATTCAGGCTTGGAATTTCGTCATTTTAGGGGCAAGGCCATTTGGCCTTCCCGTTCACATTTTTTTTAAGGCCACATGACAGGGCACAAAGGCTGTTTGGTTAAATTACGTTGGTCAATCAACATGACTGAAAAGTGTAGCACTAACGTCAACACCAGTCGTTTTACAAACGGCTGAATAGCAATAGTGTTTCTTAAACGTATACGTTAAGTTCAGCCATAAACCACAAGTCAGTCAGGGGTAGACAGTAAGGGTAAAATTGTATTGTCACTGGCCCCACCATTGTAACCACTGGCCCGGAGCATTCGTCCACCAAAAAAAAAATCGACTAATAATGAAGAAAATTAACATATTTGTTGCAATAATTTATGCACTAACTACATTACTACTTGTACTACAACATTTTAATCATCAGTTCTTCCTCATTTTCCTCAATTGTTCATATTTGGTTTATTAAAATAATGATATTGTGGTCATTGTTAAAAAATGTCTGCTATTATGAGTATTATTATTGGCATAATGTGCTTTCTGCCTTCCTGTCATTAGGAGTTAGAGATGTAATGGCTATGTAATAGATTTGATTAGAGCCTTCATTATCCTAAACTGCTGGGATATTTCGCCAATACCTTTATACTGTCTACTCTTCACTTACTTGTCAGCATAGGTCGGCATTGATGTACAGAGCCGACAGAAGACCTTGTTTATACTGGCATCATATTGAGAGGTGCAGTGACGCGTCCTGAAACCAGGAAGTAAGCTGCTGGTTCCCTCGACAAAAAGCAATGGCATTTCTCCACAGGGTTTTGTAAAATAGCTGGAAATAAGGTCTGTGGAAAACAAACCTGTTTGATAAATGCACGTTTTGTTCAGCCGGATAATCTCCACATGTCTACCCTACTTTTATAATTTTCGAATCATAAATCTAATCGATAGATTATAAAAGGGTTTTAGGACGCGGCACTGCAGCCAACTCCCTGTCACTGCTTTAACTCCTCCGGTGACTTTCTTTTATTTGAAGATTATTTTTTGCACGGCGCTTGGCCGGTTACCGCTCGTATTAAAAACATTTTTGGCGAATGGTTAGGTGGCGCGATAGTCTGTAGTGAAGAAGGAGCGCCCTCCCGCTCACGGGAGCCTGCTCGCGATGTGCTCCGCAGCAAACAGCTGTTTGCTGCGGAGCACATCGCGTCGTGGCCGTCGCGAAATTCGTCGTGAAATTCCCACCCTGGTGTGATTATACTAAATGATTTACAAATAAACACCACTGCATACAACTGTTACACATGCTGATGTAACGCAAATGTTCCAACTTGGGATCAATAAAGTATATCTTATCTTAAGCTGATCGATGGCTACTGCCATATTTGCAAAATGTGCCTGTGAACATTGACAAGTGCATGTGTCAGGCTTATCAATTAATGTAATGTAATGTTATCAATTAACAACAGGGGTCACAGACATAAGACCAGCTGTTAAATAAAGCTCTTCTGGCATGTGGGTATATATATTAATTAGGGCCGGGACTTTAACGCGTTAATTACGATTAATTAATTACACAAAAATTAACGCATTAAAAAAATTAACGCATTTTAATCGCACTTATTTTTGCACAGCGAAACGTTTCTCACTGGACGAGTTTCAGGCGTACCGATTATACTGGAGCACCAACTAACGTTCATGACTTCAGCATGGGACTTCAAACAACAACAAACCACGGTGAACAATAGTCAAACATGAACGAACAAGCTGATGAGACCGCTTTGGTCGGCCCCGTGGATGGGACATTTTGTTTTAAAAAACGGACGGATGGAAGCGTCGATAAGAGCACGGTTGTGTGCAAATTATGCAAAAAAGAATTTGCATATCACCGCAGCACATCAAGCCTAAAGTATCACCTAAATGCAAAGCATGTAGCAGCTAGCGTGGACGTTAGCCCGACTCCGAGTGCAAGGAACCACACCCTGACCCAACCCACACTCAACCAGATGACTGGTTTCAGGGCCAGGATAAGTAAGTCCACGTCTGAGAAAATAACCAGCTCCCTGGCTCACTGGATTGTCACTGGGCTCGACATTAAGGACTGCCCGATGGCCCGGGCCCATCTAGTATTTAGCTCGGGCAATGAAGCCTCACCTGCTGGTTGCCCGATCGGGCAATCTATTATGCCAGTATCATGCAGCTCGCGGACCCAGTAATGCATGACCCGACAGTAAAACTAAACATATCTATAACTAGTTACGGTAGTTTGAGAGGTTTGAATGGTGGACCCGTTCAAATCCAGTTTTGGACAGTCTGCCGTGGTTCCATCCCATTTCAAGTGCTGTTCGAGGCTCGGTGTAACCCTCGGAGCACACTCTCCAATCACAGAGCTTGAGGACTATCACGGGGTTTGTCAAACAGAGCACATAGTGTAGTCCTAAACGATAGCTGGGGATTCTGGGTAGTGTAGTGTCTTCTGCTATTCTGGTTTACTATCATGATTGAATGACTTTCTGCCATCCAAAACTAGCGAAATCAAACAATAAATAACTTATTTGTTTTTGTACTAAAGCCCGACAAACCTATTAAACATGTGATGCGAGAGTCGGTTGCAACAATCAACTTTATTTACAAATTATGTGTACAGATAGAAATATTGCTTTTTCATTGCTTTCAGTATAATATACAGAAATAGATATAACTTAGGCCTATATATAATGTGTTGTATTTATATAACTGAATAAATCGTAAATTATATCTAAACATTCTAAATGTTACAAACAACACAATACAAGTTTGAGTGTTTACATTAATTCTTAACATAACAACTTGTAACAAGGATATACAGATTGAATGGATATACATGGAGTACATGATTATGTACAGTATGTATGAAGCAAATAAATGTCTATATACATTATATACAGTATGCAGGATTTATATTGACAGGCATTACGATTTGTGTATTTAAAAAACAAATATGTGCATTTAACCTTAAAAATGTAATATATAATCAAATGAAGTGGTGTTTTAAGAGGCTATTCACAATGTTTGAAGAGGTGATCTCTGGGGCCATAGATCTTGGCCTCCGTTACGGATTCTGTAGCTTCCTTGGTGGCAAATTATATGTAGTTTGTGCATCTGTCTGTGTTTTAGTTTGTCTGTCTCTGTTTCCTGGTTTTATGTTGAAAAGTGTTCCCCTATCCCCATGTCTGTTGCTGATTGTGTGCACCTGGTGCCCTGTGTCTAATTGTTAATTAGTGTGGGTGTGTATTTAGGCTCTGTTGCCCTGTCTGTTTGGGAGGCTGGTAGTGTGTGTGAGATCCAAGTGACTGTGTTCACTTGAGCAGCAGGATTGAGGCTGTGAATCATGTATCTGATTTAATAAATGCCCACCACCGGGTTATATTTGGGACGTGCTGCCTCTGCCTCCTTGCTTGGTCTGGGCTGCTCAATTGTCAGCTTCACAATGTGTCAGAAGTGTTCTTCTGAGCCTTTTTGATGACTGATTATGATGGTTACGGTTGGATGAACATGTTGGATCCTGGGAAATAGTTGATCTCAGAAAGCTGTTTGGTTCCATAGCAGTCATTTTGCTGTTTAGATCCTGAGTGCAGGAAGGGGGCCCCACAGGGATAGGACCGGGAGGGTTGAAGGAGCATATTCATATGAAGGGGTCCATTTCTAATCCACGTCAGAATCAGAGTCACTGTCATATTCATCAGCTGAAGCCCTGTGCAAGAAATTCATGTTTTCTGCTCCGGACAAAACTTGAAGATAACAGGCTCTCGCTTGCAACTTCCTCTCTGTGATGTTCTGCCGCTTTCTGAGGATGGTGCTCTGCAGACCTCTCAACCCCTCTTCACTTAGGACCCAGGGCAAATCTTCAAAGTAAAACACAATAAGATAAAGCCAGTGTTGGAATAACATAATTGTAGTAATGTTTTTCTGTTTATGACATTTATAATTGAAATACATACTTTGCATTGTCCATCACCACGGGTTTGAAGAGCTCTCCAATGGTGGTCCATCTCAATGACAACAATCTTCTTCTCCTCCTCTTGAAGCCTCCTTATTGCATTGACAATGTCAAATGCCCTTCTCTTGGTCTTTAGATCGACAGAGTCTGGATTGCATTTATGAAACGGACACAATTATGTAAAAACAATGTCAGATTATACAGACTTATATACAGACTTGTGTACATACCACTGTGTAGTAGCTGCCATGGCCAAGCGGTCTCCTCCGACAGAATGTTCTCCAAGCAAAGAGTTTCTGTACTTGGAGCCATTCTGTTGTAACTCTCTACAACCGAGGTCAGGATCTCCTTCTCTTTCCTGATCTTGCCCCGGATCCTGGCACGACCTTTGTTGCCGTCTGTATCTTTATAAAGACGCTGAGAGCGTCTCTTTATACTTGCAACCAGGACCTCAATTCTGCTGGCCAAGGCATCAGCATCATCGGCAGTGGTTTTTGTTGTTGTTGCTGCTGCTTAGAAAGAAGTATGTGGTTTAATACATCATATTAAAACACTTATTAAATAGCTTCACTTCCAGTCTAGGCATGTAGCTTAATTACAATTTGAACTACAGTAAGATATAGCCTAATTGGGATAAAGTAATATTGTACTATTCTTATTTAATTTGTAGTTACATTTGAACAGCATTTCAAACGATAAATTAAATTATGTGAATAGCGAAGCTGTACGTTTAATTTATTTATAAATATCAGTTAGATGGCAATCTGCATTAAAATAAATAGAAAAAACAGTAATAATAATCATCCACTTGTATTGATCATTTTGAGCTGGAAAGACGTGATCACTTAGAAATTTCCGTGGAACCAGTAATCATTTACTCACCTTCTGCCCACTCCTTTACATCATTAACCCAGTTGGCTCTCAGTCACTGCCAATTGGGCTTTCATGGTCTCCAGAGCCTGCATCTGGCTTTGCAGAGCTTTGGTGGCCTACAATGTCAAACAACCAGAGATAACAAGAAACAAAGGTTCAGGCCACAGCTTTGATTAATGCTAACACAGAACACTAAGTATCTTAAAAGATATTTGTTATGTCATCACCTTCTGATATCGATGGGACAGTGAGGTGTCCAAATTGTTTATTTTCTGCTGGTTCCAGCGCATGGCCAGTAGAGTCAGCAAGTCTGTGCGTCCTGAAAAGACAGAAAATATGATGTTACTACACCCCTAACTAATTTACCTATGATCGAACTTGTTGAGTATTTGGTCATCTCACCTGCTTTGGACATGTGTTTTGTTGTTACTGCAATCCTTGAGAGGAAGGCATTGCACTGTTCAACTTCCTCCCCAAGTGTTAAGCCAGCCCCATCCTGATACGCCCCACTCCATTTCACCTGGTAAATAAATAAAGTAAAACCTAAACAAAACAAGCTGGAAAAAAAGAGATTCTTTCACGTGATGCTTTCTCACCTCGCATTTGAAATCATGGGCTTTGGCATGAAATACCGAGAGGAAGGGCCTCATCTGGAGAAGGTGCTGGAGCTCTGGGCAGCTCTTCGTAACTTTTTGAAGGTAGGGCCAATATTTACATGTGACATCCATAAAAAAAAAAGTGATATTCCTGCTGGCCAGCTTTTCTTGCAAGTACAAGGGATATGCAAATATTTCTCCCCTGTACATATTCAGTGCAGAGAGCAGCACTCCATGGCGACACACCGCAAGCTCCAGGCCCTCCTCGTCTAACTTGCTGGTGGATCTTTTGGAGGTCTCTCTGGCTGCTGACCACTCCCCTCCACAAACACCTCTTCCAGAGACCTAACATATGGATGATGGTTGATGAAATTGATCGAAAGACTAACCTAAACCAACTCTTCAGTAGAGGTTTATAGTGTATATAGTTAGTTATTTTTGTTAATATAATAATTTTACATGTTTGGTCGTGCTGTGAATGTAGTCCACAAATCTTGCTACATCTTCATCCTTGGATATGAAGACCCCTTCAAAGATGGCCTGTTCCTCAGATCTAAATACAAAAAGGTTAGAGTATCTTAGAGTGTAAGATGAATTGGGGCACTTAAAGAGTGACGTGTACTTGTTAATAAAAACAATACAAATATAGAAATGTTTTGTACCTAGCTGAATTCTTGAACCGGTAATGCTTGCGGTTTCCATCCACTGAAACTGCAAGCATATCCGGGCTGCAGTCAGGACAGATGAAGCGCTCCTCCTTAACGATGTTGTCCACCTCAAACCGCACAGCTTCCCACTCAAAAAAACTTTTATCAAAGCTGTCTGCTGAGATCTTTCCAGCCTATTTCAAAACAAACTCAGCAGCAAATAATCATTACCAGTAACACACAGCTTTTAAATCCACAAAACAAACGGATGAACAATACTGTGGGATAAATAATTTGAATACTCACACGGCCAAAGCGCAAAGTTCTCTGATCAAGCATTCTTAGAAATGCTTGGCAGGACAGTCCTGGCGCTGCCATCTTCATTTCTTCAAATGAATGAAAGATATCCGTGTCATAAATTGTGGCAAATTGCAGTGTAGCAGGCCAGTATCCACTCCGGATGAGATTGTCCACTCCAGCAGCCCAAGTGGCATGACATGCGTCACAACTTAACTCAGGCATGCTAAGATCATGTCTTCCTAGAAAGAAAAAAAACACATCCCCTCTAATTTAAAATGTAGACAAAAGTCATGTGTAAATGTGAATATGTCACATACACATCTATTGAAACGAGACATCGTTTTAAAAAAAAAAAGGAAAATTCTTTGCATTCTTACCATTAACTGTCACCACAGCAACAGTCTTTCCTGGGTTGACCCTCAATGAAAATGGCAAACAACTACGCATTTCCACAGGCACAAGTCGAACTAAAAAATATTGTTCAAGTGAAATGAGATCATTTGTATCGACTTAGAAAATGTGACACAGATGTATCAAACCACTTAAAGAGCATGTGAGTAAATTCATTAAAGGCTCAATAGCCATGAAGTACAATCCTGCAAAAGTACTAATAATACATTGTATTTTTATAGCGCTTTTCAAAACTCAAAGACGCTTTAAGTACTGAAGAGATACTCAGGAAGCTTACTGACATTGAGCTCAATGTACTAGATGAATGCATAATAAAGAAATAAGAAACAAATGCATTGATTAAATTGTCAAATAAAAGAGCCGAGTCCAAAAATATGATATATATTGTACATTCACTAACTAGTGAAGGCCAAACTCCGGAGCTTCGGGGATAGAGCCTTCTCTGTGGCAGCCCCGAAGCTCTGGAACTCCCTCCCCCAAGACCTCCGTGAGTCTGAGTCCCTCACCCTGTTCCAGTCCTGCCTCAAAACCCACCTCTTCAACTCTCTATCCATAAGCCCCCCCCCCCCCCCCCCCCTCTTAATCAACTTCCTCCTGACTGCTTTTCTGTTGTGTTTTGTTTCTTTTTTGGCTTTGTCTTTGTTTTTGTTTTGTTTGTCTACCCTCCCTCCCAAATGTAAAGCGTCTTTGGGTTTAGAAAAGCGCAATAGAAAACCAATATAATATTATTATTATTATTATTATTATTATTAGTACTTACCACAATGGGAAAGGGCTTTATCCACAACAACAGTTGATGGAGGCAGTGGCTGGAAGAATCCCGCTATCATGGCATCTCTGTTGTGTAGGACATGTCTGGTGTGCATGCCTACATCACATTCAGCGCAGAAGAAGGGGCTTGGTCGGCGACGAACAGCAGCTGGCTTGCTCCCACACTGTTGGCAGATGCGGTTTGCCACATCTTCTTGTTCCACTGTGTTGTTCACCAGACGGGGCCTCTCTGTCTTCCACCTTTCTGAAAAGAGACTTTCTAGTTCCCCAATCCAAGGAAGCCTTGAGAGGAGCAGTTCGGGCTGATGCTTCCTGGACATCCTCTGAGGTATCGCTCAATGAATGCTGGAGATCTCGTAGAAAACACTCTGTTAAAAAAGATAGAATAATAAATCAATATTATTTTATAAAATATCAAAGTGTACCGAGTGGCTGTGGCTTTGAGAGGTGTAACAGCTTTGCTCATTATTATTATTATTACAAAATGAATATATTATGATTACAAACATTACATTTACATTTCCAATTCAGTATCATATATAAATATTCTGTTTAGGGCTTACGTAGACACAAAATACATACCAACAGTCTCTGGAGCAAAGGCCAACTCATGGCTAGTGTCAGGCGCATCCAAGGGAGGATCATTTCTCCGACTAGGACCAGCTGTACCAAAATCAAATAAACAAGATTAAAATTAAAGTGTCCCTGTTACCCATAACTGTACAATGCACAAGCAGTCATATATTTGTTATCGTTGGTTTTAGTTTGATGCTGTATCCCCTGAACATCAAGGTATACATGTATTCCTTTATCTGATAAACTCACCGGTGACTAAATAATCTAGATTTCCTAAATATCTTCAATAATAAACAATACTGACCCTGATTTGACTGGTTCCTGCTTGATCTTGGCCTGGAATATATTGTGTTTCCATCGATGTCTCTCTTTGTCCACCTTAAGGTTGGTTCAGGTGTCTGGACTGGTGCTGCTACTTCCTCATCCTGAAGCTCACAAATCAACTCATCAAGACTTTCCATCTCATCTTTGAGTTCTTCCTCATCAAGAAAATCACCAAGATCCGTAAATGATTGATGCTCTGAATCACTCATGGTGACAAAAACAAAAACACAGAAATGGACTAACAACAGAAAGATGACAGATGAGACACATACACAGGTACACAGACAGAGATACACAGACAGAGATAGGACAATTTCACAACAGCAAGGACAGGGAAACAACGGGGACGTGGCTCTTAAAAGTGCCTTTGGATTGATGCTATAGCTTATAACGGTGTTTGGCTTTCACTTAGAACTCAGAAGAATCAATTAGGAATTGAACACCTTACATTTTACAGTGGCGTCATCTTATCAAATAATTAACAACATCAACATAGCATGATTACAAAAAGACAGTTTCGAGCTATGGTAACATAGGTTACTGGAAATACATTATTAATGGAAACCATACAATTCCCTATGACTGTAACCTGTAAGATCATATCTGACAAATAAAGGTCACCTAATATGTAAGGGGCTTGGCATTAGTGTCATGAACTTTTACGATTATTTAATTGTTTTTATTGTAGTGTCATTCATTTAATCAACTCCAACCCCATTGAAAACACATAACTACATTGCTAAACAATCACAAATATTATTTCATGCAATAACAAGTGTCAGTCGTTTGCCACCTCTTAAATAAAGTTAAACTTAGAAGCACCTTCTGTGCTAGCGAATAGCTAGTAGCAGCTAGCTAGCATTCTGCACGTTTGATGCAGAAAGTTATACTTTTTTGAATGTCTTAAAATTATTTACAGGCAACAAAAACGACTACCCTGCACTTGTAAATGTTCCAACAATGTCTTATTGGTCCGACATAAGGCTGTTTGTGCTGAATATTGAATGATTTTCTGGAGTTCAGGCACATGTTCACGGTGTTTCTTACCTGCTGGAAGGATCGCAAATGGTCTTTAACATCGTCGCGCTAGATGACGTCACAAGTGTGTGCCGAAAACATAACTGCGCATAATTCAGTACCCAGCATGCATCATCTCAAATTCACATAAGAGAAAGAAATGCCTATAAACCTATTATGTTTGCCTAACTGTCGCCGAGAACTATCACAGAGTATGACAATTACAATGTTGTCATTTTGTATAAACTATATATAAAGAGCAATGACGTCTTGCACCATACGCTTCAGCTGAGAACGGGGAGCTGTTGCAGCGTCCATAGCAACCACCTTAGCAACCATGAATGTGTACACATTCATGAAGTAATCTTCGTCATAACTAGCAAACTAAACATCATGTACTGCACAAATAATCAGAAATAACAACTCATATTAATCGCATAAAATGACATCAAAACGCATTTTATTGGCCAAATGAACCTTAAAATAGGCATTTTCCACCGAGAATAACACGAAGGTCGGCCATTGTTGTTGATCACGTGGTCTATGAAGGTGTATGGGACGCCCTGCCCGTAGAAGCCTGACGGTCAAAGGGTCCGCTGTCTGCAATGAAGGTCCATGGGACGCCCTGCCCGTAGAAGCCTGACGGGCAAGGGGTCCGCTGTGTCCGCAATGAAGGTCTATGGGACGCCCTGCCCGTAGAAAAATGACGGGAAAGGGGTCCGCTGTCCGCAATGGAGGTCTATGGGATGCCCTGCCCGTAGAAGCGTGACGGGCAAGGGGTCCGCAGTCCGCAATGAAGGTCCATGGGACGCCCTGCCTGTAGAAGCCTGACGGGCAAGGGGTCCGCTGTGTCCGCAATGAAGGTCTATGGGACGCCCTGCCCGTAGAAAAATTACGGGAAAGGGGTACCCTGTACGTAATATAGCGACGGGGAGGGGCCCTGACCGTCCGTCAATATGTGACTGGATGGGAGTGAGAACGTGTGTGTGTGTGTTCGTTGGAGCTATACAACTCAAGGCATATGCTCGAACGCTGCAATCATGTTACACGCACTATCCGTGCTGACTTTTCGTACAATGTCCCACTGTCTGGCTACCTGCATAAAGTCAAGTGCTCGGCGCAGTTGTCGGCGAAATGTCGCTCCTCTGTTTTCATTTAAACAGATGCTAACAACAATACATGTAAGGTCTCGCTCGAGCCACACATACCCTCCCGGTCCTCCCGATGGCCAGTCGGTGCCTGCCGGTGAGCGTGGAAGTGTGGTATGCCGACAGTACAAGTAGTCATTGTGCAGATTGGTCCATTTCAGAATAATATATATGATATGTTTTATAATGATTGATCATGAAAGTGTTCTCAAAGCTGGTAAAGGTGCAGCTAGTTTGAATGACTTTGTATACTGCAGGGTACAGATGTAGCACTCCAGATCGGACTCACATGGGTGTGTCCCAGTCAAAAGCCCAGCGGATCCCAGTGGCTGGGGGTGTTGCCAAATTGCTAGAGGGCGTTGCCCAATTTCCCCATTTGTTCAATTACAGGATTTAACCATGAGATGGTGCTTCATTCACAAAATACACACATGACAACTGGGTGTTGTAGAACTTAGTCTGTTTGCAGCTCTGCAGTTGTGTTTGCTGAATACTGTAGCATTTAATCACTTATTTGTTACTGTATGGTTTTCACAAGCTACTATAATGAAAAAACATCAATATTTTAGATCAAATAAAGTATATAGTTTGCTTTATGCAGTATATTTCTTGTAATATTGTTGGGGTGTTTTTACACAGTACAGTAGATTGAAGTAAATCAACTTATACATTAAGATAAGATGGACCTTTATTAATCCCGTGGGGAAATTCAGTAGTTCAAACAGCAACAGGGTGAGAGTGAAAAACAGGACAGCACAGATTTAAGATGAGCGATAAAAATAATAATGAGAAACTATGAAATGAATACAACTAAAATGTAATTATCATATCATATATTATAAAGTAATATCATACATTAACCCCATTATAGCAGATGCCACATTGAATGGATGAACACATTAATAATTACAACAGAGTATTTCTAAATACAAGTTGTAAAAATACTTATATGTATTTAATATTAACCCTTTGGAGTCGACCGTCACGCCGGCATGATCAGATCACATGACCTGTTCAAGCCGGTGCCGCATAAAAACAACAGTCCGGACAACATTGCCGTGTGTTTCTGTCGAAGGTACTGGCTTGAAACTATATGCCAGTCTTTGTTTCATGCAAAAAGACCCAATAAACACGGACATACGATGATATAAAGTTAATACAGATATATTTCAGAAGTATGAATAATGGAAGCACGTATTTTATCATTTTACGAAACGGAAAATACTGGAAACTGTAGATTCTGCTCAACAGGATGTATTTACCAGGGAGGGGGTGAGGTAATCAGGTAAACAGAGTGATACGAGACGAAAAGATACGGCGGGAAATGGAGAGAGACGAAGATATGCGGCGGGAGACTGCGATTGAAGTAAAGTGACAGACAAACATTGAGAATTTAGATATAGTTAGATAGATTCAACTATGATGAAGAGGACTCTGAACGTGAGTCAAGCTTTAAGCTTGTTTTTTGACATGGAGGAGGAGGAACCTGTGATGTTGCCCTCTGTGTCGTAGTTGACAGAAACCGCTTTGAAGCGTGGCACAGATAAAGACAGAAAAAACTGATTTTTGTACATAATTTGTATTATATTTATAATAACACTTTTGCCTTAACAGAATGAGATCCCATGCTACCTCAATGAAACTTTCACATTATCATAGTGACATCCCATGTATATATTTCCAGCTTTTAAATGGTTTCGTTGTGTATGTTTGTGTTACCTATATGAAAAATAATATTATTTTCAAAATCTGTTTTTTTTGTGATTTTGGGTCCAAAATGTTCATATAGTATCTCAAAATGAAAGAAATAACTATCAGGTTATATAGGTGAGGTTGTCCTTAAAAAGCCAAACATTTCTTAATGTCAAAAGTATGTGAAAACGGCCAAATTAGCCCAGGACTCCAAAGAGTTAATAACATAATGATTACTTTCAGATGATAATACTTTTCAGGGTTAGGTCCGGTCTGACAGCGCTTAGCTCTCTGCTGCAGAGAAGATTACTGCTCTAAACAAAGTCAAAAATCCTACTTCCAAACGAAATAAATATAATTAATTATGATGAATACGTTAAGTCTTGTTCATTGTTTTTCACTTTTATTAAATGTTTGATATTTCCGGCACAGACCCTTTCATACCGGCAATGCGCGATAGAAGCAACATAAAGTGCGACAGTTTAAATATGCCAGTGTTAATTTCGTCAACGAAAACTATGACGAAAAATGTTCGTCAACGACCTTTTTTACATGACTAAGAGACGACGATGACGAGCTAAAAATAGATTCTTGATAACGAAAACTATGACGAAATGTATATTTAGTTTTCGTTGATGAGACGGACTAAGGTGTTAATGGTGGACTATCGGACATTCAAAATGGAGCATTTTCCCCCCAAGTGTCTGTCAAAATGCATTTTACGTTTCTAACTTGCAATATCATTATTTCTGCTCTCTTCACTCCAGAAGAGCGATCTCCCTGTGTCTCTGTGTGCAGGGGATCACAGGAGGGTGGGGGGAGAGCTGTGGAATGTGACTCCACACAGTCCGATGGCCAATTAGTTTTAAACAAAGAGTTCCCAACATATAGCATAGGAAACATGGGGGGTTGGGGCTGGTGAACGGTATGGTCCTAAGGACATAGGCGGCGCGTGAGGCTCAGGTTTGGGAAGGCTAAATAACTTTTTTTACCAGACGCTGCCCGGCTCCGGGGTCTATAGAAAAGAGATCAACTCAGTGAAAGCACCGCCTGCTGACCAATCAGAGCTCAGTGTGCGGAGTTTAAATATATCAAGTCATATTACAGGATAAAGGAAATACAGTTTAAACTGCCGTATGCAGAGAAGACGCCAACGTGTCGCACTTTATCATTCAGATATAATATCATAATATATCACATTTCCTTATCTGAGTCAGCTTCTCGAGCCGTATCTGGCCGTGCATCCCCTACATTGTCACATACTGTATGCAGTATTATTTTAAGCAACACATTAAGATGACTAAACACTCAACTCAAATGTAATTCAAGACAGATCCACTCGTGTCTTAGATGGGGCAGTGATATCATAAAACTGTTGTACGCTTTCAAACACTCGGTAGTTATTTCTTAACCAGTTGTTCTATATTCACCTTGCAGGTGCAACTCTGTGGCTTGTATCCTGGATTATATGTTTAAGTCATGGATGTTTAAAGCTCATATTTGTCTAATATTAGTTTACTTTTCATTATTGAAGTATGATTCATTCAATATTTTATTCTGTAGATTGTGTACATTACTTTTCACTTTACTGCTTGTTGCACCTGGTTAGAAGCTAAACTGCATTTCGTTGTCTCAGTACCTGTAATCTGTGCAATAATAATAAAGTTGAATCTAATCTTGAGCAGGAACTAATGTAGGCTATTTATTTAGTAGCCTACATATCTGACATTAACGATTAAACACATTTGTGCATTCTTTATGAATGCAAACGGAGGAAATCATATTTTGTTTATTTTTAACGAAATAAATGTGATTTAATCCACATCATTGACTGTGTTAATTGTTTACTGTAGTATTGTTTAACTTGAAGGTGCCTAATGTGAACATTTCCAGAATGTATTGTCTTAACTTTTTAAATGCCTCTGTGATGTGCTGCAACCCATTTTCCCCTCGGGGACTAATAAACTAATACTATACACCTTAATTCATGTAATAAAAAAATCTCAGGCCAGTAACACTCAAAGCTAAATGTGCAATACCATGCTATGTTTGTTACAACAGAAGATGTTTTTATTTAAATTGAAGTTAAATGCATCAATCTGGTGCACTGAGGGCAAAATTAAGAGATGTGTGGATCCAGCTCTCAACACTCATATGAAACAGAACTGTTCTTACAATGCGTGTTGGAAGGTATTAAATTACTATGCATATTTTATTATGTAAACACATAGCTGATCACCTGAGAGCTGCCATTTCATTCAGACTGTTTTAAAAACGACGGTCTGATTTCAACAACTCAATGTGTGATTATTATAGCAGTAATATTAGACACTAATAATACAGTAAACTATTAACACTGTACATATTATTGTTTGCCCGTGGGATAAGGATTATCGGTAGTGAGAGCCGCTGCATTTTCCTCCGATCGGATGTGATATAAAAACAAAGCGATTATTTTTGTTGTTGTAAACTCAAGTGGATTAAACTACATGTGCATTCATTTCAATTCGCGAACATATGATCGTGAGGATGATGATTTCATTTCATTATAATTAAATGTATTTATCAAGGGGGCGTTTCAAGTCCTGCGGGGGGGTTTTCCTTTTCAGCAGGGGCCCACCCCGTGCCGATCACGGACCCGCACGGGTAGGCGTCTGAAATGAAGCGCTACATCTGTAGTTTGTGGATTTACTCCAGGTGGAACTAAAGTCTGATTTAACACTTGATTAGATTTCACATCGTTCATCCAGATCTGTGAAGTAACTAAAAGGTATTAAATACATGTAGTGGAGGAAAAGTACACTTTTTACCTCTGAACTGTAGAGGAGAAGAAGAACAAAGTAGCAAAACATTGAAATACTTAAATAAAGTATCTCAAAATTGTACCCAAGTAGTACTTAAGTTTATGAACTTAATTACTTTACACCAGTGGCTATAAAGATAGAAAGACTAAGCCTTGCACAGAGGCATGAAAAGAAATGCTCAAAAGTGCTGCCAGAATTATAAACTGACTGCTACACAATTAAAATAAATGCTTTTATATATATATTTAATGTTCAGTTGTGAGTGAGGTGTTCACTAGTGAATGTGAGAGTATTTCAATAGAGTGTGTGCGTGTGCCAGTGTTGTAGTCAAGTCACCAATTCACGAGTCCAAGTCACCCTCGAGTCACCACTCTTCGAGTCCAAGTCCGAGTCACCAAGGGAGAGTCGTAGTCGAGTCCAAGTCCGAGTCACCCAAGGAGTGTCCAGTGCTCATCTATTTCTAACAAAAAAGGGAACATTGTTTCTATAAAAAACCTCTCTATATTGGAGTGGAAAAATGTACCTTTTGTTCCTTCAACTATTAACACACAGGAATGTATAAACTCACACATATACTTATTCAAGGTACATAGATTTCCTTAAAACCTGGCCTGCCAGAGATCTCAAACAGAATTTCCTCTCCCCTGGCCCACTCACCCTGTGCTGCATACCTCGACCTCCCCCACTGCAATAAAACTTATTTTTTACAGCCCTTTGTCTCTCGCCATTTTAGTCCTCACATTTATGAAAGGATCAAAACAGAGAAATCACTATAAAACACAAACACAGGTATTGCTTGAACAGTATTCACTTAACTGCTACTATTTGATAATTACCAGGGAACTCAACAGACCTCTTTTAGTGTCTGGAAATTGCAACAAGACTTTCTGCCCTTTTACATGTATCACAGTTCTTTGGTACAATATCTCACATCAATTTCCACAGTTCAAGTGCATTATTCTGGCACAGGAAGATTATGTTATAGGACATTAACGATAAAACAGAATATTGTTGTTCTATTTTTAGACACATCTCATGATCGACTGGTTGGGCACCCCTGCTCTATACCAGTGTTTCTCAAACTTTTTCATACCAAGGACCACTTAACCAATAAAAAAACACTCGCGGACCACCTAACTCCACAAATATAAAAAAACACATAACAAATCGCCTGAAAATGGTACAAACAAGTGGCAATATGTGTGATGAAGGTGTTGCACGGGGCTATTTCATGCAATCGAAAGCTCGCTCCATTGCGGAGATATTCCCGCGAGGGTGCGGAAAACTTAAATATTTATTTATTTCAAATATGAAATGTTAACAATATACTCACCGACCACTAGGGGGCGCTCACGGACCACCAGTGGTCCGCGGACCACACTTTGAGAAGCACTGCTTTATACGATGGTTCAGAAGACAGTGCCTTTGGTTTTGGATAGTGTTAGGGCAGAGGTGCCCAGTACGTCGACCACGGGGGCAATGCTGGTAGATCGCGAGTCATTCATAAAAAAAAAAATCCAGCTCCGTTAAAATAGACAAAACATGTTTTGATCCCTCCTCCCTTGGCCTCCCTGCCACTTAATTCAGGAGTTTACTTGATTGACAGAAAAAGCGACCTATCGCTTTCCAGTCTGTTAACCCAGAATGCAAAGCGATACAAAATCAGTCAAGTGCCGGGAAAACTCAAATTAAGTTAAAGAAACAAAAAACAAAATGAGTGCGGGACCGAGCAAAAAGCTAAAGACATACCACTTCCACCCAGAATTGTAGGAAGAATATTTTTTTGTGATGTCACATTCAAAGGTTATTTGTCTTATTTGTAAAGCAAGCGTCGCTTTGCCAAAGAAAGGTAACGTGGAGAGGCATTATCGGAGTGTTCACAGGGCATATGACAGCGAGTTGAGAAAGGTCATGTATTATTGCTACACAAACATTATCTCGCAGTCTTAGTGTCGCCAACTCGTTTCTAACATGCAAAAAGACAAAACAAATGCGTCTATGGTCGGTGTATTTTTGATCTTTCCAATCGAGACGAGATCTCTCACTCCCATGTCTGTGTGCGAGGGGGCGGGGCAGTTTACACACAAGCAGCTGCTACATGCAGCAACACACCGCGGGGATGGCGGAGAGAAGCGCTCCAAGGTGTGGTTAAATGTTACCCGTCTTGAGGTGGACAATGCTCGTTGCCAATAGTGTTTAGCATGTAAGGGCGGTAACACGAGCAATTTGTCTAAACATTTAGCAAAAGCGCACCACATTCAGACGGAGAAATGCACCAGGTTCGACTGTCTTTCTAGTAGCTCTGTAGCCCCATCCACGAATAACGTTTCCAAGTCAGGTGTTATGTATGCTAGCAGCAACACACAGAGTTAACTCAATGATACAAACATGGGTTAATGATTAGAGGTAACAGAGTTATTTATTTTGTTAAAGTTTCAGCTATTCTGTTTACAGTTCTGTCATCATTATTTAATACAATTTGTTAAAACACTGTTGTTTCTTTTGATGTGAAATATTATTTATTTAATTTAAATAAAAAGCAATGTTAGTTTTGTAAACAATTTGTTAATTTAATAATATATGTATTTTTGAATCAAGTATTCATCTTTATTGTCTTCATTGTTAGTTTCCACATGCCTAAAACAAACTCAAGCTAAATCTAAAAGTTGATGGCTAAATAAGAGCGTTAGAGAAATTGTGCAAGGCATAATAGTCGATTAATCGTTTCATTAATCGATAGATTCATCGATTATCAAATTAGTCGTTTGTTGCAGCCCTATTGTAGTTATCCCATGTATAAATAAAATGTGTTATTCAGCAACCCTTGCCATTTGGGATTTTATTTTTGGTTGGTAGACCTCGGTGAGCTGGTCATTTCAAAAGTAGCTCACCAGCCAAAAAAGTGTGGGCACCCCTGTGTTAGGGTATTCGTTATTCTCGCGTCCAGGAGAGAAGCTTTAAAAGTAAGAGACAACGGAGTCTCTGAGAAAGGTTCAAATGGGTACTTTAATTAAATGGCGCGGCAATGAAACAGACAGGATAGGTAGTGGGGAGAGAGAGGCTGCAGCTCCCTCTCGCAGTGGCGGCCGTGGAAAAGAGACCTCATACACATTCATCCTTCCCGCTTGCATCCCCCTTCACTCCTCCTCTCTGGGGGCTGTGACGTAATCTTCCGCCCTCCTTTCACCAATGTCCGATATCGCACATAACTGAGGATTTCGACATTTCACATTCATTGTTTACTTCCACACGCCTTTTCTCCTCATCTCTTTCATGACTTTTTATTTAATGCATTATAACCATAGATATATATACTTTAGTAATACTGGAAGTACTTTACGGTAGCCCCGGACGTCGTCATAGCTACCTCAGTCTGTAAACAAAACTTATTAAAATAAACTGTACCTTCATTTAATATTATAGGTATAATATAATGGTAACAGATCATGAAAATCACTAATCTTGTATCTCAAAAAAGTATAATATTAGATAAGACCAATCAAAACTATAGCTAAAATCTTGCCTAGGGCAGCAAATTGGTCTTGGTGTGGCCCTGTGCCTTAACCTCACTGAGCTGAGGTTATTTGAGCCTCTCAGTCCGTCAGGAGAAAGCTCTCTTTTTTATTTTTGTTCACTTCTATTGTCATTACACAGTACAGGTACTGTTAGTATTTGTTATTCTCATGTCCAGGAGAGAAGCTTTAAAAGTAAGAGACAATGGAGTCTGAGAAAGGTTCAAATGGGTACTTTAATTAAATGGCGCGGTAATGTAACAAGCAGGAAATGTGAGGGAGAGAGAAGCTGCAGCTTCCTCTCGCAGTCCGGGCCGTGGTTAAGAGAGCAAACAAAGCTCTGTCACCTGACTATATATCTCATCATTTGGCTCCTCCTCTTCAGTGGCAGCTGTGGTGACGGGGGACCTCCCTCCTCTGGTCTTCAATGTCCGTTATTGCGCATAACAGAGGATTTCAGACATTGTACATTCAATACATAACTAAACACGCCTTTTCTCTTCATACTATACTCCCTTTCATGACTTTTTATTTAATGCATTTTAATGGCTGAAATAGTTACTTTAGTAATACTGGAAGTACTTTACGGCAGTTATCATTTACGGCAGGGGTGGGGAACCTTTTTCCTCTCAAGGGCCATTTCAATTTTTTCAACATCCTCCGAGGGCCGTACAAATGATTGACCTCTGCTTAAAAAACTAAAATCACAGCCCATTCATTTGGCCTTTCTTTCATGCTGTGCAAAGAAACCGCAACCTCTTAGTCCAGATATCTTACCATGACTCGCACATGCATGCACGTGCACGATTGTGGCATGACCACCAAACAGAAAGATATGGACACAAGATATGTGCAAATGTATTTAGTTTCATATCCATGTGGAAATGATTTAAGTGGTGGGGGACCTAACCTCCTCTAGGGGGGGATTTTTAAATGTTGAAGTTAAAAGCATCAATCTGGTGCACTTTGAGAGCAACATTAGGAGCTCTATGGATACATCTCTCCACACCCAGATGAAATAGAAATGCAAGCAGTTTTCTTTTCTTTATGGATATTTTACAAATCACTCCCCTTTTAAACTGTATTTTTTATTTTTTTTATTTTACTGTCATATAGCATTTTATATAGTAGTTTACTTTATTCTCTTATTTTTTTTATAATTATAATGATCATATAAAGATGTGCCTTTACCTCACTGGTTGTAGAAAAAGCTTCTTATATTCGTTAGCATAGCTAGCTAACCAGATGCTAATAACAACAAAGTTATTGACTGTATGATCAGTATGACAGATGAGCAGATCGCCACTGGGCTTTCAGCTAAAGACACAGCCACGCAGAAACTGCAGCATGTGTACGGCTCCTTATGGGTACTGCAATTTTTGAAGTGCCGGAGCCGCGTTCTGGTGCTCCCCGTCAGAACTACACCCCTGTCAGACGAGACATATACCCCGCGTGACACGTTAAACTTGTGTTGTGTTCAAGGACCCTGGCCTGGGCCAGGAAAAACAGGCACTCGCTTGTTTCATTCTTTTGCGGTCTAGATTTCTTACTTTTTTTTCTTTTTTGCGTGTGTTTTTACCTCGAGGGCCGTACCAAATTGTCTCGCGGGCCGTATACGGCCCGGGGGCCGGAGGTTCCCCACCCCTGATTTACGGTATCCTCGGATGTCATCATAGCTACATAGGTCTGTAAACAAAACTTATTATTCAGCAATAATAATATCTCGACGTCTATTGATGTAGTGTTAAAGTCAGTAGGTTTTGGTGTGCAACACTCCGTGTCATTTTCACATTCATATTTCTAGAAGACGTAATATTAGCCACATGCTAAATGCTAACCGGAGATGAAGGATTTTCAGAATAAAAGTTTGGCATTAAGATTGTGCGAGCAGTGGGCTGCCATTATGAACTGTGGCTTGCTCAGGGACACCTCGGTAGCACCTGGTCTTGCCGGGACTTGAACTGGTGACCTTCCAGTTGCCAAGCCAAGTCCCTATGGACTTCACCACCACCTGGTTGTAGAAAAAGCTCTTCGTATTTGTTAGCATAGCTAGCTAACCAGATGCTAATAACAACAGAACGCCACTGGAAGCATGTGTACGGCTCCTTATGGGAAGTCCCGGAGCGGCGTTCCGGTGCTCTCCGGCAGAACTACACCCCTGTCAGACGAGACTTATATCACGTGATGACACTCGTGTTGTGTTCAAGGACCCTGACCTTGGCCAGGAAAAGCAGGCACTCGCTTGTTTAATTCTTTTGCGGACTCGATTTAATTTTTTTTTTTGCGTGTGTTTATAAATTACCTCGAGGGCCGTATCAAATGGTCTCGCGGGCCGTATACGGCCCGGAGGCCGGAGGTTCCCCACCCCTGGTCTAGCTGAATCCCCTCTCGCAGCTGTGTGTCTATGTATTCAGCAGTATGTCTGCAGGAGGCACTTAGAGTAAAGTTGTTATATATAATACATAGCTCAATTAGCTTGAGCTAGCTCTGTTTACTTCCAGTTCGGAGGCAGCAGGCTCCGCCTCTTTGCCCTTATTTGGAGCAGGCGGGATTAGACTCTGACGTTGCTGTCAAGCTGTTAGTGGCCGACTCCGCCTACTAAGGGTTTAGCTTGTTGCACAGAAAGTCACTCATAACACCCTTATTACTTATCGTAGCTGCATGTCCAACCCATCGATCTGATCGTGAGATGACACAGAATCAATGGGTACATACATCATCACTCCATGATAAGAACTCGCGAAGCTATTAACAAGAACAGACATCAAAAAATGTGGTGCTTCCCCTGCGAGATGGAGTTCATGACTTTATGAACTGTTCATGAGCACTCATGAAACATTCATCAACAACTCATTATATGTTCACTTGTCATGTTCATGAACCAACATTCTTAAAATGCTCATGAACCATTTTAAAGAGCTTTTTATGAACATTGTTCATTCATATAAAGTTCCTGTTTTGCTCATGACAGACTTTTATGAGCAATTTATGAACTTATCATGATCCAGCCAATCACAAAATTATAATTAAAACCCCACAAAGTTTGCATGAGCATTTCATGAACTTTTCATGACTATGAGCATTTCATGAATTTTGGATGATTGTGGCAAGTTCAGAATATTTTTGAATATTCATGAGCATTTTATGAACTTTTGATGATCAGTGTGATGATTTTAAAGACCTCTTGAATATTCATCTACTATTTGAACATTTCTTTATTTTTTAAAACTTTAATCTTAAAAACAAAACAATAGTGAATTTGAAACTGAAACATTATCTGTATTTATTTGGTGGCATTCATATGGTTTATCTGTACTGTTTGAGAAGCAGTACGAGTAAGTAGCGCCAAGGTGGAACCTTTGGCAGGTGAGCGGTGACATCTGGGTTCCCTTAGGGGGGACACTTCCGCCCCCTCCTCAGAAGCAACCCAGACGATCAACCGGATCCTGTGTATAATTATTGCTGCTGCACTTTTCTGTTTTCTATAGGTCAGTACATGATGAAAATGATCGATGTTAACTTGTGTGAATTAGATATGATGTTGGAGATGTTTAGGAGAGTGTGTCAGAAAGTTTTGAGCATGTTTGACATAGTAACGGTATTTTAAAAATACTAAACTGTCGGCAACAATAGATGCCATTTTCGCGGGCTTCAGCTCGCAGGCAGGTTAGCTGCTGCGCACGGGTAATATGTTTTGTTTACCTGAGTGAAGTCTTGCAGGCACATTGCCTTGTTTTTTGTTTATTAACATTGACAGTGTATTTTTGTGATCTCCATAATGTTATATTTGGTAAAGATAGATATATTGATAGAAAGTATTATTTGATAGCGTTATGTGTTTATATTGACTATGTTTGAATTTATCCTTGAGATACAGTAATTGACTGTGACAGACGGATAACTTAAATGGAGAAATGTGATGTTTGTAAAGTACAGCTATTTGAATGTAACTGTGTACTTTGAATTTTGAATAAGAAGCAATTCAGACGATCAACCGGTTCATGTGTATAATTATTGCTGCTGCACTTTTCTGTTTTCTACAGAAATCATTTATTGTTTCTGTGGTACCCAAGCTTTTGGGACCCGTAACACATTATTTTGTGCAGCTGAGTATCAAGAACTGTGCTTCAAATAGTGATGGGATTAATTGTAGTGCTCCACCTGTATACATGTATGTTTGTATGTTAATTTGAGTAAAGTTCCATTGTGATTGACATAATTGTTGTTTTCTATGGTTGCCAATTGACCCACAGTCAATGGTTCATGAACAGTTTCATGAACAGTTCATAGCCAGCCATTTAATTATATTCAGTGACTGGGTATGAACTGTTCATGAAGTTGTTATGAACAGTTCTTGATATGTTCTTGTTGAAAACTGAATATCCCTACACACCCCCTGAAAACCTCCATTTCATGAATTGTTCATGAACCTGCCTAAAACCATATTCCATGAATTGTTCATGAACCATTCCACCCACAGGAGTTTCATCAGTAGTTCATGAACTGCCCTAGTGCCATTTAATGTTCATGACAATTTCATGAACAGTTCATCAACTTTGTTATGAGCTGTTCATGAATATGGTTCACTGATATTCCATGAACTTGTCATGACAAGTTCATGAACAGATTCACTATCATCTCACTGGGGCTGATAGCTAAATCGGCAACATGGCTCATCTTGGTTCCGTTGTCTGGTCAAAAGTGGTCTTCAATGGCATTAAATGATAAAAACAGCTGCTGAAGTTAATCCATAGGTTAATCCAATGTGTCTCTGTCTTCTATGGATTTCAACGACCTGACACCCTGCATTTGCAAAGAGAATCTTGCAGTGGTTCTGTGGTGTGTAAGAGGTCATTCAAAGAAGAACATTCTGACACCTAAAAACAAAACAAAAAAAGAAAGTTTGAGATGAGCTGCTGCTTGCATGGAAAGTAGACGAGTGTAGCCGAGTGCAGTCGGGGGAGGAAACCACAAAGCATGGGTCAAATGAAACAGATTAGGGGTTGGCTCGACTCAACTGCAACGGCAGAAGCAGCGCCTTTACTGCAGATTAAGTTGTTATCAACAGCATATACTACAAAGAGGCATGAATCTAAGAAACCAGATATATCACCACAAATATCTTGCTGTTTTAACCAGAGCAGTAAATATTTTCTGTTGGAGACACAAATGAACCTAAACCTAAAAAGTTTAGTTATCATTTTAAAATCATGTATATAGAAGGCCCCCAGTGAGATGATAGTGGAATATCAGTGAACCATATAACATAATTTGATGAACTGTTCATGAAATTGTCATGAACATTAAATGGCACTAGGGCAAGTTCATGAACTACTCATGGAACTCCTGTGCTGGAATGGTTCATGAACAATTCATGGAATATGGTTTTAGACAGGTTCATGAACAATTCATGAAATAGAGTTTTCAGTGAGTGTGTAGGGATATTCAGTATTCAACCAAGAACATTTCAATAATTGTTCATGAATTAACCATGGTTCATGAACAGTTCATATAATTAAATGGCTGGCTATGAACTGTTCATGAACTGTTGCTGAACCATTGACTGTGGGTCAATTGGCAACCATAGAAAACAACAATTATGTCAATCACAATGGAACTTTATTCACCACTATGTAATTAACAAACAAACATACATGTATACAGGTGGAGCACTACAATTAATCCTATCACTATTTGAAGCAGTTCTTGACACTCAGCTGCCCCGCTGCTTGGTGTTCACTCACTGGCAGAACTTCACTTCCAGTCACTGGGGGTGTCTCCAGATGCTAACGTTGTACAGTTAGGTCCCGGAGTTCGGACCCAACTGAGTGGGGCGAGTCTGGAGACTCGGACCACCCTCCTCAGTGTTCACTCACTGGCAGGTTTCTTACCTCAGTGCCTTTTGAAGGTTTTGTACCTTCCCCATGAGGTGCTGTGGGAGACCCCACACCTCTTCCTGACCTGCTGCTCCAGCTGCTGGAAGCAAGCCTAGGTCGAGGGCAGGTCTCGGGTCACCGGGCGTCACCTTGCAGGTCTTCTTCCCCGTCAGCGAGTGGGTGGCGGAGTTCATCTGTGCTGAAAATCTTCAGGGCCAGGATCTTGACAACCTCCAGCAGGTCCTTCGCCCCTGCAGCCAAATGGGAGACACTGGCCTCCAGTGACGTGATGGTCGCCCGTTGCACATCTCCCTCTGTTGGAGCTGCATCGACGGCTGCGGGCTGTTTGACAGGAGCGCCAACCATCCTCCAGTGTGCGCATCCTCTTCTTCAGGCCTCTTGTAGGACTTCTCTATCGCCTTCACCGTCCTCCTCCAGCTGGTGTATCCTTTTCCTGTAAAGATTTAAAAATAAAATGTAATAGCCACATTTGAAGAGTAGAGTTCCGTTGGCATAATTAGTTTAACAATTCAACAACAACAAATATATTATAATATTAACACTAGGGCTGTCAATTTAATGCGTTAACGCAAAAATAAATAACGCCACTAATTATTTTAACGAGATTAACGCATGTGTATTTTTTTTCCTCGGCCCGCCCGTAGTTTCAGAGCGCATCGAGTTTAAAAATACCATCTACAAGCTGATGGCCGACAGCCCCGCTCCTGCTGCCCGCATGAAGGCAGAACCACACTTCCCACGCTCACCGGCAGGCACCGACTGGCCATCGGGAGGACCGGGAGGGTGTGTGTATGTGTGGCCAGAGTCAGCGAGAGAGAGACCTTACGTGCATTGTTGTTGTTAGCATCTGGTGCTAGCTAGCTGCGCTAACGGATATAAGGAGCTGTTTCAATTAAAACAGAGGAGCGACATTTCGCCACAACCTGCGCCGAGAACTTGACTTTATGCAGGAAGCCAGGACAGTGGGACATTGTACGAAAAGTCAGCACACTCAGCATGGATAGTGCGCAACATGATTGCAGCATCCAGGCAGCTCCCGTTGAGCTGCACATAGCTCCAACGATCCCACACACACACACACACACACACACAATTTGTATTGTATTATTGTATGAGAGAGGTTCCAGGTTGAATTGAGGCGAATATTTGTAATGTGTTCAGAGGTTGTTGTGTTTAATATTCATTAGAATATTTGTCATTGATCAAATGATAATAAACATTTGCATAGAGCATATTTGTCCACTCTTATGTTGATAAGAGTATTAAAAACTTGAAAAATATTCCTCTAAGGTACATTTAGAACAGATCAAAAATGTGCGATTAACTATGGACAATCATGCGATTAATCGCGATTAAATATTTGAATCGACTGACAGCCCTAAACACATGATAAGGGCGGGGCAATTTCACTCTTTTTGGAATGTTTGTCCATCATAGCCTAATTAAAATTCAAATGCTAGTTACCACAGGATTTAAAGAAATGTATGTAAAGGGTTAAACTGAGTAAATTCTCACACACCTGTCGTGATCAGCCAGGCACCCGTCTTTGGCAGTCTTGGAGCTGGTGGCCTTGGCTGTAGGCAGAGGCTGAGGCAGAGGCACATGCTGACGACCCTCCAGGTAGTCCTGCTCAAGCTGTGCCTTTTATTCTGCAATAAATAAAAATGTGGATTAATTTATTTTAAATGAAAATGGCCAGTCAGTCTGTCTCAGTCCATGCAGATGAAAGTACAGTGACTGTGCCAAAGTCTGTGGTAGTCTATTCTAGTATACAGACTACACATCCCACAGCACATGTAAGTGCATTACTTTTTGTGTAGATAAATACTGCTGTTACAAGTCTGCTGTAAAGCTTTCTTTCTCTTTGTGTTGGTAGTAGGACAGGAATGTGACTGTACTTGACCCTTTAGCCGTGTTCGTGGTGATTGTGCCTTTTTAGGGAATATTGTTACAAATACCAGACAATTAAAATGTTGTGCTGTGCGCTTGAACAGAACTTCCAAGAAGTCTAAAATTATAATATTATACATGTTAACCCCGTTCGCAGGTGTTTGTGTGCTTGGTAGCTTAGCTTGCTACTTATTAGGCCAGCTAAGGACGTAACCCTTTATACATACATATACATTTTAGTTTATGATTCAGCCTTGGGTAAGACTTTTATAGTCTATGGCAGGGGTGCCCAACCTTTTTTGAACCGAGACTACTTTTAAAGTTGCCAGTCTGCCGAGATCTACCAGTCCAAATAGAGAGGTGTAGCCATTACTGACAGCCTACTACCAAGTAAATACACACTACTTGTATACACAACTGACCTTTAATACTCCATAAAATACTGCAGATCCTTTATTTACCTCTTTCTAATCTACACACATACAAGTATTTAACTGAAGTTACACAACAGTGTGTTGATACAGAGTTGGAGTTTATTCACACGTCACATACTACAGTGGGTAATGTTTTCAAGATACATTGAACAGTGCTGCCACATATGACACAGGGAAAAAAGAAGAGACTCTGAACCCTTTCTTTGCCATTATATAAAAATAGTGTTGCTACAAAAGTATAAATGAGGCTTACTAATAAGACAACTCAGATATGAAGCTACAACAGGAATCTGCTGCAACAGTGCAATAAAAAAAGACAAAAATTAATAGAATCAAACCCTTTTTTTGTTGCATTTTAGTCGAGTATAAAAATAAATGCCTTTTTAAAATAGGATGCAAGCAACACTAGTTTCTTAACCTGAATTGATAATAGACTATAATCAATTTAAGTTTGCATTCTTATACCATTGTGTACAATAATTATAATGGAATAAGTTCAAACAAATTAAAACTTACAGCTGATTAATAACGGTATCTAACTTGAGTTTTTATTATATCAAAAAACCTGTTCAAATGCTACCGTTATTTTACGGTCCCCCCAAAAATCGCGTCGGCAGCCTCCAGGAAAGCTTCTTTCACAACTTCGCCGTCTTTGAAAGACTTCATGTGTTTCGCAAGAACATGACTGACACGATAAGATGACTCTGGTAGCAGCCTTGCTCTTGTTGTTGGGCCTGGTAGTGAAAATGGACGGCTGTGCATTTAGCTGTCCTTTCAGGCCCCTCACCTTTTGGGAGCGTAGGGCAGAATTTGGAGGAAATTCCGTCTCGTAGCGTTTGTGCACTGTTTTGAAATGCCGCTCCTAAATTACCCTTCTTCGATAAAGCCACGCTCACATTGCAGATGAGACAGATGGACCTTTGAATTGGAATAGATACAAAAATGATCACCCTCCCACTCGGAGTGAAAATTATATATTTGGGCTTTTTGCTTCAGCCATAATTGCGGTCTTGTTTGTGTGCAGACTGTCACTCCTGTATGACACGGAGAACGTCAGCAAAATAGTGCCCACTGCCCACCAGCCACGCCCCCACACATGGGGTCACGCCGGCCAATCACAAAGCTTTGGTGCGTTCATGTGCATTATTCTGGCACGGGAAGATTATGTTATAGGACATTAACGATAAAACAGAATATTGTTGTTCTATTTTTAGACACATCTCGATCGACCGTCGATCGCGATCGACTGGTTGGGGCACCCCCTGGTCTATGGCTATGACACACCATAATGCTAAACGGGAGTATGTTTAATAGGGGACCCAATTATCCCAATGGTTGCACGCCGGAGCTAACGGAGGCGCAGGGGGCTAGCTCCAGCCGGCGTCCCGGAGCTAGCCCACTGCCGCTCCGTTAGGAGTCCGGCAGGTGGAGTCTGTCTTTTCTCAACGTGTGAATGACAAGCATTAAGAATAACAAAATATAGCTAATTCTCTTGCAGATTGTCTCATTTGATTATGAATGTAACGTTTATATAGGGGAACTACACTGTTAGCAGTAACTTGGTATGCATGTATTTCATGTTAGCTTAGCTTCTTAGCCTGAGCTAGCTCCGTTTACTTCCAGTTCGGAGGGCAGCAGGTCCCGCCACTACGTCCATTTATATATACAGTCTATGTGTAGGACCAATGCGAGAACGTATAACAAACAAACAGTCATGACAGTTACCCCCCAAAATGGGCCCAATCATCAATGTCAATGTAGTAAAGCTGAGTTGTACTGTAATTTTAATAAACAGCAGACTCACCAGAAATTCCCTGGATTTTGGCCGGAAAAGCTCTCTTTCCGCGGTTGAATGTGGCCGAGACCACCTCTCCCCAATTTGTACTCGTTGAAGGCCTTTCGTGGCTCCTTTATCTCGGACAACCTTGTAGACATTGTAATTGCCGCCCTCCTCACACCACTCGAAGATCCCCCACGGACAAGCCCACCGGCATCGACATCGTAACGGTTGAGTAAATATTGACACAGGCAACAAAAGCGGACTTCAAGTGTGAAGACTAGAGCTGGACTGACTGTAATGTCTAAAGATGACGGTTAGCGCCAGTTAATGTGGGGGCCCAATCACAAGTGTCGTTCTAATCACATTTCGCGGGGAAATTACTGCCAACCAATCAGAGCTGTCGTTTCTCATTGAACTGGGCACTGCATGCGCAGCAACTTCCTCAACAATTGGATCTGTGTCTGTGTTGTTGATTGCTTGTTTTCAAGGGTTTGGTCGGTTATGTATCAAAAATAATAAAGCAGCACTGACTGACTGATGGCTGAATTGACTGCTCACCGTGACACTGGGGGAAAATCCTCTAACTTTGAGGTGATTCACGACAACGATGGCAAGACGAAATACAGATGCGATTTTTGTGCCAGGCACCTCGCGTCAAAGCAGAATATCTACAAGCACCTTGAAACTGCACACAAACAAAGTAAGTCACAGTTTCTGTCAGTTTGATGTACAGTACATTTAGACTAGGCCTAAGTCCAAAATCTACTAGAGTCAGTCTAAAGATACATGTACGTAGAAAGGAAAAAACCCAACAATGTCTGCCACTTTCCTTGATGTTGATTCAGATTGGATAATGACACAGTTTACATCCATCGTAATCTACCATCCAGTGATGCCATCCACTTCTATTTTATAATGTGTTAAGAGTATAATGACAGAGGATGTGATTTGTTACTTAAATTAGGTGGTGGATGGAACAATAATTCAGCAGTGAACTTGAAACACCTCTATTATCGCCCACCCTAAAACGCGTTCACAGGCTGACACAGCAGCTGAAGTGTATGCTCCAAAATACATGGCTATGTTTTATGTGCATTGCAGGTCCAGTGAAAAGAAAGACAAAACTCTACAAAGATGATCCTGTTGTTCCAGTTCCCAAGCGCACTATGCACAGATGGAAACAGCTCACGTCAAAAAAAGGTTTGTGGACAGTGCATCATGTGGTGTAGTCTGTAGAGATAGAATGTTGTTGGGGGGGGAGGGGCTTTTCATTCTATTAGTGAGGCAGTTTAGCCTTTATATAATCTGATAATCAGTGTTGGGTGTAACGCGTTACAAAAGTAATGGAGTTACAGTAATATATTACTTTTTTGCTGTAACGAAGTAATGTAACGCATTACTTATGAAATGTGGGTAATATATTACCCGTTACAATGCCCAGTAGCGCAGTTACAACACATTTCAACCCGAAATTAAATGGTGATTTGTTTTTTAAGAATGTACTAACATAGAGACATTCCGACACCAGACAAATTGTGCGGGTAGATTCTTTTGCGGTTATTTTGGTGAAAGTAACTCAAAAGTAACTAAAGTAGTGTAACTCATTACATTCAAAAGAGAGTAATATGTAATATATTACATTTTGGAAGTATTTGCCCAACACTGCTGATAATAGGCAACAAGTAATATTATTACTGTAACATGGGAAATGTTGGTGTGCGTTGGTTTTATTTTATTTTTAAAACGGCAGCAAATATTACTTTCTAATATATAGTAATGGGTTTTTTTCATTTACATTTTCATTTTTTGTTGTGGCTTGTAATCAATCATTATACTATGGGTAGGTGCACTTCACTCCTATATCTTATTTAAATAGGCCAACAATACCAGTGAACAAAAGTACTCTTGTTTTACTTTACAGACCCAAAGCTGGCATACAAGCACCCATTGGACAGTGGCAGTGATGACAGTTCTGATGAAGGAGATCACCTGTCCTTGCATGTGGATGACAGCGGTGGTGGTGACGAGCAGCACTATGCTTCCTTGGATGTGGATGACATGTCTGACCACTGGTGGTGGTGACGAGCATCATCATGCCAGGGCTTTCTTGGATGTGGGTGACATATCTGACACCAGTGGTAGTGATGAGCAGCATGATGCTTCCTTGGATGTGGGCGACATAACCGACACCAGTGGTGAGCAGCGTGACTCTGATGGTGTTATTAGTGTCAACCTTACAGACTCAACGAGTATGAACACAAGCTCAGATTCGGATTCAGATTCGGATTCAGATTCATCAGGGTTAAATTATTCTGCTGGGACATCTCATGATGCAGATTCTTCTGATATGGGGATCCATAAACTGTCAATGTTGTCATGCTTTTTGAAGCATAAATTGTCAGCGGCAGCCTCCAAGGACATGCTGGGACTAATGAAAAAAATAAGCCCTGAATCAGCCGTGTTGAAGGACATCAAGTTTGAAAATGTGTGGAACATAGCTGGGAAAAAGCAGCATGACGGAAGTTCATTATTGTGAGCTGTGCAACACTGTCTTCCCCGATGATCTGGAACAGTATCGCTGTGCAACCCACAACTGTCCTGGGCTTCGGTACTTGGGGGCACTGCCCAAGCAGACGCAAAAGGGACGACGACCAAGGAAGTTTTTTGTGGTGGCAGATGTCGCCAAGCAGCTGACCAACATACTCGAAGCTGAAGGTAGCTTGCAAACTTATGCAAACAACAATAATGTATTATTAACGTGTTAAATTGGACAAACATTATTTTTGAAGTTTAAAAAAAATCCAAATAATTAATACAAATACAAATAATGTTCCAAACATGTTTTGACATCACAGCAGTGGTATAGTAAACATTCACTCACTTACTAACATTCATGATGCTATACATTTAATACTATTCATTTTAAACAAAATTAAAAATGGTGTACTTGCCTATTTTGCAGGAGTCTGGGAAGCAGTGCAGACATCCAAAGTGGCTGCATCAGAGAGAAATGACACCACTGTGCGTGATGTAACGGACGGCTCCTGCTATCGACAACTCTGCGAAGATGGTGGATTTCTGTCTGGTCCAGGAAATTGCAACATCAGTGATAGCGAACACAGATGGGCTGAACCTGTACCAGTCATCAAGAGTTGAACTGTGGCCAATCTTCTTGACTATCAATGAACTGGAACCACAGAGGTGGTTTTCAAGACAAAATATTGTGCTTGCAGGCATATGGCAGGGAAGAGGGAAACCACCATTTGACAGACAGTGACTGCAAAGTTGGCTGTCCTGTGTGCAACAGTAGATCTGCCAGCCAAAGCAGGCATCATGAACATGACATTGTTCAATGGAGCGGACGCATGCATCACATGTAAGGAACCGGGACTTGTGGTTAGGCAGGGCAAAGGCCATGCCCGGTCTTACCCCTAAAGAGAAGCAAACCAACGATATGCTACGAGACTGCATGTAGACGTCCTAGCAGCCATGCACACTGCAACACCAAAGAAACGAGTGCCGGGTTTCAAAGGTGTCTCAGGCTTGTCAGAATTGCAACAGTTCGACCTTGTGCATGGCGTTGTGCCAGAATACATGCACGGCATTCTTCTTGGGGTGACAAAAACTGTGACGAACAAATGGTTCTCTCCGACGGAAAGTGGGCAGCCATACTTTGTTGGCAAGAAACTGAAGGAAATCTCAAAGAGGCTGCAGCATATACAGCCACCAGATTTCATTGAGCGACTACCACGAGACGTAGAACTGGCACTACAATCATTTAAAAGCAACAGAGTTCCAAATGTGGCTTTTTGTTTTATGCTTTGCCGTGCCTGGATGGCATACTGGGTGATAAATACCTTCGTCACTTTGCTCACCTGTCTGAGGCTGTTCACATTCTTCTGGGGGATAAAATCACAGCTGAAAGCTTGGAGATGGCAGCTTCTTTACTGGACATCTTCTACAAAGACTTTGCTGACTGCTATGGTGCCGGCTCATGTGGAATCAATGTCCACAATGCTGGTGTGCATCTCGTGTCGTGTGTGAGGCAGTGGGGACCATTGTGGGCATGGAGCTGTTTTTGCTTCGAGGATGCCAACGCCATGATCCTGCAAGCAGTCCATGGCACAGAGGATGTCACCAAGCAAGTCATCCGCTTCAAAGAAACCCAGGGTGTCCTCAACAGAGAAGGTGGTACCATCACAGACAGGACAAACTGGTCAAAGGTGAACATGGTTCAGGCCAACTGTGGCACTGCAGGTGCACTGAAACCAATGTCTGCTAGCAGTGAACTGTTGGTCAAGACTGGAGCATCAACGTCCGCTGTCTTGCGGAAAGCACTCCGAGTGAAGCTAGAACACCAGAAACTTTATTCGGAGGAGTACCCTCGAATGAGGCGTCTCGTTGTCGTGCTTGATGATGGCAGGTTGGCTTCAGTGAAATATTTCATTCTGAATTCAGAGGCGAAATGCATTTTTGCATTCATTTCATTGATGGAAAGGGATACAAACCGCCCTTCAATGCTGCAGTATGCAGGCAACCATCTTGTGTTGATCAAGAAGGCGGAACATGAGGTCACAACAGATGTTGTGTCTGTAAATAGCATCAGAGAAAAACTGTTATATATTGATACAAGACATGTATTTGTCGCTCAGATTCCAAACCTGTATGGACGCTCTGTTTTCAAATAAGAAGCATTTCCTCAACTGTGGGACAATTGTGTTGTAGCCAACAGTGTGCAACCTGACTATAAACATTGTCCAGCCAATTATGTGTGTGGGGTGAATTCTCAATTTAAAGATTATTTCATGTGTACACATGTATGCAACAGTGTAATTGTAATGTACTTTATGTACCTGATTAGAATATGTATTTATTTATTCCATGTATCCATGTACATTGTATGTACATGTTGTATCATAATGCATGTACAGTGTATCTTAATTTATTTAATGTTCTAGTCAGAATGAGTTAACATGATTAAAATCAGTTTCAAATTCACTATTGTTTTGTTTTAAGATTAAAAGTTTTAAGAAATAAAGAAATGTTCAAATAGTAGATGAATATTCAAGAGGTCTTTCAAATCATCACACTGATCATCAAAAGTTCATAAAATGCTCATGAATATTCAAAAATATTCTGAACTTGCCACAATCATCCAAAATTCATGAAAATGCTAATAGTCATCAAAAGTTCATGAAATGCTCATGCAAACTTTTTGGGGTTTTAATTATAATTTTGTGATTGGCTGGATCATGATAAGTTCATAAATTGCTCATAAAAGTCTGTCATGAGCAAAACAGGAACTTTATATGAATGAACAATGTTCATACAAATTTCATGAACTGCTCATTAAAATGGTTCATGAGCATTTTAAGAATGTTGGTTCATGAACATGACAAGTAAACATATAATGAGTTGTTCATGAATGTTTCATGAGTGCTCATGAACTCCATCTCGCAGGGGCAGACCAATTATTTATTTCAGGAGTTTAAAACCGGTGTAAGATATGGAAGACGTCAAAATAAATACAAATTGTTAATGTCAGAAATCCTCAAGTACATCTTGTACTGCTAACGTGGATTTACATAAAGATTGCAGCATAATGCTGAAAAATTATAACGAAGGTAACGTAGTTATTCCGCAGCCAATTGCAGAATTTCAGCAAGACTTTGAGATGAGCTAGAATGGCACAGTTACGACCAATGAGCCTATAGCATTTGCAGGGGATCTTGAGGCAGACAGGGTCTGTGTGACATATCTGCTTCGCTAAAAATAGTGGTTTAAATTCTGAACACATTTGACTGGCTGATCATAACTCAGTGCTATATCCATTTATGTTAGACACCCAAGATTACTGAGGAAAATGTATCTTGTACATCATGGCATCCTTTTTAACTTATTTACTAAACTATATAAGTGATCAAATAAATTACTTCAGTAAACAAATATTGCTTCTATTATTATTTACATTTTTGTGGTCAAGCTCTGGCATTCATATCGAATGAAAATATAGTCAAGATTTGCATATTGTTAGCTTTGTTCATTGATCTCGCGTCCAGGAGAGAAGCTTAGACTAAAGAGACCAATGGAGTCTCTGGCATAAGGTTCAAATGGGTACTTTAATTAAATGGCGCGGTAATGTAAAAAGCAGAAGATGGCTAAGAGAAAACAGCTGTGGTCTCCGGTGTCTGCAGCGAAAGAGAGAGACCCCACAACGCTTGCCGGCTGGTTATCCCCCGTTGGCTCCTCCTCATGTGCCGGTTGGCGATGTAGGGGGACCTCCCACCTTGGTCTTCAATGTCCGTTATTGAGCATTAGGATTCAGACATTGTACATTCAATACATAACTAAACACGCCTTTTCTCCTCATACTCTCTTTCATGACTTTTTATTTAATACATTTTAACGGCCGCAATCGTTGTTTACTCAAAAACAGAAGTCAAGCTAACCCCCTGATCCCACTGGAAGCGTCTGCGCTGCGCTGCGACCTCCTCCTGCGTCATAACCCACCAGGCGCGTTTCAAAACGTTGCGGAAGCGGAGCGTCGTGTGTGCAGCCTCGCAGTTGTTGATTTTGGAATATTTACTGGACATTTGTACTTCTACAAATAAGTAGGCTACGTAGTTAAATGGTTTATGTTTGTGTCTAAATCGTGTTTATTGTTGTTATTTCCTATTTTGTTGTGTTGTAGACTACAGACACAGTTAATAATAATTGTAATATTCCAGTTATAAACGACATGAATCAAAGATGTGTTGCTGTATTTTAGTGGTTAAAAAATATGCATTCATCATCATAATTATTCTATATATATTAGGGCTGTCAAACGATTATGATTTTTAATCAGATTAATCACAGCTTAAAAATTAATTAATCATGATTAATCACCATTCGAACTATGTCCAAAATATACCATTTATTTATGTATATTGTTGTGGGAATGGAAAGATAAATGAAAGAAGGCGGATATATCCATACAGTATCTATGTTTATTATAACATTTTTCTGCATGTCAAAATGAAAGACAACCCACACACCTATCAATCATCAAACCGTGGGGTCTTAATTCATTACGTGTTGATTTCTATCAACGGGGGAGTACTTCAGGAAAGTCGACAGAGGGGGGGGGGGGGGCTAGTGGAGTACTTCGTGACCACAGAGTGTGAACGTTGTGATCAGCTGTTTTACCGCAGTTCTCCAGTGAAGGGGGGAGTCTCCCTCCGCAGCCGGTTGGCGTAGTTTTGGCACAGTTCCGTTGTACAGACCGACGGAGACCGACTCTGTCGTCCGGTGATCTAACCGCCTTCTGGAAAAGCTTCACAAGTACGTCGGTACGCAAATGTGCTTTGTGACACAAGTGACGGTACGCATTTCAGATTACGCACATAACCTGCGTACCAGTTATGTGCACCCCTGTACCAGAGCCATATTATTACTATTGTATGGCTCTGCCCTGTACTACAGCAAAAGTATTCTCCGTCGGGACTTCCTGCAACAACACCACGCCGTTATCAAAGATGTTCTATTGAGAAAACGATCACTACGTGACAAAAGTTTTCAAAACCGTGGCTACTGAAATCAATCTTACTAACTGCTGTCTGTGCAATTTACTCCGCGCGAGTTGGCAGACTTTACTTTAACATCATTTTTCATGGTGGGGCTAAGCCATTTCTTGGTATGGGTGTAGCCTACCCCAGCCATACCCTGGCGCTGCCACTGGTGGCACGTATGGGGCGGGCCATTCTGCACATGCGTTAAATATTTTCACGCAATTAATTCAAAAAATTAATTACCGCCGTTAACGCGATAATTTTGACAGCACTAATATATATACAATTTACAGTGCCTGTAAACCGGAGGAGAACGCTGGCATGTATTCTCCTACTTGAAAGACTACGGGGGGGGTGGGGGGGGGAGAAGGAGCCGGTTTTGGGTGCACCCCCTCAACCAGCAAAGGAGACAACAAGGTGATTTTCATCACCTCGTGGCTGAGCTGAGGCTGGACAGCCAACGACATCATCAATATTTTCGGATGAGTGCAGAGCAGATGGATGAACTTCTGTCCCTCCTGGGCCCTGAACTGACCAGACAATCCACAAATGTCAGAGCTGCCATAGAACCCAAGCAGAGACTGGCTGTTGCAATGAGGTAAGATGCACATTTCACAGACAATAAATCACTGACCACAAGTATAAGAAAACGTTTTAATTAGAAACATATCACCCAAAACAACATTTTAAACACCAACATCAAATAACAGCAAATCAACACAAAAAAGGAACTATTTACAGTAAAAACAATATGAATTACAAGTCTTCATATTGAGACCCATCCTGCCATGCAGAGCCACTGTTGGAGAACAGCATGTTTGCCAATGGCCCTGTTGATTGGGCTTGTGGGGGTTGGGGTGCAGTTGGCCGAAGGGCTACTGGCCTGGAGGTGTGAGTGGAGTGTTGTGACGTGGGGGGATGGAACATTGGCTGCCAATGTTCCTGTGGTTGTGTACTCTCTCTTTCAAGACTATGGAAGGTGTTTAAAATAGCTATTTTTGCCCGATGTTTCCTGTCTATGTCCAGCCTTTGTAGCATAGGCACCAGACTCAGAGCAAAGTAGTATGACTCTTCAAGTGGTGAGTCTGGCATATGTGGTGTGGCTGGAGGTTCCTGCAGTAGAGAAATTAGTTGCTCCCCAAGGTCTGTGCTCTGTGGCCTCCTCTTTGTGGAACGCTGGGCCGCTGCTGCTGGTGTGGATCCCTGGGGACTACGGGACCTAGAGGGCCTCCTCTCTGCAGAGGTTGTGGGGCTGTAGGTGGTGTGGGTGTGCGTGGGCCTGAATATCCAGATGCTGCTCCTGGTGTAGATGCTCTCTCTATCTCTTCTAATGGGGAAGGATTTCCCAAGCTGCTTGTAGAACTATATTAAAAGAAACAACAACATGAAATCAATTAAAATATTTTTTCCTGGGAGTAATTTATGCAATATGAACATATTTATGTAATTTAAAATAAACTCTTTCATACCCTTTGCAATTGTTGGAGGGTGGGGGTTCTTACAACCCAACTCCTCACCGCGTGTTTTTTTGACGAGTCCTGCTTGAAATCATAACAGGGAGGGAATTAGAAGACGCCAGGATACCAGTTAAACAATAATCCGTTTTAATTAAACAAAGTAATAATGCAATACGATATAATATAATACATTACTATACAATTCAAAGAATCATATAAGCAACGTCTGGAGTACTCCGCCCTTATTCACGCACTGCGGACATCCTTTCGTCTTGTCAGCGCATGAAGAGAGGGCCAACAACTAGATAAACATTTCCCTAATACTAAGAAGGGGTGGCGTTTCATTTGGGAGATACCAAAACACTATCTCACAGGGAATCAGCGCCTGGCAGCTATGAAAGCCACAGGTGTTGGGAAGGCCTGCAGGATGCACCTCATTAAAAATCAGGGGAAATGCCCCTCCCCATTTGCAAAGCCTATCGATGGTTTAACCCAGAAAACATTATCAGGGATAATCTTTACACTCCAAACAGAAATCACCATTAATTCTGCATCTTCCTTCTTCACAAATAGCCTAAAACACTCTTTTGATAAACAGGTAAAAAGTCAAAGAAAAAACTATTGTGCTCATCTATTTTTAAGAAAAAGGGAACATTGTTTCAGAAATCTATAAAAAACCTCTCTATATTTGAGAGGAAAAATGTACCTTTTGTTCCTTCAACTATTAACACACAGGAATGTATAAACCCACACATATACCATTAAAGATATGTAGATTTCCTTAAAACCTGGCCTGCCAGAGATCTAAAACAGAATATACTCTCCCCACACCAATCACCCTGTCTTGCATACCTCCACATCCCCCACAGCAATAAAACCTAGTTTACTTTTAACAGCCCTTTGTCTACCGCCATTTTAGTCCTCACATTTATGAAAGGATAAAACAGAGAAATCACTATAAAACACAAACACAGGTATTGCTTGAACAGTATTCACTTAACTGCTACTATTTGATAATTACCAGAGAAACTCAACAGACCTCTTTTAGTGTCTGGAAATTGCAACAAGACTTTCTTTGGTACAATATCTCACATCAATTTCCACACAATACATCATGACAAATTACAAAGTTACATAAATAAAAAAATGTGCATACATACCTCCTTTGCTGTATATATGGCAAAATGAAGGACATTATGTCTGAATACTTCCAGGCCTTCTGCGAGCCACCTGCAGATCCACTTGGGATGGACTTCTTCCGGGTTTTGACAAAAGCATCCCTCAGTGACTTCCATTTCGCCTTGCAAACGTCGACTGAAAAAAAGAATAGATTCCGATTAATACAATTATTTCACTTATTAATTCTTTGCTTGTTTTTCCCTTCACAGATACTTGGCTTCCGGGGACTCACTGGTCAGCCTAGCATTCAGCTATCGCCTAGGATGCACTACTGTGAGAGACGCTGTCCATTTGGTGTGTGCAGCTAGGGGTGGGCGATATGACGATATATATCGTCGTGACGATATTAGGTCTCCACGATATGCTTTTTCAGAGATATCGTCCTATCGTGATAAAAAAAAAAAATAATTGCGGGAGGGGAAGAGGCTCTCCGTGCGCGGCGCAGGGGGCTATGACAGCGGACGGAGAGCCTCTTCCCCTCCCGCTCCCCCAGCCTCACCTACTGATTTTAATTTCACCATATATCAAGCCCGATCAATTTCACAATGTCAGCGCACCTCTGCTTTCGTTCAGTCCGAGTTGTTTGACACGCTCCCAAAGTCCCCGCCCCCTTTCTTTGCAGCGAGGGAAAATACACTGTTGGCAGTCTGCACACACGGCAATAATGGACGGAGAGTCAGATTCTGATGTAGAAGAATTAGATTTAGTCCCCAAAAAGAACTCTACATCTGTGGTATGGAAATATTTTGGATATAACACAACAGACACGGAGCAAACAAATGTAATTTGCAAAATGTGCAAAAAAGGAAATTTCAAAGCGACAGATGGCAACACGTCGGGCTTACGAGACCACCTCAAACGCAAGCACCAGAAAGAGCATGCAGAGACTGTAAGAGTGCAAGGTCCCTCGCGTGTGAATGCACAATCTACCGCAGCGACTGCACCAAAACAAACTACCATAGGGCAGGCATTTCATAAAGGGGCTCCGTATGAAATGACTAGCAAACGGTGGAAAGACATAACTGACGCGGTGGCGTTTTATGTTTTTTCCCTTCAGTTATGCTAACGTCTTTTATTACACTTCAAGTCTACTCTAAAGTTTACATTTTAATTGTTTGGCACTGCCTTTTCCTCATTGATGTTTTATGTTTACTTAGTTATGTTTTACCCTCCTTTTCATGTTTATTGATGTTCACTGCTCACTTGTTCATTCAGGGATTCATTTCTGAAATAAAACCAGCTTGAAATGCTATTTTGGTCTGTTACTCCTTTTTGTTTTAGTTTCTGTTACCTTGTAGGTGCTTGTACTGTTAAGTAACTTGAAAAATAACCATAATAACCGACATGAAAAAATATCGTGATATATATCGTCTATCGTGATACTGCTTGAAAATATCGTGATAACATATTTTTCAATATCGCCCACCCCTATGTGCAGCCATTGAAAAAATGATGATGGAGAGGTTCCTACCCAGGCCAACAGAAGACACATGGAAGGAGGTTGCACAAGGATTCTGGGAAAAATTGAATTTCCCAAATTGCTTGGGAGCAATAGACGGAAAGCACATCGTCATCCAAGCACCACAACTGTCTGGGAGTCAGCACTTCAATTATAAGAAGACTTTTTCCATAGTGCTTTTGGCACTTGTTGATGCTGAGATTCCGAGTGATTCAAGTGGGGGACTTCGGAAGAACAAGTGATGGTGGGGTGTATGCCGGATCGGATTTGGGGAAAGGACTGGAGGCCAGAACACTTCATGTTCCAACCAGTACCTCTCTACCTGGTGCTGCTCACCTGGGTGAGATGCCATTCGTCATGGTGGGTGACGCAGCTTTCCCACTCAAGCCATACCTGATGAGACCATACCCTGGAAAGAACCTCACTCAACAAAAGAGGATTTTAAACTACAGACTTTCCAGAGCAAGGATGGTGGTGGAAAATGCCTTCGGCATTCTGGCTTCCAGGTGGAGAATCTTCCATCGTCGCATCAACCTGCACCCGAAAAACGTGGACAAGCTTGTGGTGGCTGCATGCATCCTACACAACTTCCTGCTGGCCCCTAGTGAAAACCAGAGGTTGCTGGATGAGGAAGAGCAGCAGGGAAGACACATGGCACCAGTGAGAAACATGGGAGGAAACGGGGCATCAAGAGAGGCCTGTAATGTGAGGGAGGCTTTCTGCACATTCTTCAACTCTCCTGAGGGCAGTGTGTCTTGGCAGGACAGGATGGTGTGATTACTGGAACACACAAAGTTACTACACTGACAAAATGATTGAAATATGTGTTTTTTCATTCCAGAGAATTTGAAAAGCAAAAAAAAAGTATTAGTTGTTGTACTCCCAAAGACAGGTTATTGTTGCATTTGTAAAAAAACTGTAATTTATTTTTAATATCCTATGTTATTATGTATTTTTTTGATAATACATTTCATAATAAATAGTTTTGTCTGACAAATGACTGCCAAATTATTCTTGTCTGTCCTCACAATTTATCTGACTATAAATACAAGGTTATACTTTTTTCAAGGTAGTTGTTTTTTCAATGATGTAAAATGATCAAAATGTAGTAGACCTATATTTGATGAATTACTGTACTATTGTACAATGGCACTTGTGAAATACAATTTCCTGTTTTACTACAATACACCTCAGAGGGAAATATTATTTCTTCATTTTACATTTTTCTGATAGCTATACTTTAAAATGAATACAAAATAAATAGAATATTAAAATATATTATCATTATAATGGGTTAAACAAAACTATTGATCCCTGGGCAAAATTCATAAGCTAAAGTATAGTTAAAAAACAGTATATAACAATATATATGATGGGAATTTATGCATGTCTACAACATTTTCTCAGACAGAAGGGTGTCGCTCTGACCATTGTAAGGCAATTATCATATGGATGTTGGGGGTTGTAATTAACATGACGCTTCCCCTTCTGTCTGCCCCATGTGTATTGGCTTCAATCCTGTGTCTCATATGTATACATGATTGATTCTGTTAAATCCAATAACTCTTTATTAAATAACAACTTTGTTTTAAACACAATATAAATACAAAATCATATAATATATATACAGTATATATACAGTATATATATATATGTTTATATTTGGATATAGGAAATAAGATCTTACTTTCTTGTGAAATGCAAGTTTACAATTTTTTTTAATGACTTTCACAACATGTTAAACTACTGAATGGCTCTGTACTGTACAGTGTACATACAAGTATTCATTAACTTTAAAACATTAATATTTACCTTCCACTCCAATAACTCCACCGACTAAACACCAGACCTTGTCCTTTCTGACGTTGTCTTTGTAGTATTGATGGGTTATGTCATACAAAATAGTGTGTTTTTCCACTTCGATGATGAAACGCTCTTCGTCCATTTTGAGTGTCGTGTTGTGAAAGGGGGTCTGCAACATGAGTTTATTTGGGGGATGGGCCTGGGCCGGATGAACGTTCCACTTCCTCTCTGCGCTGCGCCGAGTCAAAAATAGGATTCATCCTATATTTTAGAAATTCCTTGCGGCGAGGAGCTTCTGGGACGCTTCGAGCCGCGGCGCGGCGCAGCGGGTCTGATAGAATAGCACCCATTGACTAGAGTGGCCGCGATCGCTAAAAACACCGCAGTCGCAGCGCAGACGCTCCTGGTGGGATTAGGGGGTTACTCGTGATATTTCGGAGACTTCTTCTGGAATAGCTTTTCAAAATAAACTTTAGCCTCAGTCGAATGCTAACCGTAAATGTGACCTGCTCCATCGAAATCAGTCGCATTGACCCGAATACACTGTTGGAAAGAGGATATTCCTAGCTTTCTAATGATATCAGGATTGTTGTTGTACTCCAAATATTAAGCGAAATATGTGACATATAATGAATGTCACAGAGTCCTCATTTTGAGAAAAAGACAATTAAAGTTTCCTCTTCTCTGGAATCCATCGATCTGATTGATTATTAGCGGAGCAAATGATCAAAATACTACGGAGGGAAGATATTTTCGTTTGGAGGGGAAGCTCGCGAGTGTGTGTGTATACGTGTGTGTGTGTTTGTGTAATTTTGCGTTTGTGTGTATTGTGTTTGTTTCCCGGGGAAAACACTCACGAGAAACACCGACTGTTGTTATGTCTGCTGTGACGTTAAGTTACTCCGTTCTCCGCTTGTAATTATGCCGTTACAAGCTTCAAAGTTGTATTTATCATCTAAATTTGCCGAAACAAGTTTAATATTCTGAAAGCCAAGACTTTGTTTAATTGAAATCAGATGAAAACAAACTGTAACCTGCCGTGTTATCTATGATTACTATACTCTTACATTCATAATTTCAGCCGGAGGGAGCGGGGGCGGCGCTGCGGAAGAGCAGATTGCGAGTGAGAGGTGCCTGTCTTCGTCCCTTTACAAGCTTCAAAAATGTATTTATCGTGTGATTTTCGAAATAAAAGTTTCATATTCTGAAAGCCAAGACTTTGTTTGTTTAAAATCAAACAAAACACCTGAACCCCGAAAAAATAGTTTTTTACGTAAATCCACGTTTATTTTTACATGAGCCGTTGCGACTTCCGACTGATTTCGATAGAGCGGGTCACAAATGTTTTCACAATAAAACAGTTTTAAGTTTACTAATGTTTAAACCAAAATACATCATTAAACATTGATTTTAATTTCCTACAATATTCCAATATATTTATAATGCATTTACCTTTTTAACCTTTTCATAAAGGTCAGCGTCAACAATGTCCTCCAAGTCAGGCTTAATTGAGGAGTGCCCACCAACAAGACACGAATACAGTCTTGGTGCAAAGAATTGTGGTGGAGGACCCCCATGAACAAGGCTAACAGCAATGGACTGTCCAGCAATGAAATACTGATCTTCTCTTAAAGCTGGAGAACAATTTGATTTATGAAAACAGTATTAAAAGAATGGGAAAAATATTTGACTAAAGGGCTGTGATCATGAGGAGTCCCAATAAATTAATACACATCGGCCAAATATATCACACTTACCAGTACTGTGTAGAGCCAAGTTTAAAGTGGACATATCATGCTATATTTGAACAATATATTGTAGGGCCATACCTATATAAAGTATATCAATATAGTTGTTTTTTTCAAAATACCAAACAGATCCTGCATTTTAGCCATGCCTCATTTTGCTCTATTTGCTCTTTCCAGCTATGTTTTTGCAGGGGGCTGATTCTGTGAGCTGCAGCTGACCACGCCCCCCTGCAGGAGAGGGGAGCGTGCTTTGAGATCAGCTGCTGGGCTGTCAGAAGAGGGGGAGAAAAAGAGATCTCCGTCCTCCGTGTTTTATTCTTATTGAAGTAAGAAGAGAAGTAATGGGGCAGAAACCCTCCTTTTTACGCAGCGGTCCAGACATAGACATCAAACGGCGACACATATTCAGTTGCCAGTTACTTTGGCATTAGGGCAGGGATATCTAGATACTTTCCAAGGTTTGACATAATGAATTGTGCTACTTTTAAAGCAAGCAACAATGTTTTCAAATCTGTAATCAAAAAGCTCCTCAAAAACGCTATTGAAGCAGTTCCTGCCGTTGCTACGTTAGTTCAAACAGTAACAACTGACTATTTTTCTTAGCCTATGCATGTCAATTTAAATCAATAGATACAACTATTTTTTAAATCAATAAAATCATTTTCTAAATCCATAAAAGCATTTCAATTAATATTGGGAGTCATATCGTTACTTTGTTGAGAATGGGGCCATGTAATAAGCGGGATAATGTGCAGCAAGGCGGTCATTATGGGGAAAAGAACACAGACAGGCTGATCAGGAGCTTGACGCGAAGCGGAGGGATCTAGATCGGCATGAAGGTGTTATTTTCCCCATAATGACCAAGTATGTTACATATGATTACATAGAGTCATTATTCATTTGTTTTAAAGCAGGAGGCGCAAACGCTTGCCTCGGGGAGGGAGAAAAAGAGCCACAGCGGAGAATAAACAGAAGGGCAACCATGTGCGGGAAGTCTTCTTCGCTGCTTTTGTGGCAGACTACAGCACCACTTACAGGCCTGGCATATGTACTACAGCGTCTCCAGCGCTTTCGAGCGGCAATGGCCGGCCGTGGCCCAGCCTCTCATTCCCCTGATAGGGGGAGAATTGACCACTAAGCGGAGCACCCCTTTTGTGACGTAGAAAATAATTCAAATCTGGATCAGTCTGTATCAGATCCGTTACAGCCTCTTTTTTAGAGATTTGGGTATAGAGGAAAAGAGAGAGGGTTGGATTTTCTGACACTTTGTGAGTTCCCTGACACACCGGGGTCACATATTCATGTATAAAAGATGTACAAGAGTGCATTTTGCATGATAGGTCCCCTTTAATATGCTGTCCCTTCCTTCAAACATTGGTGAAAGTGCCAATGCTTCCATAAGGAGTCTTAAAAGCTCTCTCCTTGGGCCACCGAGGTCTACAGTCTCTTCATCTATTCCCAAGTCATCGGAAAACTTGACGAACATCTGGGATGCAGGATTGTAGGAAAGTCGTTTGAAGCCACGAACAGCACCATCCAGAACCTATTTATGTTAAACCTGCATCTTTGGTTGGTGTCAATTTTGGATGCAAGATCGAGGAGCACTTCCTGTGAAGACTTGGTGTTTGCGATTTCCCTGTAGAAAGAAAAAAATGTTTAGGATAGGGATAAGAGCATACTTTTCAACAACAAAACCCACGTTGCAAACCTAAAGGATTTTACAAGTGGAAAATGGCTAGTGGCTGGTGTGCCTTTATGAAGTCAATATTGTAAAAAGTCCTATCAGATTCACTTCATGCTCACCCTGTTCCTGTTTATCTTTAATTACTGCACTATTTTTATCATGACGCAACACCCACTCACTTACATATGACTCTGAAGACTGGCCATAATCGCTTGGTTTAACTCCTCATCATCAGATGAATGGTCAGAGATGGAACCCATGATCGAGAGGTAGGTAGTATAGTCATCATTCTGGTTAACTGTGGTACCATTATTAAAGTCAATACCACTTGATGCTTGCTGAACTGCACTACGCTGGGTCTCTCTGGCCATGCTGCCACTTGATTCTTGCTGAACTGCACTGGACTGGGTTTCTGTGGTTATTCTTCCACTTGAAGATTGCTGCTCTGCCCCGGCTCGGTTTGCTCTGCCAATTCTTGTGAAAGGATAACTAGAAACCAGTGGTGTTGAGCAATTTGGTTTCCTCTAGCCCTTGTCACACAGTCAGGGGTAGCTTGAGTGGAAATGTGCTGTTCACTGGATGTGGATTGTGTGTCTGCCATCATACCATCCTCTGAATCTGAGCTGTCCAACTAAAACAAAACATACAAACAAAAATGTGAAAAAATAATTAAAAAACATAATATAAGGGGTTAAGTTCATTGGAAAAACAAGAAACCTCTGTGCTACAAACAATTACAAAAAAAATAAGTATCGCTTCATATCGTTTGAAATTTGTTACCGTATTTTGAAGCATGCTTGATGGCCTGATGTACACTGCCTTTGACTTAGACACTTTGTGAATCAGAAAGCCATTCAGTTCCTGTCCTTCACGCAGCTTTGGTGAAACAAGTTTGTTTCCACATGGCGTCAAAAGTTCAATACTGAAAAAAAAGAGCAAAATACACATACAATTATTCTGAAGCAATCAACTCATGAACAATACCAGACATAGCCTAAATATTCAGACAATACCTGACTCCCTCTGGAATGTTGTCCTTGAATGCTTCCCTTAGCTCAGCAATGCAGTCCCAGATTTTCTTCATCTCGAAGGCATTTAAATAAAGCCTTTTTGATGAAGCCTTCTCTTTGTTTTGTGCTTACAAACTGCATCCCATTCTGGATGAGGTAACAGAATTACATCCTTGGTGAAGGTGGTGTGATTTTGGACAGTGCCAGTGGTCCTAAAAAAGAAAGCATCATTATTGTTAGATAGATTAGATAGATACTCTGTATATCCTGAGGGAAATGGTGACATCCAGTAGCACTATACATACACACTAAACAACAAAAACAACAACCCTACTGTCCTACTAGGGCATTGCGTTCCAAGAATGCAGGGTTGTTGGTTGTTCCTAGAGTCTCTAAAAGTACAATGGGAGCCAGAGCCTTTTCTTATCAAGCTCCACATTTGTGGAATCAGCTTCCAGTTTGTGTTCGGGCGGCAGACACCCTATCCGTTTTTAAGAGTGCGCTTAAGACCTTCCTTTTTGATAAAGCTTATAGTTAGGGCTGATTAGATTCAGCCCCTAGTTTTGCTGATATAGGCTTAGTTTGTCGGGGGACAACTTCTTCCTTCTCTCTGTCTATACCTGTGTACTCTCATGTTCCGATTAACCCAGCTTCCCCAAATTTCTTTCTTTTTGGTGTCTATATACACTGGGATCCGGAGTCATGGATGATCCTGCGGTCCTGTGTCCTGCATTGCGAGCCCTGGATCTTGAGTCGTGGCTGTGGTCCTGGATCATAGGTCCTGGATGGATACCCTCGTGGATTCATCTTCCTATTATACACACATGCATTTCCAAACATTTGGACTACCTATGTTGCAAATGTATTATCTTTTCAATTTACACACGGCATCTATTGCACGTCTGTCCGTCCTGGGAGAGGGATCCCTCCTCTGTTGCTCTCCCTGAGGTTTCTCCCATTTTTCCCTTTAAACTGTGGGTTTTCTCCGGAAGTTTTTCCTTGTACAATGTGAGGGTCTCGGTATTGTCATACTGATATTCTGTACAAACTGTGACAAATGTAACATTTGTGATATTGGTCTATATAAATAAACATTGATTGATTGATTGATTGATTGATTGATTGATTGATTGATTGATTAACATGAAATACTATTCCCTCTTACATAGGTTATTATTCTGTCTTACATACATTGTTTACCGATTACACACATACTACTACCCTCTTTCCCATACACTATTATAATGTTCTATTAGATTATAGTTGTATGTGAATGACGATAGTGGTGTGTAGTGTTAATTTCGTTGACTAAAACTATGACGAAATATGTTCGTCAACGACCTTTTTTTCCATGACGAAAACGAGACGATGACGAGACGGCACCGATGGCAGTAAACAATAACTGTAATGAAATCATCATGCAATATCGTTGACGAAATATTATCAAAGATAACGTTAAATCTCTGATAGTCAGTTTTTCTCCCAGCAGTTCCATTTCCGGTGGTGCGGCAGAGCAGCAGCTGTTTCTGTGCTGCACGCGGCGGTACATTTGAATTACACCGGGCAGCGGCACAATATGAACTGTCAGGAAGACTCGGGTCTAACTCATGGTCTAACTAACCTTATTTAACAGAAAATAAAATGGCAACAACAGGGCTTAGGAGCAGTGGTCGCGTTAACCGAATACCCCCCGTCAGCGCGAGTGAGTGATACATTGTGCACTCGACGGATAATAATGGATTGTGACGGAAATGTTACAATCCTGTCCGTCAAAATGAGTGACAACGAAAAAGTCTAAAGCCACCACTGCTTGGGAGAAAGAAACAATGTGATATTTGGGCCCATTTTCGCTACAATGAGGCGGAGAAAAAAAGCGAATGCATTGTTTTATCAGAAGGGAAGCAATGTGGCCATAACACAGCTGGTAAAAACACCACAAACCTGACCAGATACTCTCTGCAAAGCTGCTTTCTTAATCATTCAACCTGTGTTTTTCATCAAATAAGGACAAGATAATCTTATTTATTTATATACTAAAATGACAAATTATTGGTTTTGGCTAGACTAGTTTGACTGAAATGTTCTATATAATCTGATGACTAAAAAAGACTCAACAGTTTTCATTGACAAAAAGTAGACTAAAATAATTAGTTTTCTTTGACTAAAATAAGACTAAAATGCTCAGACTTTTAGTCGACTAAATCTTGACTAAAATGTTTACTGTTTTAGTCGACTAAAATAAGACTAACATGCTCAGACTTTTAGTCGACTAAAACTTGACTAAATAAAAACAGGATGAAGGTGACTAAATATGACTAAAACTAAAAAGGAAATTTAACACAGGACTAAGACTAAAACTAAATTAAAAAATAGCTGACGAAATTAACACTAGTGGTGTGTGTACGAGAGTATGATGGTGCGTTTAAGAGATTTTGTTTTTGTGTGTGAGAGAGAATAGTTATTTATGTATGATAGTATGATAGTAAATGAAGGAAGGAATGACAGTACGTTAAAGACGGTGTGATACTGTCTGTGAAAGAGTCTGGTGGTGTACATGAGAGATTCTGATATTGTTTGTAAGACCAAGTATGAGTTGTGAGCTAGACGGCCTCTCATACTTACGATCCGCCTGGGACAGCAAAGTGTTGTTTCTTACACAACCACTAGAGGTCAAAAACTTAAAACGTGACTATAGGTCGTAATAGCTGCTTGAACAATCAACATATTTGGTCAGGCAGACAGAGAGACACACAGATATACAGAGACACACAAAGACTCACAGAGACACACCGACACAGAGACACTGAAAGCTAAATAAATGTTAGGAGCATCATATTGATTGTAGCAATCATGTTGGATATGTGTTTTCCAGTTGTTATTTTTTTCATACTGAAACTGAAATGTATTTCAATAAAACAACTAAAACAAGTATCTCTATCATAATAATTCCTACCTACACCAAAATGGCCAACCAATGATCATTAATTAGTGTTTCTCTTTCAGATGTTCATTAACGCTTTATCAAACTTGCAACATGTAGATGTTTTATTCCCATGATTAAAAAAATATATATTTAGTACATTACCTTTTAAACTTGCACATTCCTCTCAACACTTTTTGGATACTTTAAGGTAGTTATCAGACACTTTACAGTTGGCTAAAAAGGTGATAAGCCCAATTGACAATCCTCTTTTCCAAGTTTTGAGAAAAAGTGTCACCCAGCCACTAGCTATTACTGTTTATACAGTAGGCTGATAAAGCTCCTGTAGTACACTGATAGTGTTATATGCCGATTAAATTATATAGTAATCAGGGTGTCCGCGGGGTCTTAAAAAGTATTAAAAGTTGATCAATCAATTTAGCGAAAATTAAGGCTATTAAAAAGTATTAAACTGCATTTTCCAAGGTATTAAGAAGGTCCACAGCAATGACAACATGAAACACCCTTTAATTGACTGAAACGAAATGTCGGGAAACCCCCTCAAGGCGGCCCCATGCATAGCGCGCTGTAAAATGCTGCTTCTTATTTTAAGTTTCGTTGCCTTGCTCCGCTCTGTGGGGGGGGGGAAGAGTCTGTCGATGGGGATCAAAGCTGTCCGGTCTCACATGCTAAGTGCTAAGTCCTGACTCTCCCGATGGCCAATCCGTGCCTCCCCTGACTGCACATCGCTGACACACACTGCTGCAGTGCAGACTCTCTGCACGGAGGAGCCGCGAAGGAGCAGCGGAGTCCGGGCGATGCTGCTCCTCCAAGGAAGAGACACATGTTCACTAAGCCAAACTATATCCGGTCACAGAGATCTGCTAATTTAAAATAAAGTCAACACATATCGACCCTAAATATAGTCTATATTAAGAACGAGAAAAGTCTTAACATATATATTGTTTTTTGTAAACATACAAATGTGTGAGGGTGATTACGTCAGAGCATTGTCCTATGTGCCGGTGTTGTGCCTTGCTGTAGATTGTTCGCGGGGACGCGCAAACGTGACGTCATCGCCTGTATTGAGCGTTCATCTAGTTCAGGGGTCTGCAACCTTTTTGACCAAAAGAGCCATTTTGCTCCTTTTTCCCAAAAAACGTTTTGTCTGGAGCCGCAAAACATATTTCATAGCTTGATAGCTTATAAAGTTGTATGTATTGTTATATCAGACAAAAACGATAGTTACGTGTGTAACTACGGTTCTATGAATACTGGATGACCGCCAGAGGCTTTAGCACTGGATATCTTCCGTCTCGCGCATGCGTAGGTCGAATATTTATATCAACAAAGTCACGTGTGACCTCGTATGACCCCAGAAGGCATAAGTTCCGGTGTTGTCAACGAGTTCAGTTCTATGGAATCTTTTCGCGGAAACACGAGATTCCGAGTGACCAAGAAACTCTGGCGGTCATCCAGTATTCATAGAACCGTAGTTACACACGTAACTATCGTTCTATTTCATCCTTACTGACCGCCAGAGGCGGTGCTTTAGCACTGGATGACCTATACCAACAGAGTCACGAGGAAGTCTGAATACTCCCCCTGCAATAAGGATGGTATAGGCTGACTCTGCAGGAGGACCACACCCAGCGGGTGAGGGGCGGCAACATTCACCCTGTAGTATCTGGTGAATGTGCTCTGGGATGCCCATGTGGCCGCAGCACATATGTCCTTGCACCTTAGGGAGGACCGCTGTGTTCGGCCATAAGGTGACACCTGAGCCATCTGAGTTCCACCTGAGACACGAGCTGTTCACGGACAAGGCCTGAAGCTCGCTTACACGCTTTGCTGAGGTGATGGCAAGAAGGAAAGTAGTCTTAGCTGAGAGCCACTCCAGTTCTGCCTGTAACAAAGCTTCAACAGGAGGCGAGGATAGGGCATCCAGCACCAAGGGCAGGTCCCATGTAGGGGCCCTTGGGATATTCGGGGGGGGGGGAAGCCTCAGAGCTCCCCCTTAAAAAGAGGGATACCAACCTATGTCTCCCACTGTGCTGTTGTCAGCCCTTGCGTGTTGAGATGATATAGCAGCGACATACACCCTGACGGTAGCGGGACACCGGACGTCATCCAGGAGGGACTGCAGGAACTCAAGGGTCGTAGGCACCGAGCAATATACTGGGTCCTCATTTCGCCCTTGGCACCAGTAAAAAAAAAAAAACAGTTTCCATCTGTTTTCGTACTGCCTACGAGTAGATGGTGCCCTGGCATTTGAGAATAGTCTTCCTGACAGACTCTATGCAGTCGCTCAGCAGTGGGTCGGGCCCTCCAGTGGCCAGACCCACAGCTGGAGGCGGCAGGGGTCGGGGTGCCACATCCGACCCTCCAACTGAGACAAGAGGTCCTTCCTGTTGGGGAGACGCAAAGGCGTCCCACAGCAGAGTCTGTGCAGCAGATGGACAGGCCCGCACCTAGCTGGGTTAAACCAGGAAGTTTAACAGGACAGCCTAGCCAGGCGGCTCCTGCTAGAATCAAGCAACACGCCTACCAGGAGCGGGGGCGAGAACACTGCCTTCACTGGTTGAGTTGATAACGAATTCCAGATGCAGCGCAACCGGGAGCGGGTGCAAGAACACAGCCTCCTCTAGCTACCTGCTGAACGTAAAGAGTAGAGCAATGCTCCTACACGCCGAACACAGAGAGGGATGTAAATGTCCTACACCACGTTACCAGCAGAGAGAGCGGGAGTGAGCACTGCATTCACCTAGGTGGATTGGATAAGGAAATTTAATAGGGCAGTTTAGCCAGGCAGCTGCTGCTAGAATGAAGCAGCACGTCTACCAGGAGCGGGGGCGAGAACACTGCCCTCACTGGTTGAGTTAATAACGAATGCCAGATGCAGCGTAGGCGGGAGCGGGGTGCGAGAACACAGCCTTCACCAGCTACTCGCCAAACACAAAAGGGATGTAACTACACCCATGTTACCAGCAGAGGGAGCGGGAGCAAGAGCAATGCCTTCACCTAGCTGGAAAAAAAAGAAGTTTCAGCAGGACAGCCTATCCAGTCGGCTGCTGCTAGAATAAAGCATCACGTCTACCAGGAGTGGGGGCGAGAACACTGCTTTCGCTGGTTGAGTGACTGTGTCCAGAGCCACCCCAATGAAGGTTAGGCTCTGAGAGGAGTTCAGACAACTCTTCTCCATGTTCACCATGAGGCCTAGCCAGGCGACATGAGAGAGAAGGAGAGCCGTGTTCTGGATCGTCTGTAACCGGGATGGTGCACAGATTAACCAGTCGTCTAAGGAGAGGGAGAGTCCGAATGGAACACCCTGAACTGGAAATGACGGCCTCTGAAGGCAAAGCGAAGAAACTGCCTGTGATGAGGCACAATAGGCACATGAAAATAAGCATCCTTCAAGTCGACGGACGTGAACCATTCCCCCCTGGCCACGGTACGAAGAATGTCCGCTGTGCTCAGTACATGGAAAGGTAAAATCTTTAGGAACTTGTTGAGTCCCCTCAGATCGAGGATTGGGCGAAGTCCACCGCCTTTCTTCCTCACACATCTGTGACCCCATCTCACAGCTGTGAGATGGGGTCCACAGGCTCGATTGCACCCTTGGCAAGGAGGACTGACAGCTCCTGGTTTAGGGCGATTTATTTTGCCAGGTCGCTTATGGTGGTCATCTTGACCGGGCTGAAGACTGGGGGCCAGCGTCGGAACTGAAGCTTGTACTCTTGGGTTAGGTGGAAACCACCCAGGGGTCTGAAGCTTGAGCTACCCGGTAGTTGAGCTGCTGCTGGGAGAGATAACCAACAGCCGGCCCCAGACCCTCAGTACCTTGCCCCCCGGCCTCTGGCTCTGGGGGGCAAGTACCGGTTAGGCACCAGAAAACCGAGGCTGCCTTGGGGGCGAGTTAACAGGACCGTAGTGGGCCAGCCCCCTCGTGGGGCGCCGAGGCCCATGGCGGGCACCGGGGTGAGCCGGTGGACGGAGAGTCCTACATGTCTCTGATAAGGGTGACTGTGTCAGCCAAACCTGGCGACGAGTCTGGACGAGAGTGGACATCAGGCGCCCAAGCTCTCTAGATATCAGAGCGAACGCCTGTAATGAGGCGTCACTGAGGCTGGTAGAGGAAGCGCTAAGAGCATCCTGCTGCGGGGAAGCTGAGAGGGCGAGCATGAGGTGAGAGAGGGAATTGCCTATAAGGCCCATGCGTGCCGCTGCATCGTAAGCCTTAATGAACAGGTCATCAGTGACCCGACATTGGAGTCGAGGGCACCTGGCCTCCGACCTCAGAGCTTCGTCAGGGGAAACAATGAGGGAAGCAATGGTAGGCTCAACAGCCGGCGTGTGGTCAAGGCCAACTCTTGCCGCATCCTGCATGGCTGCCAGGGCTCGGCCATCGGACGTAAGACTGTAAAGAGCCTTAGTGTCCTCCAGCATGCATGTAACTCTCTCAGATACTCACAAGAGGGAGGAACAGTAAAGGTGCCGTGTGCCGGAGTGCGCCTAAAGAACACACTGGCAGGCGCTGTTTCGGGCTGCTGCGCATCCAGCTGCTGTTGAGCCAGTGCCATGCGAATGACGGTACCCATGGAGCCGTCATCTGCCTCCTCCGAGGGACCATGAGCTGAGGTACAGGAGCCAGGCCCAGAAGCATGGGATGGGCTCTCCCCGTCATACTCATCAAATTGAGTGGCTGAAGCTGCCATCGAGAACACATCGTCATCTAGAACCAGCTCAGCCACGGGTGGGCAGCGGCGTACTCTGCACAGACTTCATCTGGGCTAGCTCAGTAGTGAGTAGGTCCACCCTGGAGGACAGCCTATCAGGCTTAGTCCTCTTATTGGGCGGTGCACCCGCAGCCTCTGTGGCCCAACGCCTAGGATGGGTAGGTTGGGCTGTGCAGAGTTGACTGTGCAGGGGGAAGGCCACCCTCAGTCAGTATTTCAACCTCGGCTAGTCTAGCAGCTCCTACCGCACGAGGCATGATGGTGCAATTCATGCACGGGTCCTCCGAAAGGCCCTCCCTCAGATGCTCGAGGCCAAGACAAGAGGGACAAAGGTCATGGCCATCCTCTGGTTAAAGAGGAGCCATACAGGTGTTAGACCTAGCGATAGCTAGAGCACTCAGCTGACTGTAAATAACTGGCCCAGGAAACAAATATGCAGTGGAGGGGAGTGAGCACAATAGTAGTTAGCTTGAGCGTGAGCACTCTGCTAACTGGGGTGAGAACAATGAAGTCAGTTAATGGTTTTATGCCGTGAGAGGAGAGCGGGAATACTCTCTCCACTAGCGCCGTAGCGAGTTAGCCTAAGCGAGAGCACTCTGCTAACTGAAGGATGGAACGGGCATTAAACCAACTGTGTGCAGTGAGAGGGGAGCGGAAACACTCTCTTCACTAGCGCTGTAGCAGGTTAACTTTGAGCGAGAGCACTCAGTTAACTGGAGGATGGAACAGGAACCAACTGTGAGCAGGGAGAGGGGAGCGGAAACACTCTCTTCACTAGCACTGTAGCAAGTTAAAGTGGACCTATCATGCTATATTTGAATAATATAGTGTAGGACCATACCTATATAAGGCATATTTATACTTTTTATTTTTCAAAATACCAAACAGATCATGCTGATGGGCTGGTTCTGTGAGAACAGCACCATCTACATGCCTGGCATATGTACTACAGCGCCTCCAGCGCTTTGGAACGGCAATGTCCGTGGCTGTCTCCTTCTGATTGGTGGAGTTGGCCCAATAGCTGTAGTGCCACTTCTGTGACGTCATAGAAGTGTTCAAATCTGGATCAGTCTGTATCAGATCTGTTGCAGCCCCTTTTTAAGAGATTTGGGTATAGAGGAAAATAGAGAGGGTTGTGTTTTCTGACACTTGGTGAGTTCCCTGGAACACCGGGGACACATTCATGTATAAAAGACGTAGAAAAGTGCATTTTGCATGATTGGTCACCTTTAACTTTGAGCGAGAGCATTCAGTTAACTGGAGGATGGAACAGGAACCAACTGTGTGCAGGGAGAGGGGAGCGGAAACACTCTCTTCACTAGCGCTGTAGCAAGTTAACTTTGAGCGAGAGCACTCAGTTAACTGGAGGGTGGAACAGGAACCAACTGTGTGCAGGGAGAGGAGAGCGGACACACTCTCTTCACTAGCGCTGTAGCAAGTTAGCTTTGAGCGAGAGCACTCAGCTAACTGGGGATAGAACAGGAACTAATTGTGAGCTGTGAGAGGGGAGCGAAGACACTCTTCACTAGCGCTGTAGCAAGTTAGCTTAACACTCAGCTAACTGGACAATAGAACAGGCAAGGAGCCAAAAGTATATAGTGAGAGGGGGGCGGAGACGCTCCCTTCAATAGCATCGTAACAGTTAGCTTGAACGAAAACACTCAGCTAACTGGACGATAAAACAGGCAAGGAACCAAATGTATGTGAGAGGGGGGCGGAGACGCTCCCTTCACTAGCGCAGTAACAAATTAGCGAGAGCCCCCGGCTAACTTGTACACAGTTATCTCATTAACTTGAGAATAGATAGCACAATCAGCTATAAATGGTAGCGATCTCATCGGCTGACGTGCAGGAGCGTTTGCTCTTTACCGGTCCGGAGCTCCTAGGGTCCGAGCGGTGAACACCACGGTCCCCTCCCTTGGGAAGGCGGACAGCTAGCTCGTCACAGGCTTTGGAGGGCGAGCGTTTTCCTAGCCCGCAGCTCCGATCGAGACGATCACAAGGCTACAGGTAGCGATGAGCTACTCAAAAAGTAGTAACCTGCGCAGCGACAAGATGAAAAAGAACTGAACTCGTTGACAACACCGGAACTTATGCCTTCCGGGGTCATACGAGTTCACATAAATATTCGACCTACGCATGCGCGAGACGGAAGATATCCAGTGCTAAAGCACCGCGTAAGGATGAAATAGAACTACAGTTTTTTTGCATTTATTAGGCTATTTATTACATTATATAAAACTGTTAACCTCTAATAAGAAACAAAGAACTCCTATAAGGAGAATTAAAAAATAATACACAGGCCTACTTTGAAATAAATAAAACATATAACTGCACCCTAAAACGAGTTAAAGGTAAGAATGGAGAAACCAGCTCGAGTGCGCTAGAATTTGAAAATACACAACGATAGTTACGGCTGTAACTACGGTTCTATGAGTCCCGGATGACCGCCAGAGGCGGTGCTTTAGCACTAGATATGTCCATCGCACGCATGCGCAGTTCGAGTACCAATAACAACAAAGTCACCTGTGACCCACGTGACTACGGCTACATAGGCCGGCGTCATTAGTGGATCGGTTCCCAGAATCTTCTCGAGAGCACACAAGAATTCTGAGTGACCGGAAACTCTGGCGGTCATCCGGGACTCATAGACCGTAGTTACAGCCGTAACTATCGTTCTATTTCGTCCCTACTGACCGCCAGAGGCGGTGCTTTAGCACTGGATGACCTATACCAACCATGTCATGAATAATCCAAGCCCTTGCTCACTACTGGAAGCAGCGGAGCTCAGCAACAGGACCACGCCCAAAGGATGGGGAGTGGCGACATTGACCCGGTAGAACGTGGAGAATGTGCCAGACGATGCCCACGACGCAGAGGTCTCCAGGGACACCCCTCTCAGGGCAGCCCAAGACGTTGAGATGCTCCTTGTAGAGTGACATCTCACCCCTGATGGCGGGGGGCGGCCACTGGCCCCATAGGCATGTGAGATTGTATCCACAACCCAGCGGGACAGCTCAGGCGTGCCGTTCTCCTGTGGGACGTTAAAGTGCGCCAGCTGGATAGGCCGATTGGAGTGGGCTAGTGGAAGCACCTTGGGCAGGAACGCCACGTTCGGCCAGAGGGTAACACCCGAGCCATCGGAGTTCCACTGAATATAAGGCACCATGTTGCCCGGCCCACGTGGAAGTAGGCATCCCTCAAGTCCACGGTTGAGAACCACTCCGCCTGTGCATGTGCTGTGGTCAGCATATAGTGTGGCAGCACCTTCAGGAATCTGTTGATTCCTCTGACGTCCAAGATCAGGCGAAATCCGCCGACTTTCTTGCTCATGAGAAAGTACGCCGAGTATAACCCCCTGGGCAAAGCAGAGGGTCTACTGGCTTGATTGCGTCCTTGGACAGAAGGACGGACAACTCCTGGGCCAGAGCTAGGGCCTCTGCCGGATCGCTGACGACTGTCATTTTGGCCCGGCCGAAGGCTAGGGGCCGGAACGTTCCCGGTTCGTACCCCTGGGTTAAGGTGAAGACCACCCAAGGGCCGGAAGTACAGACAGCCCAGTAACTGAGCTGCTGCTGCTGGGAAAGCAGTCGACGACCGTCTGGGGGGCGCCAGTAAGGCTCTGAGGCACGAGGCCGCCTAGAAGGCCGGCGGCACGAAAGCCCCCGGGAGGTGGATGAGTGGGCCGTTGGGACCTGCGCAAACCACCACTGTAAGCTGGTGGCTGAGAGCGGCTGCTAGAGGGGCCCCTGGGCCTGCTGGGAGTGGGCACAGGCCTATGAAGACCCGAGAGCTGCTGCCTGGTCTGTCTAGCTTGGGCAGCACGCTCCCGTGCCTACAGGGCAGCTGCCCCAAACAGCTCCCCTGGCTCAACTGGCACACTACGGAGGACATGTCTCCGACAGTGGTGGTGACTGAGCAGGCCAAACCTGGCGACGAGTCTGCACCAATAAGGACATAACTCGTCCCCATTCCCTAGACATTAGGGCAAAGGCTTACAGTGATGCATCACTGAGGCCCAGCAGGCTCAGCCAGAGCCTGCTGCAGAGAGGTAGAGAAAGCCAGTATCAGATGGGAGAGGGAGTTCCTGTGCCGCTGTGTCGTTGGCCCTAGAGAGCAGCTCGTTTGTGAACCTGCACTGAGGCCGAGGGCACCTGGCTTCAGGAGCCCGAATCGGGGAGGCGATGGTAGGCTCAATGGATGGCAAGCGACTCAGCCCCACCCTCGCCGGATCCTGCCTGGCAGCAGAGTGGGAGAGGGCCCTGGTGTCTCTCCAGCATGCATGGAGCTCTCTCAGGTACTCCTCTGAAGGACGAACAGTGGGAGTGAAAAGGGGCATGGAACTGGAAATAATATAAATTAATACAGGCTTTTCAATAGTTTCAAGCATTTAATTTTAAAATATTTGTATAGAACATGTTAATTGCACTTAATTTCATCTACAGTATAGTGTCTGTCTATTGTGTTTCGCAGGCTGCGTGATCGGCCTGTAGGGAGGGATGGCCCTGAGTGTAATCATCACTGACTAAAACCGTACCCAAAATTAAGAAACGATTATTCAATTCACAAAACAATAATTTATTATACAGTAGGCCTATATGTATATTTCTCACCTTTGGTTTCATATTTCATGGATCGTCGTCGGATTACATTTCTCTGCATTTCCGAGGCACCCTCGGGATACTTGCCTTTTGTAATGCATTTTAATATTTCGCAAACGACATTTTGATCCATTTCTGCTTGCAAAATTAGGTGAAACGGTCACAACTTTCCTCTACAAACTCTGGTACTTGCTGTCAAGAAATTACGGCTGGCGCATCTTTTAAGTGTTTAGTAAAGTTGAGTAAAGGTGAAATTACGACAACCTTACGCTATTTACGTATAACGCAAATAATGATGAAAGTAGCGTAATACGAGCGTAAAGGGCCCTACGATAGCCCGAGGTTTTTTTCAATATAAATGCAAACAAAGTTTAACTGAGGTTCAATTGTACTTTTACACAGTTGTTAATTAATTTCCACATCTGCATTTTTTTTAACAGTTTTTTAAAATTGTTTACACACATTTTTGAGCAGGCCAAAACACTAAACACAATTCATAAAACCACACACCCAAAGTGCACAACACACCATATGTGCTGCAAAATGAAGCACTGCACTCAAAACCACATAAACACTTATCAACATGGCGCACACTTCCTTCACAGCACTTTGTCCAAACAACTACACACTGATGTAATTAATCTAAAGCACAATCATCTTGGGCTATTTATGGGCTATTTCTGCGTGGGGAGAATTCAGAACTAAAATATGCTTTCTATGAAATACAGTCAATAGAAAACCAACTTTGAGGAAAATACAAACACAATTATATATTATAAAGATGTTTTGGATTGTTTGCTTAGCTGTGTGTGGCCCCAGCACCTCACCATCACAGAGGATATCTCCCCTCTCTTCCACTGCCTGTAGAAGAGGCATGAACAGTCTTTTTACAGTGCTTTCATCCTGATTGATGAGTCAACAATAAAGCAGTTCAGTGTTTATGGTCATTTGGCATGTGTATTTGATTATTTACAATTATGTTTGGGTGAGGTTAAAAGAATGTCCCTTTATTTTGTGTCCATGTAGGGTAATAAAGAACGTGTGCGCTGTTGAAATAATTCAAAACACTTGAACTTATAAAAACAGGGATTTTTCATTGCCAGGAAAAAGGATAACTTTATTCAGATATTACACAGAAACGCAGAAATGACTTGGACTGCATGCAAAAACAAGATCTTAATCTTCCTCAGGATAGAAAGTCTGCTCTGCCGGGTTTGGAAGCCCCTCTTTAGTTTTTCACCTGCTCGGCCCAGAGTAAACACCTGTGTGATTTTGGTGAGTCTATGACTATCCTGGACAAAGATATAGGGGGGGTTCCAAATCCGGCAGCACCAACACCTTCTCTGCCGGATTTGGAAGCCCCCCTTTAATTTTTTACCTGCTGGGCCCAGAGTAAAATGCTTTGGTGAGCACAAACTAGAGGGGAACAGCCAACACCAGTGTGATTTTGGTGACGTTGTGACTTTCCTGGACAAAGTTGTAGGGGGGGTGCCATATCTGGCAGGAGAAATACCTGCTCTGCTGAACATGTTATGTAGAGAACAGTGCAGATCTTCCCTATTGACACCAGGAAAAACCTAGTCTAAAATAAGGAACATTAATAGTGTGATATAGGCACAGATATAAGATCAATAATACACTTTATTTTAAGGCACCTTTCAAAACATTCAATGTCACTTTAAAATAAAATAAAAAATTAAATATGAGTGGCATTACAATACAAACATGTGTTGAGTAGGAAACCACAGAGGACAATTACATTCAAAGGAGCAATTAAATTGAGTGAAGCCAGTTTGAACACATTGTCTTTTAGGCTTGATTGAAAATAACACATTGTCTGACATTATCATATATGTTATATCATTACTGTCATATAATTGCTTACTATTCGTGGTTATCAGACACTTACACAACAGAGAAGGTTTTAAGAAATATACTGACAAATGACATATTATCCTTTCATTGTCTGTTCTGTAGGAAGGAGGAACATAACAGAGTGGGACTACTGTACACTTAAAAACGGAAGTTTGTTCCAATACGAAGATTGTGACAGATCTGAAAAGTGTCCTTAAAACGAGCCTCCTCGCAATTGTATGCACATTATTTATTCAGCCGTTTGCTGTTTAATCTGATGGGAAATATATCATTCAAAAGAGAGAAGAAAGCTTATTAAACTAGACGAACGCTCAATACAGGCGATGACGTCACGTTTGCGCGTCCCTGCGAACAGGGCTTCAATCTACGGCAAGCCTTCAACCTACGGCACAACACCGGGGCTTAGCCCCGGACAGCCCCGGCCCAATTTAATCCCTGGGTATTTGAGAGGGAGCTCCTATATGGCATTACCCCGCTGAAGCTCACCAAAGTGTTGTCAATATTTTTGTTTATTGGTCAAATACTGGTTTCTAATGGTTTCTGAGGAGTTTTACTGGAATGAAAGAGCACAGAGTCCAGATGCAACAAAGCAGCATGCTGCATTAAACCTGACCTTCACAGAGATGTTGAAGTTCATGTGGAGAGGAGGCTTCAGCAGTCTGTCTGCACTCTGTTTAGTTGTGCTATCTTACAATCAATATAGTAAATGTGAGGTAAAGTGTGTCGCCAATGTAACCGGTTAGAACTCGAAGTTGCGATGAGGTCTTAAAATGTATGGAAAGGGTCTTAAAAAAGGTCTTAAAAGGTATTAAATTTGACTTCAGGATTCCTGCATATACCCTGGTATATGGTCTGTTCCAGGAGACTGATAATGTCAATCTTTTTTATTTCTGTATCTTATTTCGAATAATTTAAATGGAGCTCCTGAATTATCCGTTTTCACAAAACAAAGGGTTGCATTATATACAAGCCTGTTCAATACTATTTATTATCAAGAAATAAAAGGGTTTAGAGTCATTCAGAATTTTCTAGAAAAATAAGATGCTAACCTGTTACAGAGCATCATTGGGTTTAAAAATGATAACTTGAGTGTGTCAAATGGTAGGTCAATAGATCAGATGCTCAATATAGTGTATACAGGAATGTTTAATATTCTTATCTGTTAACACTCCCTCCATCGAGAAATTAAGATAATGTCATCAGGACTATGATGGAGAAAAAAACCTCTCGTAAATAAATAATATGTAATTAAGGGATCTATTATACCATGTGTAATCAGGAGCATTATTGCCATGTCTTGTGTCAATAACAGCAACGTTTGCTTTAATGGCTGATTGAACATTTATGGTGTGTTGATGATTTATTTATTGTTCTTACTTATCTTGATAGTCTTTATTTCTGAGACAAAAGCAATGTTACTGTCCTGTAGGGGAAATAAAGTGTTTTAAGTTTACTTTATACATTTACTTTTTGTCTTGTCTATATGTATTTTCTATATATTTCACAGCTCGTGTGTGTGATCCCCTGCAGACTCCCTGCAGCTACTGCTCTGTCCTGCAGGGGGCTCTGTGAGCTGGAGCTGGTGGAGGGAAGGGAAGAGCTGAGTGCTGGAGTCTTTGGCTGTCAGTGCACCAGAGGAACCTCTAGGTGTCGCCCATTATCTAGATGTTAAGAGACCCCCACCCCGCCCCCTCTCACGGCTCCGGGCTGAGAGCAATCATCCAGTTTTTGTGGAAATGCTTCTCATACAAACAGGAGCATTTTGCACAAATTGTACACTGACAAGAAACCAAATCTGCCCATGAGGGTGAAGCCTGGTGCTGGGTTTAGTCATTGTAAAACCTGTAGGTTCTATGTATCGACAGTGTTTTCATATAGACTTAAGTTTGATAGAGAACATCACAGTGAATGCTACTCACCAGGTCACCTCAACATGGGCTGCAGTTCATGATTATATCAGCGATATATCACTAAACAATGATTCAATTAGCTGAACAAAAATGATGTTAATTCATTCATTTTAAAGTATTGTATAGGGCCCAATGTGACAACTTTAAATAAATTAATAATTTAAAGATATTTAAGTTTTTTGTTGATTGAATAATCAGTTCACTGCCTAAATGTTGCAACACTGCACAAGAAAGTCATGATGTCTACCCCCACACAACATTTTGGTTTCATTACTATTGCATTAAAATATAAAATTGGCCTGATAAGTATTTTTAATTAAGATGGCTATTTGCCTGAACGCTGGATCGTGTTTGACCTGATATGGTGTGTATGATTTGACTTACTTACTTTAATAAGATGTAAGCAGTGTTTGATAAACCACTTATAAAATGTATGGAGCTTTTACTCGTGAATAATCTGTCAACCAACGTAATTGTACAGCACCTTCATACAGGCAGAGGTGGGAGAAGTACTCAGATCATAAATAAAAGTAAAAGTACCAAAGTCCTGCATTCAAAATGTTCCTCAAGTAAAAGTAGAAAAGTATTAGTATCAAAATATAGTTGAAGTAGCGACAGTAAAAGTAGTCGTTGTGCAGATTGGTCCATTTCAGAATAATATATATGATGTAGTGGAGGAAAAGTACACCTTTTACCTCTGAACTGTAGTGGGGTAAAAGTACAAATATCACAAAATTGAAATACTCAAGTAAAGTACAAGCCCCTCAAAATTGTACTTATTACAGTACTTTAGTAAATCTATGTAGCTACTTTATACCACTGCACACAGGTTAGTGCAGTTCAGTGCTTCACATGAGACTGATTAGCAGGACGTAAGATAGAAAAAGTTAAACACGTGCACATGAGACATTATATTGATAGAAATATTTTAGATAGAAAAACAATATTAAATTAAAAGCTATGATAAACAGTAATATAGTTAAAATGCATGGCACAAAACTAATAACATAGGATATCATTTTCAAACTTAGATAAATTATACAAAATTAGTACAATTAATACATATACTTATAAATAATTCTTAATCAAAGGCCAGCTTGAAATAATAGTTTTTTCGTTTAAATGTAATCATTTCAGCATCAACTCTCAGATCCTCAGACAGAAACTCAAATCTGACTCCCAGAGGTTTCAGTCCCACACTTTGGAACAACTATCAGGTATGTATAGGCGTGTGATCAGGAGACACGGACACTTATGCACACATTGGAATGAGATCCCTCCATTAAAAGTATGTTGTGAGCCACTCATTTCTTCTTAATGTTAACTCATTTTCACTTGGTTGTTGCAGCCTGTCTTTATAATATAAATGATTGTTGTTACATTGTGTGGGTTTGATGCCTAAAGAAAGACCCAAATAAAGTTCTCTGACAGTGTAGAATCATTCTAACCGCCGTTTGAAAGGAGGTCTTCATGGATTGTCTCATGTAGAGTGAATTATTGTTCATGTAAGATCATGATACCAAAGGGTAAACCTTTTTCTTTTTGGTGATCCAATACATGAAATACTGTTAAACCTCCTTGTGCCGCAGCAAAATATGACCCACAGTCAGACCCGAGTAATGTTTGTGTTTTATTGGTGTACTGTCCCCATCCCCAGAATAATCCACAGACACATGTCCATTAATTCATTAATATATTCATGTGTACATCATAGTGATAAATAAAAAAGAACCACAATACAAAAGACAATTAAAATATGTAGAATGTAAATCGCATGTCAAAGTCTTGATTCAACGTTTTTGTAATCAACATGCATTATAAATATAAAAATATAATTTTATGTTATGTTTATATACACTTTTTTATAAATATAAGTATACAAATGTATTTTTAAAATACAAAGATAAATACAGTCACATAGTGTACATTGTGTACCAAACCAGCAATTACAAACCATTTTTGGGATAATTAGCATTCACAAAACACAGTTATTACATTAGAAATGTTAAAACTTTAACGACAATTGCAGGTATTTTTTCTGTCCATCTTTTGCCACCCATCGTCCCTCACTTTCATTCTGAAGTAAAGAAAGCAGACGTCGGTGGTGAATAAATAAAGAGGATGAGAATGAAACAGGAAGTCTAGCTCTGCCGGACGTCCTGCAGGAGTTTGTTGATCTCTGCCACTAGCTCGCTGGCGTCCACCAGCTCGTGCCTGCTGTCGCAGCGTCTGCCCTGCAGGGGGCCGCGCCCCGAGTCAAAGTCGTCCTCCTCGTAGTTCTCCGGGATCTCCTCCATGGCCGGGAGCCATTTGGAGGAGGGGCAGAGCGCCACCGCCACCGGGGCGGGTGAGGGGTGCACCAGAGTGGGGCTGACCAGTGCCGTGAGGAGGGGGCTGCTATGGGGTTTGGGTGTATGGCCACTGTTCTGGGGGCTGTTTTTGGGGGCCTGTGTGCCCTTGTGGCCGCTCTGGGAGCTGAGCTTGGTGCTGGGTTTGAGGGTGTGGTAGCTTCCCCCCTGGTGGGGGCCAGATGGCCCAATGCTGCTGCCCGGGTTCTGGAAGTGGGTGTTGGCGGCCCAGGCTGCTACGCCCTGCTGGTGGACGGAGGGGTTGGGCTTGCCAGGAAGATGGCCCCTCCTGCGGTCTAAAGATCCAGTCATCGGTACCCCCACCCCGCTGAGACCAGTCCCTTTCTGGTTCTCGTTTACCTGGACGTAGGAATCCAGCCCCTGGGGTAACAGCCGCTGGAACACACTGCTCATCTCCGACAGCAGAGAGGTGGTCCCACACAAGTCTTCATCTCCGGCCTCGCCCACACAAGCCCCCCCCTCCACCTCTTCTCTGTCTTCCTCACCCCCCAGGTCCTTGCCGAAGGTGGAGAAGCTTTGGTTCCGGGTGGGGCCGGTGTCGGTGCAGGGCTGCGGGCTCTTTTCCTGGGAGGGGTCGCATGCTTGGTGGGATTCTTCCCCGGGGATGTAGAGGTTGCTGCGGTAGTCAGAGGACGAGGCGGGGGAGGCCAGGGGGGGCATCCAGCACTGATCTGAGTGACCCAGCACACGGCACTCTTCTGTGCACAGCCTCATAGCTGGGGAGAGGGAATACATATCATAAGTAATCAGAATACTGAGCTGTGATTCAGGGAGGAGCACACATCCTCACATTTAAGGAAGAAAAACCCCAAAGTCTGTACTTTTTGTTAATTACACAACTAAAACAATAATTGCCTAATTGTTTCAGCTGTATTTACACTTTAAGTTGGTTCAGCAATTGTTTATGTTTTGTATGTGCCATGCAGGTGTATGTGAGCCTTTAAAGTGACAACAAGGAACTGCAAGAATTTGTCATGATTTCCAAAAAGGTGGAAACAAATGGACTGGGCAAAGTCTGGGGACTTGGCTTTGGAACTAGAAGGTCACCAGTTCAAGTCCCAGAAAGTCCACGTGCTACAAGGGTGTCCCTGAGCAAGGCACCGTTCCCTACACTGCTCCCCAGGGGCCGTACATGATCACAGCCCTGACACTAGGATGGGTAAATGTCCCCTCTGTGGGACGAATAAAGGTATTCTGACTAGTGAAAGCAGTGGATCTCAATATTTGTTGATTTTAGACCAACTATCATATCAAATTCTTCTTATATGGACGGAGTAAATTATTCTACCACGCTGTGCTTAAAAGCCCATTAACAGCCATTATCCTGTATCTTCTTGTTTTTTACGTGTATGTTCATGTTAGAAGAAAAACAACTATACATATGTTAAAGAAGGAGCTGCAGAGCTAAAGCTTGCCTGCTCTCCTCAGGTGTTTCTGCTGCTGTCTCTGGAAACATGGAACTAGGCACTAATGAGTCTGAAAGGCTCTCTGCAGGAGGCTGCCTTTTACAGTACCTCCAATGTATTTACCACAGAGACAATTCAGCAAGGCCGATCAATGCCTATTACCCATTCAGAATTACTCCTCCTCTAAAAGCCCAGCATTTTTCCCTTTCAAGTCGATCTTTTCAATATTAAATCTTCAAATAGAAAATGTCTGAAGAATAAATTAGACAAATCAAATATGCCAACTTAAAGCCTTCATTAAAGGAGTGCAGCGCTTTTCAGTCGTGCTATTGAGGGACTTCATTATCCCCTCATTAACATGAAAGGAACATTTATTATACATCTTAGAGCAGATGAAAAGTGCATTTGGGTGTCACTGAAAGAGAAGAAAACAGTGCGGGCCCCGGCTGATTGGCTGCCCTGCTGATGAAAGGGTAAAAGTGAAAGATTTAACCCAAATGATTTGAGTGTAAAAAAGAAGAAGAAAACAAGAACATTAAGTGAAACCTGCCTGCCTGCCTGTAATGTCAATTCAGCTGACTTACTGACTGATTCACAAAATTACACAAATTCTACTTTAGTTTAGAGTTTGAGGAGGAAGACTAGCTTAGCATTCAGTCGCCAAGCAGGGAGAACAGAAGTCTGCTAAATCCTTTAAAGTTCCCTAATGAGCATCTTATATCTTGTGTTTGATCAGACAGAATAAAAAATAAAAAAAACAATCTGAAGCTATTTGCCCAGATTAAGTTCCAGCACATTTGACTGTTTATGTTTTATTTAAAAAAGGGGGTACAGTGTATTCATTATAAGCTTTAGAGGTTTAGGGGGTATATTTTTATAGGATTAGCTGTTTCCCCTGCTGCCAGTGTTTTTATTAAGCTAGGCTAACCACATTGTGACTCCAGAGGCCTGGACTAGGAAGCAGGATTTTCGCTTATCGAGGTAACTTCTGGTTAAACTCTGGGTTTCCGGTCCTACGACGCTGGTTCACTTCTTACCGAGGTAGATCTCCATGGTAACTTATGCTGAACGGCAAACCTGCTCCAGATAAGAGATCAAGTCAGTGAAAGCACCGCCTGCTGACCAATCAGAGCTCAGTGTGCGGAGTTTAAAGCGATCAAGTCATATTACAGGATAGAGGAAATACAGAAAAAGTGCCGTTGCAGGAAAGACGGCCGGCAAAAATCAACTGACTGTTTGAACGTGAAAATGAATAGAATATCACCTCCCATCTTCAGAGCAATCTGACTATTAGCGTTAAGAAAGCTTACTTAAATATCTGCCACAACATAAGTAACCGGATTAAACTAACATTACGTACAGTCCGCGGTACTGTGAGTGCAGACGTTACACATCATATCACATCATAATGTATCATATATTTCCTTATCTGAGTCAGCTTCTTGAGCCGTATCTGGCCGTGCAATACTCAGTGTCACATACTGTATGCAGAAGTATTATTTTAAGCAACACATTAAGTTGACGAAACACTCAAGTCAAATGTAATTAAAGTCAGATCCACTCGTGTCTTAGTGGAGTGGGGCAGTGATATCATAAAACTGTTAATGTACGCATTTTTTTTACCAGCTGTTCTGTATTCACCTTGCAGGTGCAGCTATGTGGCTTTTATCCTGGATAAAGTGTTTAAGTCATGGATGTTTAAAGTTTAACTTCTTCATATTTGTCTAACGTGATAGTTTACTTTTGATTCATGAAGTATGACACTGCGCTCTAAGTACGCTTGGCCATGTTTGTGATTGGTCAAATGTTGCTAACCCCGCCCCTTTCACGTGAACGCGCTCTCAGCCGGAGAGAGAAACCCTGGCTTGAGTTACCGAGTTGATAACCAGCGTCGTAGGACTGCTTAGCGAGATCTTGTTTGTTAGGGTTAGTTAAGCCAGATAACTCAAACATATGTTGAACTGGATTCGTAGTACAGGCCTCAGCTCTGTACCTCATACACTGACAGGAAAGTCATAAAGATCTTCTCATATCTCTCTCAGAAAAATAAATAAAAAATAAATCTAAAAATCAGACTGGAGTTTTTTCAAAGTGTATTAGTTGGATTTCATATTACTTTAAGCATTTGAGAATGAGTGTTGTAATGCTTCAACTCTGGAGGCACATTGTATTGTGTATAAAACCTTCTGCATCCAGACAGGGTGCAAACAAAGCCTCGTTCTTCCCTGAGCTGAGAGGGCTCAGCCATAATGACAGGGCAGCGACTAAACGCTGCTCCAAATCATCCACAGTGCAGTGGACGGGGGGCGGGAGGCGGGGTGAGCATGCAGGAGGAGAAAGGTGAGCTTTGAGATGTAATTATGCTCTTCAGGGCTTAATCACTAGTGCAACTCCATAGCAACTATTCGTCACATTGCAATTAAAAGCCTGAAAGTGAAGGCTTGAATGTTGAGAAAAGGAGATTGACTAACGAGCAGAGCTACGGAGGACGGGAGGGAGGAGGTGTTAGTGATGAGATTGTCTGCCCGTCTGGCTGATTTTAATTGGGATGTAGCTCAAATGCACTGTGGAGTGATGGCTGTGTGGGAAGCTGGCTGGAAAGAAGCGGGAGCTCTGGGAGGAGAGGGGGTGAGATAAAAGAGTCTGGGGAGACCTGTGTGACGTTACTGGAGACAGGCTGAGACACCATTGTGTGCAGAGTTTGCTCGGTAGGTACAATATGTCTGAATCGGTAGGGTCAATCACTGTTTAACAAGTGCTCAAAGTCGGTCCTTCTTAACTCCACTGTGGAGAAGGGAGAAACTCCATGCACTGAGACAGTGGGGAGAAGAGATGGGTGGCTGTGCAAGAGGATGAGAGGAGCTATCTGGAGCGTAGTGACAGTGAGGTGGAGCTCAGTGTGTTCATGCACAAAGCTCCAATGCACATGCAGCTTCTGTTAATGCAGAACACAGAGGCATGCCAAAATAGTTCAACGTGTGTTTTGGTAACAGGCAGCAGATCAATAGTAATGAATGGAAATGCAGTTTGTCAACCTGTGTATGGATCACACTTCTCATTGTGTGTGTAAGTGTTGTCACCTGGTCCTGTGGATGTGTGGATCCTGTTGCAATACGTTTTAAAATCTATAGAGGGTGCTCTAGAAGCAATGTTTTGATTCAGACGTTCAGATTTCTTTCAAATCTAATATATTAATCATTTGCTAATACGTAAGCCTTACATTGAGTTATCTGCATCCCAACATGTGTTGCTTCTCTATGGGCTTAGATTTGTCTCGTACATATTTGTGCGAACATAAAAAATGTTTGTGTGTAAATATGTGATTTGTAAATGTAAAACACCATCCACAAATGCATTTAAAAGATAAAAGATTCCTTTTGTTTATTTGTAAATTAATTATAGTATTCACAGATCTTTTTTTAATTTGTGAAAATATTTAGCGTATTTGCAGATCCGTTTTACATTTGCAAATTTATTTGTGAGTTTGCAAATCTTTTAAATGCATTTGTGGATGGTGTTTTACATTTACAAATCACATATTTACACACAAACATTTTTTATGTTCACACAAATATTTATGTGACAAATCTAAGCCCATACTTCTCCATAGCTTACATAAGAATACACTGCATATCTTTTGGGGTTAGAGACGTCTCCTGGGGTGTGGCAAGTTGTCATTGATATGTTGATGTGTGATTTATAAAGATATTGATTAATTAGTTATATGTCAAACTGTTCAGTAGATTAATCAATCATGAGAATAACTGTCCTATAATCGTTGCTCAAATGTTCCTGATTAGTAAATTCTTTGTTATGGTTTTATTTATTTATTGTTTTCTTTTGAAAACCCACAATGCATGAATATTTAATCAACTGACTCCTTGTAAACTGCTGACAGTGGGAACATTGGTGCGACCACATGATGGACGATGATGAGGTATGAAGGTGTGGTGGGGTGTGGTGGATGGGGGGGCCAGGGGTGTACCTGCATGCGTTCTGTGCTGGCCATCAGGGGCATATATCTCAGTAAAGCCCTCACCAAGGAGCCTGTCCATGGGGGACTCCCGGCCAGGCTCGTAGTCGCTGTCCCCCGCCTCACTGTCCCCCCGCCCGCTGTCCTTCAGACTGAACTTATCCATCTCATTCAGCGCGTATCTGCAAAGAGACAGGCAGGCCATCAGACATTTATCACAGAGGGCTGGAAACACATTTAGGGAAATGACATGCTACATATAGATAATAAGGTGCACAGAGTGCCAGAGAGAGTAGGCTCTGCAAAAGAGGTTTTACATAAAATTATGCAAATATGAAGTTATTGAGCATACAGTTTGACACTAAACCCTAAACCTACTGGGTATGGGTTTCAGGAAATATGTGAAATGGTGACAACAGACAAATTCATGTGGCAATAATTGTAAGGGGTACAAAAGAGCATCCCTAAATGTTGACCATTCTCTCTCTGCTGTGTCTGATGGAAATGGCTTAGTTTGACGCATAGTTGTGTGTGTGTGCATTACCTGTAGCTCCTGGTGTATTTGTTGCCTCTGAAGCTGGGTCGTGGCTGGTACTGGCCCTGATGGAGCATGGACAGAAGCTGTGAGACTTGCTACAATCCCAAGAGGAAAAAAAAAAGACAGAAAAGGAAAGAAAGACAAAAATAAAAGGAAAAAATGAGGAGGGGAAAATGAATGGAGTCCAAACAAGCAAGGCCACAAGACAATGTTGGGGGGGGGGTTAGGGGAAGTGGTAGGGGATGACATGACATTGCAACATGCTATTGAATGTGATGGTAAAAAAAAACATGACACATAGAGCTAAATGTAACTTAATATGGTATACATTCAGAACAAATACTGAAAAATAGATAACAAATGTGCATGGTCAAGTATTTTGGACAAATGTGTTGCATTATGGGTAGGTTTTTAAATATGCATTACACATATTGCTGTGTGTTTATGACAGACCATCTATTTCTGAAGAAAGAAGCTAAAGAGCAATTGTCTTACCTCTACAGGAGGCGTGGCGTGGGCCAGCTCTAGGGCAAAGTTCTCCGCCACGTGATTGGAGGAGATGGTGACCAGGCTGTTGAGGGACTGGCGGCTGTGGTGGCTCTGCCTACTCCCCAGGGTGCCTCTGTCGGGAGCGGGGGAGGCTGATGGGGAGCGAGGGTGGGCTCTCACAGGCAGAGTCCCATTGATCGTGGGGACCAGGGTGATGTCCGCCTTGTGGATCTGCCTGGCGGGCTTCTTGGGGTGGTTCTGGTAGCTGCTCTCAGCCACACGGCAGTTGTAGTTGTGTCTTGGATCTTTCTTCTCACGGTTGCAGCGAGCAGTGGCAAACATCACCATGACGATGAGTAGCAGAGCACAAACAGCGCCCAGAGAGATGATGACGATGAGGGAGAGATCCAGCTGGGCCTGACTGGAGCCTGTGGGGTAGAGGGGGGGCAGGATGTCCATGTTCTCCTGCAGCGACAGCCTGAAGAGGGCCCCTGTGGCCAGGCGGATGGTGCCCCTGTCTTGCACCTCCACCCTGATTTCCATCACTTCCCGTGGAGCCTGTTCCAGGCTGGCATTGGTTCTGAGCTCACAGCGCCTGGCGTCCATCACAAAGAGCCTGTCCTCGTTGCCACCGACGATGGCACAGCTAATCTCTCCGTTGGTGCCGGTGTCGCGGTCTGTGACTTTGAGCACCGTGATCAGCTGACCAGGTGATGCATACTTCCACACGGACAGCTCGGCGGTGTGATTCCGGAGGGAGGGGGAGTGGATTATGGGCGGGTTGTCGTTTTCATCCAGAACAGTCAAGAGGACCGTGGTGTTGGTGGACAGCACTGGGTTCCCCCCGTCACGGGCCTGAACGGTGAAGGCGATCCGACTGACGTCTTCATGGTCAAAACTGCGTAAGGCATAGATGGCGCCATTAGAAGGGTCAATGGTGACATAGGTGGAGATGGGGCTCCCCTGAACCAGAGCGTCTACGATGCTGTAGGTAATCTGGCCATTGGTGCCCAGATCTGGATCTGAGGCCACCAGGGTCATGAGGTATGCTCCAGGAGAGTTGTTTTCTGATTTAAAGACCTCGTAGCGGCTCTTTTCAAAACGTGGGGGATTGTCGTTTTCATCCAACACCTGAACGGTGAAGTGTTTGATGGTGGAGAGGCTGGGGGAGCCCCGGTCCTCTGCTATGACAGTCAGACTGTACTCTGACCTCTTCTCCCGATCCAGCGATACATTAGTGAGGATCATGTAGTTCTTCTCGTAGGTCTTCTGGAGTCTGAAGTGTCCATGGCCGTGCAGCCGGCACACCACCTCCCCATTCAGCCCAGCGTCGCTGTCATCAACACGAACCAGAGCTATGAAGGTGTCCACTGGGGCCCCCTCTGAAATGTAGGCCACTTCCTCTTTGCCAGGCGTCATCAGGTTGATGTTTATCTCTGGTTTGTTGTCATTTACATCAACCACTTTAACAACAATTTTGCAAAGTCCAGGGATGGAATTAGGGCCCAGGTCCTGAGCTTGAACATCCAGCTCATAGGAAGCAGTGCTTTCAAAGTCCACTTTTTTAATAAGGGTAATGTGGCCACTTTCTGGGTTTATCTTAAAGGTTTCCAAGATCTTTGGTGAGACATGGCTGCTGAACCCATATACTATTTTCCCATTAGTGCCCTCATCTGGATCTGTGGCGTTTAAATCAATGATTAGAGTCCCTAGGGGAGAGTTTTCCATAAAATTGATCATATAAGCCTGCTCATCAAAGACTGGGCTGTTGTCGTTGGAATCCGAGATGCTGATCTTGACCAAAGTGGAGCCAGACTTTGGAGGAACACCATTATCGGAGGCCGTTAGCTGGAGCTGGTAGTTTTGTTGTACCTCCCGGTCCAGGTCCCTGATCACCACCAGCTCTGCGTACTTGGCCCCATCCGTCCGTGTCCTCACCTCGATCTTAAAGAAGTTATTGGGTGTAAGGGAATATGTGTTCAGGGAGTTTTCCCCGACGTCCGCATCCACTGCGCCGTCCAGCGGGATGCGGGTCCCCACCGATGCGCTTTCCGAGATCTCAATAGGGACAATGGCGCGTGAGAAGTGGGGGGAATTGTCGTTGATGTCCAGCACCTCCACTTCCACATGGAACAGCTGCAGGTACTCCGTGGGGAGTGTGACCACATCAAATTCAATCGAGCAGTTCACATTTTTCTCACAAAGCTTCTCACGGTCGATTTTGGTGCCAATGCTGATCTCCCCGTCCTCCTCCCGGACAGAGAGGAACGGCGTACTGCCTCGTTGCATTGCGCGGAACCGAAAGGTCAGGGAACCCGGTAATTTGGATAAAACCCCGGCTACATCTTCCTTTAACCGGGCAATCACCGTCCCCACTCTCTGCTCCTCGTAAACTTTATATTTCAAAGTCTTACCGGTGGCACCGCGCGTAATCGCGACCAAAAGCAGAAGCTTGAACAGTGCCGAGGAGAAAATAATTCCTTTGGTTTGTTTCATTGTTCCCCTCATCTTCCGTGCACACACTGTGGCGAGTATTTTCCACAGAAGGGAAAGTCCGATGAGAGGGGGGGGGGGGGGAGTTTTCTTAGGCGTCTGGCATGTTGAATGTTAGATACTCCACTGCTGCTCACTCTCGCAAGAAAACTCCAAAAACAGGTAATAAAACGATAATATAAATAAATAGATAAATAAATTCGTAAAATGTCCTCTTTTGGAAAAGAAAAGCACACAAAAGCAGAGAGTGGCGATATCCTTGCAGACAGATCTGTTGCATACGTCCGTCTCCTCGTGTGTGTGCGCGCCACTGAATGAGTGAGTGTGTGTCTCCGAGAAGAAAAGACGCAGCTTTCTCTCTGTGTGTGTGTGAGAGAGAGAGAGAGAGAGAGTGAGTGAGTGAGTGTGCGTGAGAGAGAGAGAGAAGGAGGGAGTGTGTGCGCGCGCCTCGCTCTGTGCGCTCTGCCCGCCCCGCACCCAAACTGCGTCTCTCTTCCACACAAAAGTACTCCCCCCCCCCCCCCCCCCCCCCCACCTCCGCTCCCTCTCCCCCTAAATCACCAGAATGGCCTCCTTCAAGCCGCACAGGAGAGACTATTGATGGCAGCCCCGTCTCTCCCGCCTCCCTCTAGCACAGAAGACAGCCAGAATCAAAAGTGTGCCACAACAATGGGCCAGAGGAGGAAATATTCCGGGCTCCGGCACTTTTTAACATAACGGCACCCTGACCCGCGGCAGACTTACATTGTTATGGTAGCAATTCACAAAGTGTGCCAGGGCGGCTTTTATTATGCGCGGGTAAAACACAAAGTTGTCGCTGTGGCCCGGCGCACACTCTAAAAGCAAACACAATGATAGTGATGACTTTTTAACATCGATCATGTGTGATAGCCAAGAGCCAAAACAAGGCTATTTTTTTTACAGGATTGTGTTTTTAATCTAATAATTAAGTGTCATCATTTTCTCTTTGGAGCTTATCATATGTAATGTTTTCATTCTGTGTATTTGCTCTGCTTTGTGCGCACCGGGCGCGCAATGATGAACAGAATGCCACTAAATCTGAATACATACACGTCTGCCTGGCTTACGAGGAACATGTTTTAAATCACTGCAAGGCATTTCTGAAGCCAAGTGTGCCCATGAGTCTCAGTGGTTATGCGACCACAACCAAACCAACAACTGTTCTATCATCTTTAAAAGTTGTTTGTTTCTGATACCCAAGAGCAATGTCTCAGCTAGTTTTCACAACTGTATAATCACGTGACCATATTACTGCATTCATTTCCTTTTTTTGCACAAAGGGCGTGCAAAAACGCATAAAACGACTATTCCATCTAATCGTTTTTTGCCATGTTTTGTCTCCCTTACAAAGAACAAAAGGTGTCTCATTTTGATATATGGCATATCAAGTGTGTTTAAGTTAATATCAGAAAAAAAGTTGTCAACTGCTTGATTCACATTTTACATCAAATATTTCATGAAGAGTGATGACACGTTAAAAATGTTCTGGGATGTTTCTCCCTATAAACTCTACTCTCACACTCACTAAGGGCTGTGGTGGTTTGCCCTCCGCTCAGCTGACCCTCCACGTGTGCTCTTTTCACAAACACCCTCCTCCTCCTGATGCATAATAATGTTGTATGGAAGCCTACATCTCTTGATCCAACCAAATTACCATCCGGCTCACTCAGAGTGTCTCAGCGAGCAAACAACTGGGCGAGCAGCTTTATGAGCCAAACAGCAGGCCATCTGGCCCGGCCTCCGACAGCCCAACCCGGCAATTACCCTCCATTCAGAGACGGCCCCCGGCCAAATAACACCAAGTGAGAATTAGCCCTAGCTCAAGTCAGATCAAATCTAATATCCTCCTCATATTGCTGTGGAAAACTCGTTTTACCCACTCTTATGCGTTTTCTGTGCAGCAGTTATGAGAGGCAATGGGTGCTCTGTGGATTGACTTTATTTGGATGTATCATAAGCTGATCTGATTCAGTGGATGAAAAAAGGAGAGATGACAGAGGCTGATCAGTGTTTTTATGACACGTATTAATCCGCTCTCCGCTCTGAAATGTGTAAAGTTCATCACAGCAACCATTTCTAAAGCACATCCTGATCCGCGTGTCAGACTGCAGTCACATTCTGAAGGTTCCCCAGATTCCCTTTCCCCAAATCATTGGAAAAGTAATGAGTAGCGCTGCGCAGATTCTTTATCTATATTCTCAATAAGCTTCATTTGGAGTGTGAGCCATATCTGATAACCGCAGCGCTGATCGGTTTCAACAGAGCAAATTATCTGGAGCCGCATCTCCGAGAGGACGGTCTCTCTGATGGATTGTATCTGCATTTTAAATTCCTGCGAGTGACCCGTGGGAACAGGCTGTGCGCAGCGCCATCTGCCTCTGAGAAACCCATGGACATCAGCTGAACACATACACACACGCACGCGCACACACACACGCGCACACACACACACACATACACACACACACACACACACACACACACACACACACACACACACACACACACACACACACACTCAATCATGCTGAGAGACTCAACAAGGGCAAAGTGTCCATTCAGTCCACACTTTTAAAATGATGCACATTTCGTTTTTATCATGACATTAGTGTCCGATGTCCATCACCAGGGCGACCACCCCTACATTTTGTAGTGTTATAAAGTATGATATGGAAAGATATGATGTCTCTCAAAGTGTCCTCTGAGATCGGAGATAGTCCTCAAAATGTTCACATGATCATATTTATTGACATTTAGCTTAGAGGATTTTTGGATGCAGATGTGAACGGACTCACTGCACTGTTCCCTGTCAGAACAAAAGCCTACATGTGTTCTGTAACTTGCAACGCTTGCAGGCGGAAAAGTCAGTTGTATCAGGCCATTACGCATCTACAGAACCATTACGCACGGTGCCAAGCTCTATCCATGTGCAGTGACAACTCTGAGTCTCTCTCATGGGAGCAGACACGCCGCCCAGGACGTCTACAAGAGAACAACTGATTCCAGAGTCGCATAACAAATAACAACGGTAGCCACGGGCCAGTGCCGAGCTGCACCCCCCCTACCCCCACCCCCGGCGAGGAGCTGATGGTGCGCTAATGGCATCATGGGGGAGAGTAACGCGCAAATCACTTTTCCTTTGCAAATAAATAACAATCCCACCCGTTACACGTACACATATTCTAGCCAAACGTGCTGTGGGTGACACTGTGTGGCTGCGTGCCAAATGCCCCCCCCCCCCCCCCCTGTTACTGTATGATAGCATAATACAAATGATCAGGAAACGATGATGATGATGATGATGATGATGATGATGATGATGATGATGATGATGATGATGAAGTTGTTGCATTGCTATCACGTTATTTCTGACAAAGCCCATGTTCATTAAATGTCTCGTGCTGCAGAGATGTGTTTGACTCGGGGGGGGGGGGGGGTGGAAGCTCAGTCAGTCCTTGGGGACCAGAAGAGCACTAAAAGGATTTCGGGGGGGGGGGGTGCAGGGCGACGGGCTCAGCAACTTTGTCAATGAAATGAAGGAGGAGACACCGACGACAAAGGCAGCCCAGCAGGTGGAGAGGGCGGCGCACACAGAGAGGGGTGTGCGGGCAGCGCGGGTGTGGTTAGTGCCGTGTGTGCACTTATATTAGAAAATGGAAATATTTGTGCTCCCTGTTTTGATCAGTTTTTTTCTAAACTCCAAGTGATTATGTCTAAAAGCAAACGTATTGAGATTTACACGAGACATGGAGGATCAGGAAATAAAGTGAGGATAGGGAAACAACCGAAAACTACAAGGGTTTTAATAAGAGTTAACTTAAAACAAGTTGTTATTGTTAATCTGTGTTACTGCCTGTAAGTGGAACTCAGCACCTCTCTGCAGCAGGAGGAGGGTCGGTGTGTGTCGGGGTCAGGAGGATTGTAAAGGCACGCGAGCATCTGCCACCATCTCATTACCATGCTGTTAGCTCGCGCAAGACGGAAGGGATTTGGGCTCAGAGAGAGGGGGTCTCCTCCACCCTCCAAGCATGGCCAGGGATGGCACGAGTTTACATTTAAATGTGAAGCATCACCAGATGATCATCTGTTCAAATGTTGTTTGTTACTATAATGAAATGTCTAATTTAAAGCTCCTATAAATACTAAGAGCATGACCATCAGGGCAGCATTAAAGGACATGTAGCCGCTAATAAGCAGAGTGTATAGAGCCAGGAGAATTTAAAGACCCAAATGTTGCACAGATTATATTTGTAAGAACCACAGGTGAGGTCCAACAGAAGGCCAGTGAAGTTCTTCCACAGCAAACTGGTGAATAACATTTACGCTTTAAGCGGTATATTGTCATGGTGAAACACTAAAGTTAAAATCGCAAGCTGATGACACAAAACAGTCAGCACACTTCTGTCTAAAGTATAACTGTTGCTGGAGCATTTATATTTCCCCATTTATTGGAGGTGAGCAAGCAACGGCTCCATGATGGAGGTAACGTTAGCATTCAGCATTTAGCTTGACATTCAGCAGCTGGGCAAACCTCTGATCCCTGAGGAGTGCCCCGAGCTCGCTGTGCAAACCAGGTGCTAGTGTCTAATCGTTTTACCAAATAAACTATTGACTCTTAGGCACAGTTCAGCATTTGGGAAATCCAAAAGTAAACAGATAATATACAATATCTGGCTACCTCACCGTCAAAATAAGACAATTGTTTTGTTAATGAATCGTTCCAACACGTCTCTAACACTCGCTAATTGTAATGTTTAAATCACTGATTAATAAACGGAGCAATCAATTAATGTAAATATCAATGAGTGTTATAGTGAGGTATAGTCAGGTGTCCCCCAGTCTTTATCCTGAGCTAAGCTAAGCTACTTTTATCTCAGAAAGAAACTGAATAATGAAATATCTTTAATTGAACACATTCCTTTAAATGTGTACCAACAGGGTATGTTCTTTTAATCTGGGATGTTTACTGTTTCTGTAGCATAAAGCGAGACCTAACATTTTCCAAACCTTGTCTCTGCCCAGAGGAAGAGCGGGTCTCTTTTAGTTTGTCACAGTGAAGACCAATGCTGCCGCTCGGACAGAAAGAAGGACGCAGAGTATGGTGACACGTCTGCAACTATGCAAACTGCACATTTGAATCTTTGTCTCCTCTGGACACTTGGACATTTGTCATGACGTCTATTTTAGTTTTGAAGAAAGTGGCTGAGCATGATATGGTGTGTAATGCAGTTATCAAGAGGATCAAAGACACCTGACACACTGCGTCTTTGTTCTCCGTTATCTTTACAATAGTGTGCTTCGTGTGCACGCTCTATAAAGAAATGCCTGTTTGGATCAGCCTGGGTAACGAACTTATAGAAACACAGACCAGTGCACACGTCACTGTTATGGACGGTTATACGGTGGGACTTTTACACAGGAGACAGTGTACAGGCTGGTGTGTGTTATTTCTGACCATGGTGTGTCTTGCAAGTTTGTCACATGACGTTGCAATCTTTTTTTTAACAATCTCTTGTTTTTCATTTGTATCCTAACCACATTTTATTAGTTAATCCTTACCGATTTGGTCACAACGCAAAAAGGTGTGATACAGTGCTGCTATGAAACATATACTTTACATAATATATCATGCGTCTGAAATGCAGCTATTGAATTATCGCTTCAATTTCAAATAGCCCTGCTTATTCTGAAAAACCGTGTTTGATGTGGTGCAAAGAAGTGTTCATCAGCATCAGTATATCTATACATTTAGAATGAAAGATCTGCCTGTTGGTAAAGTAAATGCTGTGGGCCTGTGTCACATGAAAGAATAAAGATACATATTATTTTTGTAAATCCATGTGAACGTGTCATTTCAGAGTTGTTTCCATCACATGTAAACTGTGAGCCCCTCTGCAGCAGAACGCTTGTTTTCTGTCCTCTTGTCTCTGATCAGCTCTGATTGTCTTCTCTGGATGGCCAGCCCATCTTTACAGCCTCTGCATCTACCCAGGGTGCATCTTGTTAAGTGCCCCCGGGGACTCCATTCACATTTTGAGGCATTGAAAGAGCTCCTTGACTTGGTAATGGTGTCTAGGAGCTGTATACAAGGTCCTTGTCTTGTTAGGAATGTGCTGTGCGCCGCTACCATTTACCTTGTTGACTTTCTCCGATTTGAAAAGATGCTTTTCGATGTCCTGCTTCATCTTGAAGAGCAGCTCTCACAAAGAAACCACACCGTGTAAAATGCTCTCTAAATGTGCAGGGATGATTTGCCCTGAGAATAAAAATGAAAGATTTCTATAGAGGGACTCGGAGAGAAAGCCTTATATCCTCAGTACAGTAGCTACAGTTTTGTAACTAGGCTTGTAGCAGTAGTAGATGTTTCTCACATCAAATATTCACGAGCTTCAAAAATCAGGAACATCTCATCGATACTGTCTGCAGGCAGCGTATTGTCAGCTCTGTAAATTAGAGCAGTGCTGACAAACACTACAAAGGTATCCGTCTGCGGGGCTAATTGACTCCGGGTCTCCTAAACAGACTCACAGTAGTCTAGCGTTTCACGGAGGAACAGAGCAGGGCTGGTCACAAAGATCACAGGCGCTCCTACACTGGGTCCTGCCTCACATTCATGGTGTGACGGAGCCAAAGCCCGCCTCCCTGACGGACACACGTCTGGCATATGCTGCCCTGATACCTGATCACTTGTTTTTCAAGTTGCACAAAAGCGTCTCCTGGTCTACGCCTTCTTTTCATACCCTCCGACTGGGAGATTACTGTCCCGCCAATTGCAATTTAATATTCTCTAAACCTTCAAACGCTATCTTTTTGTATCAATCACTCTTTATTTATCTCACCCCACCCCTCTTTCTCTTCATCTAGTTCTTAGGAGTATCTACCAGATGCTAAGCAAACCTCCTTTAGGTAACATTTCAAACCTGTAAACTGCAAATAACAGTCAGGCACTGTTATTTGCTTTGGTGTCAGTAAAAGTGAACTCGGTTTTGTGTAGAGTTCGGCTCAGCGACACAAGGCTGAAAGCTATTTTTTTTAAACTGAGAGTTGTTGATGACGCATGCTAGCAGGACAATAGAGGAACGACAGCAGTAAGGAAAGAGTTTCTTTGGGCTGACCCGAGTGTTGGGGGGAGAGAGGAGAGAACAAAAGGCTCCAATGTGGCTGGAGTTGAATGTTGACGACGTGCAGGGCCAATGGGTGACATATTTTGGGGAGTGCTCATTCATTAGACTAAAGATTTACTATCCGCAGCCCCCACTTGTTCTTTCTGTTTGTCTTGGCAGATGTGAGGCAGGCGCTTGCTTTTCTCTCTCTCTTTTTCTTTTTATTGTGGGGGTTGAATGTTTCTCTCCAAAGCACCACGTGTTCTTAATTTTTGGGCCATTTGTGTGGAAACTTAAATATGTGGATCAGCTTTCGAAGTAGGCTCGACTCTCTCCCTCTGTTGGGACAGGAGCGCTCCATTGGAGATCCTGAGATCTGCTTTTTAATCTGGTCTACAATCTCTTCACTAGTTGCTCTTTCGTGTGCAATTCCCCATCCCTGTTGATATTACATAGTGTGGCATCCCCTGCGTAGACCATGGTCTACCATGGTAGAACATGGTTCATTTAACCATGGTATAACCATGGTTGACCATGGTTGGGATATGGCACCACAGTCAACCATGGTAGAGCACTGATATAAACCATGGTCTACTATGGTCACAATAAACCATGGTCTACCATGGACATAAACCATGGTCCACCAGACTGGAAATAATATAAATTAATACAAGCTTTTCAATAGTTTCAAGCATTTAATTAAAAAATATTTGTATAGATCATGTTAATTGCACTTAATTTCATCTACAGTACACTGTCACTCTATAGTTGCACACACACTCATTACATGCTCATTAAACAGTTGGTGAAAATGTAAAGACTATTTCATATACATTCACCAGGTGACGGTGCCTGCATGAGCCTCATTAGAATGATTGTCGACCATGGTTTCTGTAGACCATGGTTTCTTGAGACCATGGTTCAAATATTCAAATGGTTGACCATGGTTTCTGGAGATGACATTGTGACCATGGTAGGCTGACCATGGTTGACCATGGTAGACCATGGTTTCTTCCCCATGGTACTGTGACCATCATGGTATTTTGTGGTCAACCATGGTATTACCATGGTTGGCAATGGAATACCATGGTGACATTTCGCAGGGGATGGCAGACACAATCAACTGGTTATTAAACTGTAAACAGATTACTTAATGCACAAACGTTATTAGCAAGCATCTAAAGTCATTACATCGGAACTAATAAGCTGATGAAATAACATCATATTTTCCATTTTATTGTTTTTGTTGTGCTGTTATAATGAAACGACACACAGGACCAAGTCTAAAGTGGGGGGCAGCCATTAGATTTGTTCTTCATTAAAAGCTATCACCAACTTTACAGGCAAACTCATTTCCCAATGAGTACTCGTGCACTTGCTACAGAACCCCACACAGTCACCAACAGCCTCCATAGGGTTCACAGTGACTAGCTACAGTGCTCTTAGCTATCACTGCAGGATCTTTCTTTACGACCTTAATTAAAAGGTCCAGACAGTAAAACAGCAGTTGCGTTTATCATGGGGGCCCAGGGGAAGGGGAAGGGGACACTAAAGGGTGTGCTTATTACACGGCCCATATCCAGGCCAGTCCTAATGATCCTCACACCCATGTGCTCTATCTAAACACATTCCAGGTTGGGCCTGGGGAGGAAACTGCATGGGCCTCATCTCAGCCAACCTTAAAGGCTTCAGTGTTGAACTAGCTAATGGCAGCAGCATGATCCCTGCTCGCTTTGACCTCCATTAGAGGCAGACCTCTGAAGGAAGTACAGTTCTAATTCAGATAATCTTCTCATCCAAACACCATGAGCGAGTCTCATGTGGCGCGCGCTCTCATAAACAAGAGAGAAAGACATTTCTTCCCCAAGAAATGACTGAGTTGAGCTTGTAGAAACAACTGAGTGTATATTTGTTCAGGTCCGCTCTGAAATCCGCCAGTTGGTTTGAGTCGCTAAGAGAAATAGACAGGGGAAAAGCACGAGTGCAGGCAGTACACGTTTTTGGAAGTGTAGCGGAGATGAGAAAAGCCCCAGAGCAGCTAAGGCTCGTGCAAAAATGAAAAGTAAACAAGATTTTCCGACAGCTAAAAAGTCTCCTGGCATCTACGTGTGTGTGTGTGTGTGTGTGTGTGTGTGTGTGTGTGTGTGTGTGTGTGTGGTGTGTGTGTGTGTGTGTGTGTGTGATGTGTGTGTGTGTGGTGTGTGTGTGTGTGTGTGTGTGTGTGCTGTGTGTGGTGGTGTGTGTGTGTGTGTGTGGTGTGTGTGTGTGTGTGTGTGTTGTACAGTTACATCACATGGTTGAAATGTGGGCCACAGCCAGCCCCTCGCCGTACCCTGGTGTGTTGATGTGGAGGGACACGTTAAAAGCAGCCCCTGATTCACATTAAGAGCCACAAACACTTAGCGGCATCTGTTCCTCACTGAATCATTCATAAGCATCTCGACACATACATTAAATAAAAAAAGAAAATAGGTAGAGTGGAAGAAGAGGGCGATGATTTGCATGAGGGAAAGTTGAAATGTCAGCTCAGGAGCTTTCCTCCGATGAGCCTCTTCTCCCACATATGGGACTGAGTTCTGGCATGCATGTTAATAGCAGGGCTAATTGACTATTAATATGAATCAAAGCCTCGTGCAGGATAAAAATATCTTTGGGAAAACACCCTAATGATCTGATTTGGTGCATTGTACACTCTCTTTCTCCTCAGTTCTCCCCGCCGCTGTTCTTTTTCTTCATGCCCATTCATCCCAGTGGGTTTGTTAATGAAAACTTAAGGCTCAAACAAATCCAATACTCCCAACAGGGATCCTCCGCTGGGGTAGGATGGAGGAAGAGAGAGACGAGGCATCTCTTTGCATAGCTGTGTTTAAGCTAATGAAAGAGCTTCCTAATGACTTTGCCAGCGTTGATTTCCATGAGAAAGCCCCAGTCGTCAGTCACGACACCGTATTCATTAGTCTTGCCTAAAGAACGCCCCACCATCACTGAGCCACCCCACCCCTTGGCTTCTGCTTTCATTTCTAATCTAATCTTCCTCCCTCCCTTGCTTTTCCTCCTATCATAACAAGCTACAGTGTTTTCACAGTGAGAAAAAGGGGAGAGGTGCAATTAAGGGAGTAGCTGCACTTCACTTGGACCACCGCATTCATTATACAAAGCTTCATGGGGCTGTAGGGAGGAAGTCCCTGTGCGGGATCTCCCTGAGTGCTCATGTCAAACAGTGTGCAGTGGGACATTGGTTCAGGTCTTTGATGCCAAACTAAAAGTCATCTTGGTAATTGGCAGTCCATCTGAAGAACTTACTTTGGGACTTACATGTGAAGTTCCTTTGGAGGATTCAAGTCGATGAACTTGATGATGCTGGGGAGATCTCGTGCACAACAGAAACATTGGAGCTATATACTTTCTGCTGTTCTCTACAGATGAAAGCCACCAGCATTTAGTTCATTACGTGAGCAGATACACACGGTCTCATACACGTGTGAAGTAAGGGAGTAGATACATCTGGGTGCATTGTAGCATCTACACATGTCATAATAAATGATTATACACATGTTTCCATTCAACTATGTTGCTTCATGACATTACTATCTGTCGTATTTTATTCGACTTTACTCAGTCTTCTACTTAAAAATTGTTTTTAAAATAACTTTTGTAATAGTACTATTTTTGGTTCCTTTCTATAAAACCAATTCTGATTATGTTGTGGTCAGAGGCGTTGACCAGGCTGCAGGGCAGGTCTAGACTGGGGGGGGGGTCTCTGCACCTGTTCCTCTGCTGCTGCTCGTAGCGCTCGCCCCTCACTTCATACTGCACAAGGTTATTTGTTCCAAGTGGACATATTGAAAGGCTGCAATGAGATGCAGATGGATGGCAGTCCCAGATCAGCCAATCTGCTGCTGCTCGACAGCAGGCAGCTCCGCACCGCGACATGCTGCTACATATCTACAGATGTCCACCCCCCCGCCCCCTCTCCCTGGTGCTATCTGTCGTGGTCTCTCTCCCGCTGAGGGATAAGTGTCAGTGTGTCGGGATGTGCAGATGCTGATCCGTCATTGTTAGAGGCCAGACGGGGGCCGGTTGGTAATAAGCCTTCTCCTCCCTGCCCCCACTGCAGGCACATGACTTTTTGTTGGGGGCTCGGGCCCCTTTTGTTAGGACACCGGTGACCCCTGACCCGTTAGCCCTTCCTCCACCAGGGACACACACACATAGTTAAACCCTAACTCACACTTTCTCATAAGGCATATGCATCACCCACCCACAGGCACACTTTCACACAAAGACCATCTGACACTGATTCTCTCTCTCTCTCTCCCCCTCTCTCTCTCTCTCTCCTCTCTCTCCCCTCTCTCTCTCTCTCCCTCTCTCTCCCCTCTCCCTCTCTCTTGCTATCTCGCCGCTCTCCTCTCCCCCCCTCTCTCTCACCCTCTCTCTCTATCTATCTCCCTCTCTCCCTCCCCCTCTATCTCCCTCTCCCCCTCTCTCTCTCCCTCCCCCTCTCTCTCTCTCCCTCCCCCTCTCTCTCCCTCCCCCTCTCTCTCCCCGAGCTCTATCTCCCTCTCTCCCTCTCTCTGTGTTTTCCTCTGCTCTTGAGGGAGGTGAAGCCTCCTGCAGGTCATTAGCACGCAGTATGCTGAGATTGAGAGCCTCCTCCCATAGTTAAGAGTAAAAGAAAGAGAATCGACACAGGGGACAGATAGGTTTCAGACAGAGAATGGAAAGAGGAATGCATTGCTAGAACTGTTCAGGATTAACTCTCACTAACCTCCCAAAAACTCCTCACTGTATGATTTAGGAAAGATAGTACATTACCTCTGTCGATACCTACATTATCAAAGGGGGGGGTTCAGGTATAGCTTAAAGTTCTTAGTATGAAGTTTCCTTTCTTTTCCACTAGCAGGAAACTTACCATAACGTACTGTAGGGGGGGGTTGGTTCTGCTGGAAAAAGAGCAAGACTCAAAAATGTAAAAAGATGAAAGTGGGCGTCTTATCAGGATGAATATTGATGTGGAGCCTATTTGGAAATTACCCTACATCAAACCAGGAATAAAACAATACTGACCTCCTTTTACCTTGCTGCTCAAAGGAAGAGGAAGTCTCATGAGAACCAAATACTTTAGCCGAAATAAAAACTTGTTTGAAAGGTATTGCCAATTTTCTGTGCTAAAAAAAAAATACAGGTTAAAGTTCAGTCATCTGAATAAATCATTTTAGAAAAGGAACTGGAAGATTTCCAAATGAGGAATGCAGTGCTATTATGGGAAAAGTCACTGTGCTGGCAACTCCTTTTTTACTTCATGTGGTGCTCTACAGTGATCAGGTTTGTATAAAGAGTTGTAGTCTTATAAGATGAAGGTGTGTTATGCAGCACAGGGACGCAGAAGAAGAACAGGTCATGAGAGACTGAGGGTTGAACACACACACTCCTGTCAAAGGTGGTCTTGATTGTCTGCAAGAGCCAAAGACAGATTTCCTCAGCACTGAAGAAATGCTGAAGTGGACATAAGGGCAACACACACGCATGCACACACACACACACACACACACACACACACACACACACACACACACACACACACACACACACACACACACACACACACACACACACACACACACACACACACACACACACACACACACACACACACACACACACACACACACACACACACACACACACACACACGGCTGCGACAGTGTTATGAATGAAATGTATCATATTCATCATATCAGAGGTGGACAAAACAGATTGAAATATAGTTGTATTCCATTTGGAGCCCATGATACTCATCATGCTAACTGGAGAATGCTCTCTTTGAGTGTGAGCAGCACCTCAGCTAATCAGCCCAGCAATCAGCCACTGTTGCGGCTTTCACACCAGCGCTTTTCCCTTTCTAGCTCCGAGCTAGAGCTTTTCTGGTTCAGCTCCGGTTTCCCTTTTCTGCTCCCGCTCTGTTCACACCGCCCAGAGCCCGACTGGTGCTGCCGCTGCTGCGTCATGACGTCACTGTTTACATCGCTGATTTGCTCCCCAACGGCGTTACGGCGCTCACAACAACAACGGGGAACTGCGTCGGGTAGATGATCGTGTTGCTTTTAATCACACGAAGCCAGATTAAATAAAATAACGACTTCTCCAACCTTATGCTTTTCTCCAAAGTGCCGTGGTTCATTGTTTATTAATGTGTTTCTGTGGCATTTACCGACCGCCGCAGTGTTGGCTGCTCTTCCACGGGAGTTTATTCCCCCGTTAGCTCCCGGTTAGCTCACACTGCAGCGGCCGCTCTAAAGTATTCACTGTCCGACTCACACAAGCAGCTGATACATATCCCCAGTTCCCCTTAAGTGAGTGTGTGTCAGTCTGAATTGACGCTGTTTGGCATCACAACGCTGTTATGAAAGTTTCTCTGGTATAAAATGGGTGATGTTAGCATAGCAACCGAAGCTAAACTGACTACTTGCTATCCTATTGTGGCATAAACCGTTTTCTACAGGCACATTTTACCGGAATATTTGTATTATGATTCTACGAAATGAACCATTGTAGACCATGGTTCATTTAACCATGGTGTCAACCATGGTAGAGCACTGATATAAACCATGGTCTACCATGGTCACAATAAACCATGGTCTACCATGGTCTACCATGGTCTACCATGGACATAAACCATGGTCCACCAGACTGGAAATAATATAAATTAATACAAGCTTTTCAATAGTTTCAAGCATTTAATTTTAAAATATTTGTATAGATCATGTTAATTGCACTTAATTTCATCTACAGTACACTGTCATTCTATAGTTACACACACACTCATTAAATGCTCATTAAACAGTTGGTGAAAATGTATAGACTATTTTATATACATTCATCGGGCGACTGTGGCTGTGAGGGAGTGCGGTCGTCTTTCAACCAGAAGGTTGTGGGTTCGATTCCAGCCCACGCAGTCAACATGTCGATGTATCCTTGGGCAAGATACTTAACCCTGAGTTGCCCCCGATGGCCAATGGTGTGTGAATGTGTGTGCATGTTAGGTCCTAGAGAGTTACTGCTCTGTATGAATGGGTGAATGACATGTAGTATGTAAAGCGCTTTGAGGGGTCTTAAAGACTGGATAAAGCGCTATATAAGTACTGTCCATTTATCAGGTGACGGTGCCTGCATGAGCCTCATTAGAATGATTGTCGACCATGGTTTCTGTAGACCATGGTTTCTTGAGACCATGGTTCAATTATTCAAATGGTTGACCATGGTTTCTGGAGATGACATTGTGACCATGGTACTGTGACCATCATGGTATTTTGTGGTCAACCATGGTATTACCATGGTTGGCAATGGAATACCATGGTGACCATGGTCAACCATGGTTACATTTTGCAGGGGTTGTGATAGTCGGACAAGACAACCTGTGCAGCCCATGTATTGATTCCATCCGATAGCTGCTATAATAAAAAACAAAACGTCTGCCTCTCTCCACAATGATCAATAACAGTGAACGGATGGTCAAAGTCTGGTTAGTGTTGCCTGACTTTATAAAGTGTGTTTATAAGCACTACTGCTTGTAGGCAGGCATGACAGTCGACCCATGTTCAGGGGAGGTGGATTTAGTTTCCTGCACGCCTCGACGTAAGAGAGACGTAAGCGATGCCACCTCTTAGCTCCGAAGCTCTTGCCTCTAGACCGACAATTTTTTGGAGCTGGAAGTGAACCGGATTCCGGAGCTAAGAGGCGGCACCGCTGCGGTGTGAACAGGAAAAACCGGCACTTTTCAGGCTCCAGCTCCGAGCCGGAGCTGAAAACGCGTTGGTGTGAAAGTGGTGTGTGTGTGTCTAATAACATCCATCATTATGGTTTACCAATTGTTATCTTTTTGTCCTCTAGGTTGCACTGCCACGTCTACAGTAGCGCAGAATGGACAGAGGAAACATGATTGGGCCGCAGGTTTTTTGCAGCCAATATCAATTCTCCAACAAACTTGGGATAGGAGGGTGAGTGAACAAGTTATCCATTGGTTGGAACCTACATCCCCATTGTTAGACGTACTAAATCCTGCACACTGCTCCTTCAAATTAACAATGTGAACATATATTATTTTCAGTTGAGAATGTTTCAAAATAAACTTAAAAAATAAACTTACTTTTTGTTTCTACTGTGTATAAGTATGTTTAAATATTAAATGCTGTATTCATTAGGTGTACTATAATTCTACAAATATTTGTATATTTTAAGTTTTCAGAGTAATTGTATCCTACAGAACATTTTGTGATGTCTTTTTATTGAATGTGTTTGATTGGAACATGTTAGAAAAAAGCTGTAAAATAACAGTATTCTCCCTGTAGAACTTTAGGTTCTGTAATTATTTTAGTGTTTGATCATACAAATCTAATAAAACAAAATTTGAATGTAACATTTTAAGACAATGGATTTTGAAAAGAGAGGAAACATCTGTAACATTACAGTGTTTTTCTGTAAGGACAATTCCTGTATATTAATTGCTTTTGCACTTTATTTCAGTTAAAGTTTTTTACTGGAAACTGACTTCCGGTCGGCAAAAGTGATGGCTGAGTAAAACTTCTCTCCGATAGCTAGCTTAAAACTAACTCCCCATAATTCATAAAAACACACGTTATAGTAAAGTGTGATGAGTGGGGGAGTTGTTACTAGAGGTAAGGAAAGACGAGACCAACAGAACGGACACAATTCTAAAACAATGGAGCAGAACCACGACGAAGAACAGGTGCAACTTGCTGAAGCTAACTCGCTAACATTGACAATGCGGTCAGGGCTCGAGGCAATTAGCAAAGAAATACGCAACCTCAAAACCGAAATGAAAAAGGACTCAACCACGCTCAAGGAGCAAGTCACGGAGGACGTTATATCAGAAATAAACGAGCTTAAGCGAGAAATGTACCAACAACTCTAAAACTTTACAAGCACAAGGATCTCGAATCGCCGAGGCAGAGGGACAGATCGCGGAAACAGAGACGTGGAATATGGAGGTGAAGGAGGCGCTCTGTCAGTCCCTAAAACAACAGCAGATTCTGCAGGATAAGTTGACAGATATTGAAGGGAGGAGTAGGAAAAATAACATTCGTATCTTTGGAATACCAAATAAAGAAGGAGATTATGCTCCAAAATATGTACACCAACTGCTCACAACGGAGCTCTCACTGCCTCCAAATGTCAACCTGCAAATCAAACGGGCACACAGGGCGCTGGCCCAAAAACCGAACTGTAACTCGCCACCGCGATCTATGATCGTACCTTTTTTGGAATTCATGGAGATGTTCCTGAAGAAAGGTTGGCAAAAGAACATCGTTGTCACACACTGTTATTTACTCAACAATAAGTCACAGTTATCCTTGTTTTATTTATGTGGCATGTTGCTGTGTTTTTTTTTCCATTGGTTGATCAATATACAATATAAGCCTTATAGTCTTACATGCAGTATAATGTATGGTTTTTACTTATTTTGTAAATGACATTTAAATAAGCAGCCGCCAACCTCTCATCTCCAACACAGGAGAATTACGCATAAACATGCATCGGGGTGTCACAGTGTTGTTGCCAAGTTTATTGTAAAGTTTCACAGCTTTCTTACAGCGGAATCCAGTTTGTTAAGGTTCAGTAGCCAACAGCTAGCATAGCATAAACGGCTAACCGCTAACGTTTGTGGCCTCCAGTAAGGACTAATCACACCGCTGATATTTGACCATGATTATGCAACAGAAGTAGTTCAGAAATGCAAAGCTTACAGCGGATTAAGAAGCTTCTGAAGGAGAGGGATCCGCTTTCAAACTCCTCTCACTAAAATGAGAATCCACTGGGACGACGAACCGAAGCTCTATGGATCCTCACAAGAAGCAGCATGTGACATGAGGAAACGGGGATTCTCCATGGGACCAACCAGCTCCGCCGCCCTGGACCACGAAGCAACGTTGGAGAGGTTGCATCAGGGGCTGCTATGGAAACGCGTCGGAGAGAGAAGAGACGGAACAGCGCGGCGTGCAAAGGAAAAGTTACAGGAGTTCGAGCGGATTACACAGGACTCAGAGTAACCTGGAATTATTTAGACAGTTTATTTTTATTTTTAATAGCGCTCTGAAAGGTTTAGTCCGGAGTATTGGCATCTACCTTACCAGCATTATACAGTCTGACTATCGGGCAAGTTTTTGCAAAGAAGTACTAAAAGTTGGACAAATAGTTATGTGTGAAATGTTGACTTCCCCTGCGAAATGTAACCATGGTTGACCATGGTCACCATGGTATTCCATTGCCAACCATGGTAATACCATGGTTGACCACAAAATACCATGATGGTCACAGTACCATGGGGAAGAAACCATGGTCAACCATGGTCAGCCTACCATGGTCACAATGTCATCTCCAGAAACCATGGTCAACCATGGTCAACCATTTGAATATTTGAACCATGGTCTCAAGAAACCATGGTCTACAGAAACCATGGTCGACAATCATTCTAATGAGGCTCATGCAGGCACCGTCACCTGATGAATGTATATAAAATAGTCTATACATTTTCACCAACTGTTTAATGAGCATTTAATGAGTGTGTGTGTGTGTAACTATAGAGTGACAGTGTACTGTAGATGAAATTAAGTGCAATTAACATGATCTATACAAATATTTTAAAATTAAATGCTTGAAACTATTGAAAAGCTTGTATTAATTTATATTATTTCCAGTCTGGTGGACCATGGTTTATGACCATGGTAGACCATGGTTTATTGTGACCATGGTAGACCATGGTAGTCCATGGTTTATGTCCATGGTAGACCATGGTAGACCATGGTAGACCATGGTTTATATCAGTGCTCTACCATGGTTGACTGTGGTGCCATATCCCAACCATGGTCTACCATGGTCTACAATGGTTCATTTCGCAGGGGATTCACCACTGCTGAGAGGCCCTTACGAAAACCCCCCTCCACCCACCAACAGGGATCTGGGGTGGCACCATAGCACCCCCTTTTGGAAGTTTTCCCCTTCTGTTCTTTTGCTGTGTGTTTGTAGGCCATATGTTCAGGTCTCTTCTCTTTGTTATTTTCAGGGGCTACATTTTGTGACATTGAGCATGGCATTTAACAGCGTGGGAGTGGTATTACTTAAGCTAAACGGTCTGAATAACAAAAGTGTGGCAGCACTACTCATGCCAAGACATAAGTGATAAGGAAATAATGTATATTTTGGTCAAGAGAATTTGTATGACTTTACACAGGTCAGATGGCTGAACAAAAAATATCTACTTATAACATAAATGGGGTGCTTAATCCAATCAAGAGGAGCAAGATATTGAATACATTGAAAAAAGATAAGGTAGATATAGGATTATTACAAGAGACACATCTCACATAATTGGAACATGGTAAGCTAAAAAGATTGGGGTTTAAACATGTATTTTCATCTTCATATAGGTCAGGGCACAGGAGGGGGGTAGCGACACTGATCTCAGGTACAGTAGGATGAGGAAACTAGATGGGATGCTTATCACAATATTGAATATCTATGCCCCTCCAGGCTCACAGTGGCAGTTCTACAAATGTTTGATCTGATGGCTACAGAAACACAGGGCATTCTGATAGGTGGGGGGGATTTAAACGTGAGACTAAACCCAAAATTGGACGCAACAGGATCAAATCCAATTTGCAATAAATCTCTAATTCGGAAATTAAAGGGCCTAATGACGGAAATGGGACTGATAGATAGATGTATGGCGGGAGTTGAACCCAAAAGCTAGAGATTACACGCATTACTCATGCCCACATTTAGTCTATTCAAGGATTGACTGCTTGCTGATGTATAACAAAGACAGACATAGAATTAGAAACTGTGACATTGGTATAATGGATCTCAGACCATAGCCATGTGTATATGACTTTGAAACTGAACAATAGAAAGAGAAACACCCTATAGAGACTAAACCTGACTGAACAAGTGAAGGGAGACTTTAAAAAAGAAATCGAACTGTTCTTGATGGAAAATGACAATGGTGAGGTGGTTGCGGCTGTGCTATGGGACGCATGCAAGGCAGTAATAGAGAACCGCAGTGACACGTCCTAAAACCCGGAAGTAAGTTAGCATTTTTACCACGTCCGGTTCCTTCGATAAAAAGCAATGCAATTTATCCATAGGATTTTGGAAAATATCTTGAAATAAGGTCTGTGTTTGATACAAATTGAAGAGACAGATCACGTTTTGTTCTACGACATTAAATACATCAGCAGTGACCCCGCTGGTGATTTTTGAAGAGTTTAATAGGACTACAGAAGTTGTCCAGGCCGTTTTACGTCATTACACCGAACACGTAAAACACTCCCGCTAAGTTTGTTTGCCCTGTTCTGCTTGAAAGCAAGTACCTGCCTCCTGCAAACTGTTCAAACAAACACTTCAACTTGTACCATTTACAATCTGTATGTTTGAATATGGGTCTTAAGTTGGCGTGACGTTGAAGCAGCGACCCTGCTGTAGTTCCTTTATAGCATAACGTTAGCATTTTGCTTCTTGTGACTAGATTTATGCTTTGACAATTATAAAAGTAGGGTAGACATGTGGATATTATCCGGCTGAACAAAACATGATCCGTCTCTTAAATGTGTGTCAACCACAGACCTTATTTCGAGCTATTTTCCAAAATCCTATGGAGAAATTGCATTGCGTTTTTGACGAAGGAACCGGAAGTTGTATACATCCGGGTTTTAGGATGTCACTGCGGTTCTCTATGAGAGGGACAATTATAGCCAAATCAGCCTTTGTCAAGAAGGCAAAGCAGAAGAGGCTGAGGAATTTGGAAAGTGAATATAAACAGTTAGAAACAAAGCATAAGGAATCAGGTGACTCTAACATAAAACGTGAAGTTATGACAACAGAGAATAAAATAGACGAAATCCACGCAAAAGAGACAGATACATCCTACATCAAGGAAAATCGAGAAGTGTTACTATTACGACAGAAGAATGTGGACAAATATGTACCCCCCTGGAGTTCGATGACCGCATGAAGGCGAAACGCAGGGTTGGCAGCATGTCCTTTACCCCCGCCCCTCAACGACGCCCACCAAAATCACCGAAGCAGAGACGTGCACCATCTCCCCCGGCTTCATCACCATGCCTACCACAATCATCCAAACCAAAACAATACAAGGAAGATGGAAGCAGATTTCCAAACCCCCCTTTCTACAGTGTAGCCCTGACACCCTGCCCTCCTATGATGAGAGGAGCAGGGTGGTGGGTCCTCCCTCCCCTTCAAAGCCTGAGAGGGATGTGTGTGTACAAAATGCTGCAAACTGATATCTGCTGGGTCCAGGCTCAAGGGCGTATGGCACTCTCAGCTCTTTCCAGGACATGCCGGGGCCCTGCCTGCCTGTAGCTTTGCCGATATCTGTGTTGATAGGTAATATATTAAGAGCGGTGGATCATCTTAGATACAGGAAGCGCTCAAACGTTTGTGTGAGTTTATCAAATTTAGCAGTGATTCCATGTCAGCCACAGCTTGTTACAAAAAACCTGACTGATAGTGTGTTTAACAAACTTAAACTAGCTTTATTAAATGTCAGGTATTTGGCAGGAAAAACATTTTTAATCAATGATTTTATCACTGAGCACAATCTCGATTTTATGTTTTTAACAACAAATTGGATTGAACAAAATAACAGTGCAGCTGTTCTTATCGAATCAACCCCTCCCAACTTTAGTTTTATGAGTCAGGAAAGAATGCATAATAAAGGGGGTAGAGTTGCTATTCTGTTCAATGATTCCCTTCAATGCAGGAAGACATCTTATGGGAACTTTGCTTCTTTTGAATATTCATTTCATTTCAAACCTTTATTTATACAGATAAATCCCATTGAGATCAATGATCTCTTTTTCAAGGGAGACCTGCTCAAGTAGTTCCACATGAAACATAAATAGAACATCAAAAGGACATCATACAGCATCATTTACATAATTATCCACATAAACAGGTACCAATAGCTTCCAATCCAACCGAGCTTTAAAAACATTTAGTGGCACCAGATTGTTCAGTTTCCATTTAATTTGCAGACTGTTCCAAGACAGAGGAGCTGCACATCTAAAAGCTGTCTTCCCTAAGACAGTCCTAGCAGTTGGCACATTTAATAAAACCACAGCATTCGATCTCAGGCAGTAGCCACTTACAATTTTCCGTGAGATCAGGGAGCAGATATAAGATGGAAGTTTTGCTAACATGGCTTTGTATATAAAAATGTACCAGTGACTGAGCCTCCGTACAGTTAGTGAAAGCAAACCAGCCCTTGCATACAGGGTACAGTGATGGGTTAATGCTTTACAGTTTGTCACAAATCTCAGTGCACTGTGATACGCAGCATCTAACTTGACCAGGCAATTGGCAGGTGCATTCATATACATCAAATCACCATAGTCCAGCACAGGTAAAAAGGTCACAGTGACTAGCCTTATATGTGGCCCTTCAGCTGAAATGCTCCTCTCGAGCTCTGTTCCTAAATATCTATAGACCACCCAAATACTGTGCAAGCTTTTTTGATGATTTTACCGAACTGCTGTCTATAGTGTGTATTGACTTTGACCGTCTAGTCATTGTTGGTGATTTTAACATCCATGTTGACAACCCTCAGGACAGAGGGGCAAAATAACTGTTTTGTGTTCTTGATAGCTATGGACTGACTCAGCATGTGACGGAGCCCACGCACAATAAGGGGCACACTCTGGACTTAATTATCTCAAGGGGTCTGAATATCTCTAAGGTTGTGGTGACTGATGTCACACTCTCTGACCATTCCTGTGTTTTCTTTGAGAGCTCTATTTCTGTTCACAAATATGTTCAAAAAGAGGTAACCACAAAGCGATATTTAACTGAAAATACTAGGGAAATGTTTACTCAGAATATTTCTTCCACACTTGCCAAACCTCTCATTTCTAGGTAAAATCATTGAAAAAGTTGTTTTTCAACAGTTGAGTAATTTCTTGCATTTAAATAGGTGTTTCAATGTGTTCCAGTCAGGCTTTCGTCCAAACCACAGCACTGAGACTGCTCTTGTAAAGGTCTTCAATGACATCCACTTAAACACAGACAGTGGCAGAACTTCAGTGTTAGTATTATTCGATCTCAGTGCTGCATTTGACACTGTTGACCACAACATATTACTAGACCGACTGGAAAACTGGGTGGGACTTTCGGAAACAGTTCTAAATTGGTTTGAATCCTACTTAAAGGACAGAAACAACTTTGTTTCTATAGTTAAATACACATCTGAGTTGACAAATATGACATGTGGGGTACCTCAAGGCTCCATCTTGGGGCCTCTTCTCTTTAACGTCTACATGCTACCACTGGCTCAGATAATGAAGAACAACAAAATAAATTACCATAGCTATGCAGATGACACACACATGTACATAACCATTTCACCAGGAGACTATGCTCCAATTCATACACTGAGTAAGTGCATTGAACAAATCAATGACTGGATGTGTCAGAACTTTCTCCAATTAAACAAAGATAAAACTAAGGTAATGGTTTTTGGAGCCAAGGCAGAACGTTTAAAAGTTAGCGCTGAGCTTCAGTCTGCAATGTTCAAAACAACAGATAAAGCCAGAAATCTAGGTGTAGTCATGGACTCTGACCTGAGTTTCAACAGTCACATTAAAACAGTTACTAAATCAGCCTACTATCACCTAAAGAACATATCTAGGATTAAAAGACTAATGTCACAGCAGGATTTGGAAAAACTTGTCCATGCTTTTATCTTCAGTAGACTTGACTACTGCAATGGTGTCTTCACAGGTCTCACTAAAAAATCTATTAGAAAGCTGCAGCTGATTCAGAACGCCGCTGCTCGAGTCCTCACTAACACTAAGAAAGTGGATCACATCACTCCAGTTCTGAAGTCTTTACACTGGCTTCCTGTGTGTTAAATAATATATTTCAAAATACTGCTGCTGGTTTATAAAGCACTGAATGGTTTAGGCCCAAAATACATTTCTGACCTCCTGCTAAATTATGAACCATCCAGATCTCTCAGGTCTTCAGGGACTGGTCAGCTTTCTGTCCCCAGAGTCAGAACTAAACATGGAAAATCAGCGTTTAGTTACTATGCTCCAAATATCTGGAACAAACTCCCAGAAACCTGCAGGTCCACTGCAACTCTTACTACTTTTACATCCAGGCTGAAGACTTTTCTTTTTGTCGCTGCTTTTAATTGAACTATTCATATCTTAGACTGCACTGTAACTTTTATCCATGTATTTTTTTTTTTTTTAATGTTTATTTTATCAGCTTTTCTTTTTAATGACTGATTTTAAATGCCATTTTTTTTAATGTTTTTCATTTTTTGTAAAGCACTTTGAATTGCCTTGTGTTGAAAAGTGCTATATAAATAAACTTGCCTTGCCTTGCCTTACACAACAATGCAAAAACAACCAATTCCCAGACCTGGAGGGAGTTTGAATGGAAGAACACGGTCAAACCACTACATGGAACGAAATGTTAAAGATAAAAGACTTAAAAGAGGCGGTTAGGTTGTTGAGGTGGTGGGCACATGACTCAGACTTTATCTCAAATAGAGTAGAGGGGGGATTCGAGGGATGGAAGCAAAAGGGCCTCACATGTTATTACACATTTTATACCAAGGGGACTATAGAATGCTTTGAAAAGCTCAAATTAAAATATGGACTGGAAAAGCATGATTTCTACAGGTATCTCCAAATACGGCATTATTTTAACCAGAAAATCACAAAAGTACATATAAAAATCATAGAACAAGGCGTGTTGAGGGTATTTGTAGATGCGTACAATTCGGAACAGTGTAGAAGGTTAATAGCAAACACATATAATGGTTTACAGAACTCGAAATTGACAGATACATCCTACAGTACATCAAGGAAAAGTGGGAGTGAGAAGCAAATGTTACTATTACGACAGAAGAATGGGGACAAATATGTAAACAACATTGGAAAACAACCAATTCCCAGACCTGGGGCCTATACTGCGAACCTGGTTCAACCTAACCTGGATATGTTTGAGTTAGCCGGTTGGCCTAATCCAAAACATACGCGCTCTCGCTAAACTGTACTACGACGCTGGTTATCAAGTGGATCGCTCAAGCCAGCCGTGTGCTATCTAGTTAGGTGCGCGTTCACATGAAAGGGGTGGTATCTGGAGCATTCGACCAATCACAAACATGGAGTAGCATACTGACAGCGCAGCGTCATACTTCCTGAATGAAAAGTGAACTTTAATACTAGTCAAAAATGAAGAAGTTAAACTTTAAACATCCATGACTTAAACACTTTATCCAGGATAAAAGCCACAGAGCTGCACCTGCAAGGTGAATACAGCTGGTAACAGAACACGTGTTTGAATGCGTACATTAACAGGTTTATGATATCACTGCCCGTCTAAAACACGATCTGACTTCAATTACATTTGTCTCGAGTGTTTCGTCAACTTAATGTGTTGCTTAAAATAATACTTCTGCATACAGTATGTGACACTGTGAGTGTTGCACGGCCAGATACGGCTCAGCTGACTCAGATAATAAAATATATGATACATTATGAAGTGATATGCCGCGGACTGTACTTAATGTACTCTGATCCGGTTACTTATGTTGTGGCCGATATTTAAGTAAGCTTTCTTAACGCTAATGTTATAATAGTCAGATTGCTCTGAAGATGGGAGGTGATATTCTATTAATGTTCACGTTCACACAGTCGGTGATTTTTGCCGGCCGTCTTTCCTGCGACGGCAGCTTTTCTGTATTTCCTTTCTCCTGTAATATGACTTGATCGCTTTAAACTCCGCACACTGAGCTCTGATTGGTCAGCAGGCGGTGCTTTCACTGAGTTGAGCTCTTAGCCTGCAACCTAACCTGGTCCCGACCAGGTTAGCTGCTTAGCATATATTACCATGGAGATCTAGCCTGCTAAAAAGAGAACCAGCTTCGTAGGACCGGAAAGCCGGAGTTTTCCCTGAATTTAGCCGGCTAAGCGAAAATCCTGCTTCGCAGTATACACCCCTGGAGGGAGTTTGAATGGAAGAACACGGTCAGGCTCTTCATCACGCCTGCTCAAAAAAAGTGGCGTGGCGGACTGCTGGAGGAAATGCGGTAATGTTAATGCCAAACACTTTCACCTGTTCTGGGAATGTCCACAATTATATGGTAAAAATGCTTAATGCAAAAGTACCACTGAAATTTGTAGTAATGTACCTGGGGAAAGTAGACTTTGATATAATGGATAAGTACATTTTTTACATTTTAAGGGTGGCAAGGCAACCAAAAACTCTCTCACAAGGAAGTGGATGAGCCAAGAGGTTCCGATGGAGGGAGAGTGGATGGACGTGATTTATCAGATATATATAATGGAAAAGTTGACATATGCACTGAGACTACAGAGTGGAACATTTGAGAAGGGATGGCGGGACCTGGTGAGGCCCCAAGGCCAGATTTAGTTTAGCTTAAAAAAGGAGGATTGCTGACCCCTGCGAAATGTAACCATGGTTGACCATGGTCACCATGGTATTCCATTGCCAACCATGGTAATACCATGGTTGACCACAAAATACCATGATGGTCACAGTACCATGGGGGAGAAACCATGGTCAGCCTACCATGGTCACAATGTCATCTCCAGAAACCATGGTCAACCATTTGAATATTTGAACCATGGTCTCAAGAAACCATGGTCTACAGAAACCATGGTCGACAATCATTCTAATGAGGCTCATGCAGGCACCGTCACCTGATGAATGTATATAAAATAGTCTATACATTTTCACCAACTGTTTAATGAGCATTTAATGAGTGTGTGTGTAACTATAGAGTGACAGTGTACTGTCGATGAAATTAAGTGCAATTAACATGATCTTTACAAATATTTTAAAATTAAATGCTTGAAACTATTGAAAAGCTTGTATTAATTTATATTATTTCCAGTCTGGTGGACCATGGTTTATGTCCATGGTAGACCATGGTAGTCCATGGTTTATGTCCATGGTAGACCATGGATTATGACCATGGTAGACCATGGTTTATTGTGACCATGGTAGACCATGGTTTATATCAGTGCTCTACCATGGTTGACTGTGGTGCCATATCCCAACCATGGTTATACCATGGTTAAATGAACCATGTTCTACCATGGTCTACCATGGTCTACAATGGTTCATTTCGCTGGGGAATGACTGTTAAAGAGCTCTTGCCTGCGAGCAAGAGATAAATAGCCCTGTTGTGATGTATTTTGTGTTTTTATTTGTCTTTTTTTTTCTTTTCTACGTATAAGTCTGTTTGTTAACCTGTAATTTTATGGTTATTTGGTTTTTTAATTTGACCGTTTTATTTAGGTTTTTTTTGCCCGTATTAGTGCTGTACTTTTATTAGTGCTGTATTAGTGCTGTACTTTTATTAAAGGTTATTGATTTTAAAAAGAGAGGATGAATCTGTAAAATTACAGTGTTTTCCTGTAAAATATTTAAGGACAATTTCTGTAAATGAATTGCTTTTGCGCTTTATTTCAGTTAAATTATTTTTACTTTAATTGAATGGTTTCTGTTTGGCAGCTGCTGTTTATGTCTATATGTTTCTAACATAAACGTAGCTAGAGGGCAGGGTGGGACTTGAACCAGCAGCGCGGACTGACGCCCGGTCTACAAACACCAGTTAAATATTTTAATATACATATGAGACATTATTAAATATGCCTCACATTCCCAGAAACAGAAATATGAGCATTTGAAAAGGGCAGGTTCAACCTTTTAATTTAATTTATATTTGAGAATCACATTTCTTTATAGAGGGTATTTTGGATATTAGGGTGCATCAAATTTGAATGGGAAATTTTAATTTCAAAATATCATTTTGGCTGGCATTGCATTGTGTTCCAATTAACATAAAAATGACTTTTGCAAAGTTTTGAGGAATTCCATTGAGATTTAGGGGTGCCACCTAAGACATGAACTTTTGTAAAATTTCGAAACATTTGCAATTTTTAGTCTAATTGCCAAAAGGTTGACCTGGAAATGTTGAGTACAGTGAACTTTTATACAGTAACATGTTCTATAGGATTATCAAAGTAAAAGTTGTTTGTTTGCCCTTTGGGCAACTTGGGCATTTCTCAGAATTCAATTTTCAAGATTCTCCATTCGTTTGTCCTATAGACAAAATTAATGGAGCTCAATGGGACATGTTCACGTTACCCTGAGTTTTGTGCAGCAGTAATGGATGTCGGACACACATATAAAGTTGAATTGACTTTATTGTTAAATACAAGGGGCAATACTGACACACTTAAAAGAACAAACCCTAACTAAACTTCAAACTTAATAGCTCAGTCTGTGCCAGAGTCCGCTCCACTGAGCAACATCACCAGGGAGAAAGAGAGAGCAAATGGAACCTGAACTCTGAACGTAGCCCGTGCGTCTCCCCCAGATATGTCTCCCACCCGCCACCCAAGAGTAACCGTCCTATCGCAAGCTTGCGATTAGCTTGCGTTTGCAGCGGCAAAGGTTTGGCTGTTGGCTGCGGTCATGTTCAACTGCCTGCAGCACATTCTGCAGGTGCTGCTCCTTCCTGGCCACTGCGACGAAGTCGGACGTGAGCTTGACGCCACGCTCGGCACAGTCATTGACCACGTTCATTGCACATACATTGACCTCACTTTTTTTTAACGCAGCATTGGTCGCCCATTCCTTCACATCGAGAGACATCAATTCTGGATCTATGTGCAGCTGGTGCATCCCAAACCAGCAATCCTTATTGGCGAGATCAGCCAAGCTGGTGGTTGGCAAGAGGGTGGGGAACTTTTACTTGCCAAAGCCAGTGCCAAAGCGCTGCTCAGAGATGTGCATGGGGAGATCAGCGGGCTTGTGCTCCAAGATCGCACTGGCAAGTGCACGCTTGTCCTCATTGGGCACCTTGCTGCTGAAGAGAGCCAGGGGTAGCATCTCACCTGTCAGGTACCAGCGATGCCTCTCCAGTGCCTTGATCGCTGATGCTGCAATGCCCTCATCTACAGCCTTGTATGCCTGCAGGTGGTGGTAGAGTGTCAGGTCATTCCAGGCAGCATCTACAGATTTCTCGCAGGTCAACCACCACTTTGCATAGATGTATGTAATGAAAATGGCAAATGCCCGAATCTTCGGCACCTTTTGCCGTGTGGTAATTGTGCCCTGGGGAAGCAACGCGATGTGCTGCTTCATCAAAGCCAGCTTGAGAGTATAGAGCAGCTTGGCCATCCATCGTGCCTTGTGGAGCGCTCCCGGTCGTTGTAAGGTCACTGCAGTCTGCTCTTCACCACCTGCATCCAGAAACACAAGACACAGCTGCACAAACTCACGGTAGTCACCTCACTTGTGGTCATGAAGAGAGATGTGTACATTCACCGCCTGACTCTGCAACCAGGCCACGCGTGAAGGCAGCCAGTTGCGTTGGTGACATCTTCAACCTTGAAGCCAGTGACACAACACTTGGTCGGCTAAGGATGTCATGTGGAATGAAGACGTTTGTTCCAGTCTTCTTATGCTTGTGGGATGGTTCGCCCTCAGATGTTGGACAGACTGTGTTAGTATCCTCTTCTGGCTCCTCATCACTCTCCGACACCAAGCTGGACATTGCCGTCATCTCCTCCAGCTCCTTTTCACAGCGGGACTGCCTGGCTGCTGTAGCAGCTTGACGCTCCTCTCGCCGCTTCACCTTGAGCTGCAGCTTTTTGTCCAATACACCAAATGTGGCCACTCTGTCGGTCTTCATGCTGGCCAAGAAAGCTAGGACTTATAGGTTATCAATCAGCTTTTCAACATTTGGAGGCCACAGCGGAAATGTGGCATCAAGTCTGCACTCCATTTTCTCCAATTGTTTCGCTGTAGTCTCACTGGAGCGCTTGGCCTGGGAGATTTTCCGCAGCTTGTTGTTAGCATTGACTAAGTCTACCATCTTGTGGCAGGCACACTTGTCGCTCACCATTGGGATGTTCGCTTTCTTGTAAAATGGCCGCACCTGCTCCAGGACACCCTTGGTTGCCTCGAACTGCGACAACGCTCCGTTTGCACCAGGTTTCTTGGCAAGCATGCAGCGTATGATCTGAAGACCAGTTGGCAGTTTGGCGCCAGTGATGATGCCATCCTCACTGGTGATGCTGGGGCCCAGACCAAAGACCAGGCTGCGACTGCTAGTCTGGCAGGGACCAGTTTGTGAGGGCAGCATCTTAGGAGAGCTGGATCCTGGGGTGGTTTGTGTTGTGCAGTGCCTGGGAAGGAAAAGGACACAAGCTCAAGGATAGTGTTTAAAATCATATCTTAGCATACTTAATATCACTCAATTATGATAAACCATGCTTGCATAAGCCTCAAATGTTAGCTGTACATAGTCTAACTTCAACATAACTTACCGTTACTACCAGAGTAGCTAGCTGTGCTCGCAAATATACTTATATTTAAAATGTTAATTTACTGTAACAACTACAATGCTACTCTCAATAAACATGAGACATCAATACTCTGAATATGACATTGTCCACTCTAGAATAGCTGCTACTGTTGATGTTAAGCTTAATAGCTTAGCTAACATAGATAGATAACTGTGGTTAGCAAACTATTGCTAGCTAACGTTAGCTAGATGTAATGAGCACCAAATACCTATAAATATGACTTAAGTATACAAAGACACAACTACAGATATGACAGTAATATGTAATAATACATACCCAACACAAAAACAGAAAGATCACCTCAGTTTTCTTGAACTGCAGTCTTGTTTACCTCAAATCTCCATGGCGCCCATTGAGCACTGTTTACCACTTTATCCAACAAAAACAGATGTGCGGTGGCACCCCTAAATCATCATGTATTGGAAAAATATTTTGCATGTGTTGTTTCTACATATATTGGAACACTTTTAGCACCCAGCCATATCAAAATTCAAGAATTGTGTTTTTTGATGCACCCTATTGGATATCTCTCCATACATCTGAAAATACTACCAACAGCCATAAACAAATTAAATGACCACCAAGTATTTAGTACTAAAATGTTCTATACATCGGGCTCTGAATGATATATGAACAAAGCGCTCTGTAAAAAACCTTCAGAATAAAGATAGGGATGAAAATGTAAAGTAACTTTTAATATTATAGAATTGTCTGCATTGGAGTTTGATCAAGAAAATAATCCAGTGTTTTATTCTGGCGTCATTTGTGTATGTCAATCCTTTATCTTCAAAATAGCACAGTCCTTTGTAATGCAGGTATTTTTTATATAGTTTTGTAAGATAACTGTTTAGTATCATGTGATATGAAGGTTGTTGTTGTTGTTGTCCAAACTCACATTGGTTTCTCATACAGCATCTCTGTATAGTATGTGTATTCACTCTGTCCTAAACGGCTTGTTGGAGCTCCTGCCCCCCCCCCTCCCTGTGAGCCCACTGTGCTCTGATTGGTCAGCTCGCCACTCTGTTCTGATGAGTCCACCACCGTTACAGCGGAACATCAGTGATTATGTGTTACAATGGCGTTAGCAACCAGAAAATGACACCAGTAATGACAAACAGATGAGAATGCTGCGTGGGGTCTGGGTGCCGTGTTGGCGGGACGTTGTGCGGCTCGCTGCTGTGAGGAGCGGACAGTGTGAGCTCTATTACTGGTGTCGTTTGCTGGTTGCTGCGTGGGGTCTTCGAGACATCGAGAAACTCAGCCTGAACTCAGCCTGAGCACCATGGATTCGGGAAGTGGGGGTGCTGAGGGGGCTGGAGAACCCCCATCTGTGAGGCTCCACTAGCACCCGCACCCTCCCCCCCGCAATGCGGCGCACCTACAGTGTAAGCGCGCCACAGTTTCTCCGCTACGAGGCTCCACTAGCACCCCTTGCTTTTTATCTGTCCATCAGCTGCTCATATGTGAAGGTCTGCTGCAACATATGGGTGATGGAGAAGCAGGAACACACACAAACACCCCCCCCCACGCACACACATCAGCACACACACACACACACAAACTTACACATTGCCACAAGGTCACTTATACGCTACGCAACAATGAGATCTATGAATGCATTAGGTGGAGCATGTGTGGAGCGGTTGACCTTGGTGTGATGTGATTCACAAACAAATACCGACCACAGGTGTGACTCCAATCTGTGTGTGTGTGTGTGTGTGTGTGTGTGTGTGTGTGTGTGTGTGTGTGTGTGTGGGTGTGTGTGTTGTGTGTGTGTGTGTGTGTGTGTGTGTGTGTGGTGTGTGTGTGTGTGTGTGTGTGTGTGTGTGTGTGTGTGTGTGTGTGTGTGTGTGTGTGTGTGTGTGTATGTACACAAAGAAAGTGAGTCTACCAGCTGGACACACAGGCTCTTTAATCGTGCGAGCAGACACACACCACACAACAGAGCACATGTGTCACAGCTCTTTGAGATGTTCTGAGAGAATTCTCCCATGGCTGTCTGTGGTCTCCGAGTCATTAACTGCACACACACACACACACACACACACACACACACACACACACACACACACACACACACACACACACACACACACACACACACACACACACACACACACACACACACACACACACACACACACACACACACACACACACACACACACACACACACACACACACACACACACACACACACACACGGCTAATATTTGGGGAGCCTGCCGTGTGGCCGCTGTGAGACAAAGGCTTCTGCCTGAAATCTCAGTTCATGGTAGATTATATCCCATTGATGGACCAAAGGGGGATGAACTGAAGCAGAAGTTATGTCTACATTGTTACAGTTAAAGTCAAGAGCCAAAAATAGCTTGCATAAAATATTTAAAATCTAAATAGAATTACACAAATGTATATTTACAAAATAAACATCCAGTACAATAGTATTTTTGAAAAAATAAATGTAGCATGTGTAAGGTAGTGTGATAGCAGCCAGGTGAAGAAGTATTACATTACATTGCATTTAGCTGACGCTTTTATCCAAAGCGACTTACAATAAGTGCGTCTGACCAACAAGATACAAACTTGAAGAAAACAGAATCATATAAGTACATCAGGTTTCATAGAGCCAAACCATTTCAAGTGCTACTCAACAAGTATATATAATATTGCACAGCTAGTTACAGATCTATTACAGTAGTTGATTGGCGAAACTAAGGGACAGCTGCCTGTAATAATAATTATGAAGCGATATATACTGTATATTGCACATTAATATGTAATATATAGTTTGTTTTGTTGTTTAATGCCGGTAACTTAGTGATTGTAGGGACCCACAGACCTCTGACAAACCGGCTCACTGTCAGGTCTGATGCTGTTTTTTTTCTGTTTATAATTCAGCATTATAAAAAATAAGTGAAACAATTAGAGAGTGTGTGTTTGCATGTATGTGTGTAGGTGTGTGTGTGTTTGGAGGCTTGTATTGAAAATATTTACTTTAGTAACTAAATCACAGTCCTTATTTTCATTTCATTCTGTGTCTTTCACCCTCTTTTCTAATCCCCCCCCCATCCTCCTGGTGTCCCATAACCAAAATGAACGACTGAAACATAATACCTCCCTCGCCCACCCCCACCTCGGGAATCTGAAACAATGAGATCCTTTATACTCTCTCTCTCTCTCTCTCTCTCTCTCTCTCTCTCTCTCTCTCTCTCTCTCTCTCTCTCTCTCTCTCTCTCTCTCTCTCTCTCTCTCTCTCTCTCTCTCTCCAGACACCAGCTGAATCCCCCCCACAGTACCCCCCCAGTCCATACCTCTGCTCCCCCATCAGCTCACTGTCTTAACTACTACCACCATCCTTTGAACACATGTGCTGTTCCTTTAATGCTATGATTCCACATAAACACTATTATATGTCAACAAACAAGTCATATATCAGAACCAAGATAGTAAATCACACACACACACACACACACACACACACACACACACACACACACACACACACACACACACACACACACACACACACACACACACACACACACACACACACACACACACAACACACACACACACACACACACACACACACACACACACACCCGAGTGAACAGACAGTCCAGGATGTTGCACTGAGAAAATAACTTTTTTGAGAAACCATCAGTTGAATAATAACTTTATATTTGTTATTAGTTATGACGCACAAACAACTCCCCCAAATATCCAGACAGTGTCAATCAGATTAATTATATAGTGCTTTGCTGTGTAAAGAGTATTGAATGGTCAATTTTAACATTTAAACACACAGTAAGCCTTTTGGTTCTGGTCCAGTACAAAAGAAGCAGGAACAGTGAACATGCTGGGGTTATCCTCCATCCTCAGCAATACATGTCATTAAAAGGACTAAAAACACGTCAGGACATGACAGCTGTATGATCTCCTCTGGTGACCTGAACAACTGAAACGTTGACTTCAATTAAATGTATTATGTCAACAGTTTTCAAACTACTGTTTTAGGTTAGTTTAAAGCAATAACATTACATTTAATATATTGCTTTCAACTAACAGTGGACATAAATCATTTAGTTAAAGTCAACTTTTTGTTTTTTTCAGTGTGTTTACAACTGGAAGATATAAGTTGTAAGCGATATTAGGCAATAACACAAATGTATTTTCTGTAGAATTACTTGTTTTACTCACTTTGATGAGCAACAGCCATACGTGAAGTTAGTTAAAGTATCAAAGTTAAAGTACTAGTTTTGCAGTCCAGTGTCAATAATTTATTTTCTATTTTTTAAGGGGACCTATCATGCAAAATGCACTTTTTGATGTCTTTTATACATATATGTGTCCCCGGTGTGTCGGGGAAGTCACGCAGCGTCAGAAAATAAAACCCTCTCTCTTTTCCACCGTACCCAAATCTCTAAAAACGAGGGTACAACGGAGCTGATCCAGATTTGCGTCCGATATGATGTAATATCGGAAATGTAGGCTGGCTTTACACCCACGGCCCTATCAGAAACGTTGCTATCAGAAACAATGCCCGACTGTTTTGGACGTAATATGGTCGGTGCATGTTTACATTAGCATCGCTAACACTCAGAGCTAACCTGTACTGGAGAGCATGTGTGTGAAGAAGCAGGAAATAAAAAGGAACTCACCTTGTGGTATTAACCAAGCAGCAAACTCTGGGGAAGAGCCGGGACGCCAATACGGAAGTGCCACCAACCGCAGTTTATATATTGGCCGATAGGCAGAAAGGTGCAATTTCCATAGACCCCCATGTTAAAATGCCCAATTTTACAGAAGAAAAAAACATGTTTCTACCCCTGGATGCAATAAATATTATTATGGATATAGTTAGATTCCACCTTCATGATTATGAATCTGTGAGTGAATTGTTTTCTGACCCTTTTATTTATATTAAGTCTTAACGTTTTTGCATAAATTAGGGCGTGGTCACATTGAGTGACAGCGGTGTAAAGTGACTGCTGCTGCTAGCTTCTTGTCTCTCTGCTACCTGGGGGGTATACTACGAATCTAGTTCAACCTATCCTGGATATGTTTTGAGTTATCCGGTTGACTTAATCCAAAACGAAGCCGCTCTCGCTAAACTGTCCTACAACGCTGGCTATCAACTCGTTCGCTCAAGCTAGCCGTGTCCTATCTAGTTAGGTGCGCGTTTACATGAAAGGGGTGGTATCTGGAGCATTCGACCAATCACAAACATGGAGAAGCGTACTGACAGCGCAGCGTCATACTTCCTGAATGAAAAGTCAACTATAATATTAGTCAAATATGAAGAAGTTAAACTTTAAACATCCATGACTTAAACACTTTATCCAGGATCAAAGCCACATAGCTGCACCTGCAAGGTGAATACAGCCGGTAAAAGAAAAAGTGTTTGAATGCGTACATTAACAGGTTTATGATATCACTGCCCCGTCCAAGACACGAGTGGATCTGACTTTAATTACATTTGATTCGAGTGTTTCGTCAACTTAATGTGTTGCTTAAAATAATACTTATGCATACAGTAGCCTATGTGACACTGTGAGTGTTGCACAGCCAGATACGGCTCAGCTGACTCAGATAAGGAAATATATGATACATTATGATGTGATATGAATGATAATGGGACATATCGATGTCTGCACTCACAGTGCCGCAGATTGTAGGCTACGTAATGTTACTTTGATCCGGTTACTTATGTTGTGGCAGATATTTAATTAAGCTTTCTTAACATAATAGTATAATAGTTATAATAGTCAGATTGCTATGAAGATGGGAGGTGATGTTCAATTCATTTTCACACAGTCGTGATTTTGGCCGGCCGTCTTTCCTGCAACGGCAGTTTAAACTGTATTTCCTCCGCACACTGAGCTCTGATTGGTCAGCAGGCGTGGTGCTATCGCTGAGCTAATCTCTTATCCTGGAACCTATCCTGCTTCGGAGCACAGACTAGGTTCCAGGATAAGTCACCATGGAGATCTAGCCCGCTAAAAAGTGAACCAGCTCCGTCGTACCAGAAATCCCAGAAGTTATCTTGCTAAACAAAAATCCTGCTTCCTAGTATACCCCCCTGCTCCGTGAAGCTAGCTACAGGGACTCTGCCTGGTCAGTTCATCCAGGGAACACAACTTGACCCCGGCCGTGTTTGTTTGTTCTTCATGCTTATATATCGGACTATTGTGACTCGCTCTGCGGTTGAAACAGGCGGTGCATGAATGCGGTAAGTGAAATTCGAGTACTTATTTATGTGTTAATGATTTTAATCAGCTACGTAATGAATGTTAAAGCTTGGGTTAGCGTGTAAGCTACATCGGTGCTAACGATGCTAATCGTAGCCTCCAAGTTAAAACCATAGACTGTATATATAAAGGTTAAAACGAAATAGACAAGTGTTAAGCGTTAAGTGGGATAATACTGTAGAACAAACAGCTTCTGTTTGAGGTTGATAAAATAAGGTCATCCTTGTAACTTAGAGAGATATTTTATTATGTAGGTAGGAACTGTATGCATCGCTAAGGTTAATTTAAATTGGCTATGCTCAAGTATGTAGACAAGCTAATGTCGAAGTAGTGTATGTGAAATCAACCTCACAATAAGATGTGTGTATATTACAATTATTAATGTCATATTTCAAGATGATTACTTAGATATTACAATATGGTTGGTTGAGCTGGAATTCATTATTGAGCTTACACGTTAACGTCACAGTCATCTGAAGAACGAACCCAAACCTTGTTGTTTTTATTAATTGCATTACCAAATTGGTATCAAATAAACAGTAAGCATTGGTAACACAACTTCCAAAGTTACAGTAAGATATAAAAGACCCTGACTCGGACAATACACGATCCAACATGTTCAACAGAAGAGAATAAGTTATATTGTTTGTACACATGGTACTTTACATATATATCTGTTTGTTTAAGGCAGGGATCACCAACTACATTTGTCCAAGGGCCAAAATGTATCCAATAGACACTATCGCGGGCCAGCGATTTTTATATAGCCCAGAATTTTGAAGTGTGTTGAAGGGGGGGGGGGGGGGGGGTGCTAGTGGAGCACGCTCAGGTATTGCGTACCGCATAAAGCTTAGCAGACTCTTCACGCTAACGAACGATCACTTCTAGGCAGGGTTGGGAGGGTTACTTTGTAAATGTAACCAGTTACTGAATACATGCTCTGAAAGTAATCAGAATACAGTTACAGTTACGTGTCTTAAAAATGTATTCAGATTACTTTTAGAATACTTATGGAATACTTTCTTTTTCCATAACAGATGGATATGTTTTGGTGAACAGGAGACACTTATTTTACTGTTTAAATGGCTTATCAAGAACTCAAACACAACATCTTGGTGTCATTCTGGACAGCTTCCTCTCATCTGCACCCACATCAAAAACATCACCCAGACTGCATTCTTTGTACTGTCTTAAAACCTTTCCTTGGAATATGTTATGAATTGTAAGGTATCCTTGGGTGCTTTGAAAGGCGCCCCTAAATAGAATGAATTATCATTATTATTTATTATCTGAAACGATGTAATAACTTTTAAAACTTTTTTCAGTCACTTGCCCCATGCATTCAGCAGCAGCAGGCCATTCACTTTGATTTGATCCCATTATAAATGTCATCATCTCGACAATAAAGAAATGCTACATAAACGTTATCTTGCACAATTTATCTAACCATCTCCGTTTCTAACTTTCAATATATTTTAAAAGAGATCTCTCTCTCTCATCTGCGTGCGGGGGCGGGGCCTCACAGAAACTCTGCATCTCTCTCTCGCTCACAGACATGCTGCAGCGCTGTGCAGTGTGCACACAGTTCTGCCGGTAATGAATATTACATTTTGTGAGGAAACTTTTCCACCAATAATTCCAATAAGTATTCCAAAATGTATTCACTTCAGGTTTACGAAAGTAACTGTAATCAGATTACTCGTTTTTCATATGAAACGCCAGCTGAATACAGTTAGCTTACTTGACTTTTGCATTCTGATTACGTAACGCCGTTACATGTATTCCGTTACAACCCAACCCTGCTTCTAGGCTACTCTCCCACAGCTCCTGCCTCTCTGTTGGACTCTGTCGCAGCGGGGCTACTGCTGTGGTGCGGACCGCATTAACCAGACTCTTCACAACGAAGGATCAATTCTTGTTCAAGGCAGGGAAGGTTTCGTAGTACGCAGCCTACTGACCCGCAGCTGCTGCCTCTCTGTTGGACTCCGGTACTGCACCTTACTCACGAGACGTTGTAAAAAAAAAAAAAATGGGTGGGAGGCGAATGCAGTAACAACTCCGCCAACGCCACAGTCACCCCCGTCGTGCGGGCCGGATGAGAATGTCTGGCGGGCCGGATGTGGCCCGCGGGCCGCAAGTTGGTGATCACTGGTTTAAGGTGTCCAGGTGATGCAGACAGGCTGGACCAGAGAGTGAGAGACAGAACTGGACTCCTCACAGCAGTGAACTTCAGCACAGGTATAAAGACTCTTTTTTTCATACTGTACAAAGAATCAAAAAAGATACTGGTTTAAATAAATGAAGTATTGACTTTAATACACTGATATACATTCCATTAAACAATACTAAATACTAGATCACCTACACATCAGTTAAGTTGAGGGTTTTTTCCATGCAAAAAGTTACATTTAGATGTTAACAAGCAATATGACTTTGTCAGCTTTCTAATTTAATGTATTGAAGGCAAAGATATTTAACACATAGTGAGAACTGCTACTATTTATCTCTCAATATTGTCTGTAAAAAACGTGGTAAAAGTTATTCTTTCAGTGAGACAACAGAGCAATCTTCTACAGTTGCACTACATTTTGATAACAGTTAAATATTATTTTGATAATAACATATTTCAATGTTGATGAACTTCATACTGTTCATTCATAATCTGATTGTCTTTGTAGCTCACTGTTGAAATAAAAAAAAAACATTACAATTACAAAATAATTATATATCTACAGCCCCTAAACACACAAAGACACCGCTTTCATAAATAACACACTGGTTCTGCAATAATATGTTTTATGTTTACTGTCATTTTTGTTAGGAAAGGACATACCTGAAAGACACGACATCTTCTCCTTCTCTGAGGGTCAAGAAGAACATCCAAGAGGAACATTAAAAGCTGATGTTATGAGATTTTAAGACCAGTACAGGACATTCACTAAGAAACTACTTTTATTGTGAAAACACAGTCAGCTGATCGAATGCACCTATTTCCACATCTACACTCCATCAGCTGATTATTTCTATTCGCCTCACTTTATGAGCTTCACATCACTTGTGCCTTGTAGCGCAGAGTTTGCAATGTCACAAATAAATGGGGCCAATCTTCAGTCAGATGTGAATGTGTAATCTGACATTTTCAGTAAGAATAATGGACGAAAGGAATGCAAATACAAATACAATTTATTGAAAGGTGAACCACATGTTAATGAAACATGTTTTAAATAAAAAGCACATACGGACAGAAGGTGTAAACCTATTAAATGTATAAGTAAACACATTTAGTCAAATAAAGTGACAGACTAGGCCTGTGCAGTTGGTATCAGCTATGCCCAGCATGGGCTCCTCCATCAGGCCTGGTCCTCCTCGCTGAGGAAAGACCCTCAGTCCTCTCCAAACCAACAGACAGGACGTCCATCACACGGAGGTTTCTCCCTGAGGTCTCTGCAGCTCTCTGGACACCACGCTGTCTCAATCCGTCCACACTGAATATGAGAGGGGGAAAATGAAAATAATAAATTCTTTAGACAATAAGAAATATAAAGTTGAGTTGCTCAGTTTTTTTAGATTGTCAATACTATTACTGTATAACTAATATCTCAGGTTAAGAGGCACATTCAAATAAAGATTGGTCTTTAAATACATTTTGTCTTTTGAATTGTTTGTCTAAATTCAAGGATCTAGAACTGGTACTTAGTTTTAATGATACAGTTTGGTTATTATGCTGTTTGGAGGAGGCCTCACAGGTAAGAGCACTAACTAGCTACCATCACATGTACCTTAGCTTGACTTAAATGTATTAAACGTATAGTTAAGTGATATGAAAATATAAATAACTAATGTCATACAAACATATTAATATTTGCTTGATTCCAGTGTTGAATTTAGCACAATTGCATACAAACGTTAAGGGATTTAAGATTCTGAAGTATTATGCTAAAAACTCAATAACTTTGATTATTATTTATAGTTTTGCTGAATAGTTTCATGTCCGTAAAATGAAACGTAAAATGCGACGGCAGTGTGCAGATGGGGAGCATGTTAGCTTAGCTTGGTAGCTTCAGCTAGCTCTGGAACTTCCAGCTCGGTGGCAGGAGGTCCCGCCTCGGAGTTGAACTCTGACGTCACTGTCGAGCCGTTAGTGGCCAACTCCGCCTACTAAGGGCTTCTCGGCAACTGTGCAGAATCCTATGGGTGACGTCACGGACCCTACGTCCATTTATATATACAGTCTATGGGTATAACCGGCAAGAGAGAAAGCCTTTGAGCTCCATACTGTTTCAGAAATAATCCTTGACAATCCATGATATGGCGTTTCATCACCTTGGTATCTGCCGGTAGCATCTCCCGCATGAGCTCAGCCCCCTCCTTTAAAAAAAAAAGCTTTATACCTAAAATCAGCACTTTTGAAACAGGAAGTGAAATGGAGGGATATGAGGCATGGCTAGAATGGGTTATCTGTTTGATATTTTGAGCAAAACACTTCGTAGACATTTTTTTATATATCTGAGACCTATACTATTGCTTAAAAATAGCATGATAGGTGACCTTTAATACTGAAGCATCATTGTGTAAGCAGCATTTTACTGTAATAGCTACTGGAGAGGAATAAAACAAAGAAGAAATACTGAATCTGATTCATATATTTGACTGAATAGTTCCTGTGGTACTGAATAGTTCCTGTGGCTGATGATGACCTGAAGTTTAAGGGTGCTAATGGTGGCTAATGGCAGATTAATGTTTTGTGTAAAAACTCTTCTCTACATGCTGGACTTGTTCTGTAAAAGTGTTATGAAGCAAACAGACAATCTTGACTTTAATTAGATACATTACAAACAGAAAGATGTGCACTGTATGCAAGGCAGCCTTTGCACACACATTAAACTGCAGACAGAAAACACAGATCAGAGCTGACAGGGCATGTGTTCGCAATCTTAGTGGGAGAGCGGCCATGCTTTGATTAGTCTCACATTTCTGACTCTTTCTCTGGTCTCTCCATCATTTCTCTTTTTCATCCTGTAGAGAGCGTTTCCAGCCACAGGCTTGGATTCAGACCTCACACACACAGACACACACACGCACGCACGCACGCGCACACACACACACACACACACACACACACACACACACACACACACACACACACACCACACACACACACACACACACACACACACAAAGAAAGAGGAGCAAGCTTGATAAAGTTTATGATTTTTATGCCATATTCAGCAGAAACCCACTCTAAACCCAGGGGATCCGCGTGCACCATGAACTCTTGCTAATAAATAAAAGAAGAAAAAGCAGTAAGGAGGAATAAAAGGGGAAGAGAAGGGGGGGGGGGGTCTGCAGTGGGAACAGCTGAAATTGCAGCCTCTCTTTCTGTTTCACAAACCGCCGACGTGCCACTGAGTTTGGGGACTGCAGCTAGTCAAATATTGGTTTAGAGTGATGTAAGGAACAAGGCATTATTGGTCTCCACAGCCAGCGCGGCTCTGGAGACCCCGTCTGAGACTCACTCTGGCACTGCGTCTTCAGGCTCGGAAACATAGCACTGTCTCCTGCTGGCTCTCGTCGATATGGAGAGCTGGGGGAAATAAAACCCTGAGCCTCCCTTCAGACAGCTCATCTTACCCTGCTCATCAGGGGGGCTGAGGGGGAACACGTTATTTAAAATGGGAAATTGGTCATATTTAAACTTAATGCATCTGCAGGGGGTTGATTTGGTTCCTGAAGAGTGCCAGAGACTTGACGTTACTTGGCCAGTTGCTGAGATTTATGGCTTTGAGTATTTACTTTCCTGTCTAAAGTGATGCTCCCCCCACTCCCATTCCCAGTGATGTGTTGATTCAAACACACATCATCTGCTGCCAAAATTGAAAAACACTTTTCTATTGTTCCTCTTTGCCAAAGGCAATTTCTATATCACTTAATTATGTATACAATGTGCGCAGCGTTGCAAACTGCCTGGTTTTTGGGAAAGTGCAGAAAAGTGACAATTTTGCTGCCTGTTTCTTATGTTCTTTGGTTCATTTAAATATATAATGAATTTGTGTTGCATGGTCGACCCCCCCCTCTCCCTCCCCCGCGCTGAAGGGTTTCCTTTAACCGCCTGATAATATAACTGTCATTGCCATTGACTGCCATTCATCTTCATTTATACCCTGTGTCCTTTCAGTGTGTGTGTCAGTGAGCATGTGGGTCTTTGTGGGTTTTGGATGGTAGCTGCTTCAGTCACAAAGACACACACACTTACACACACACATAATGGTATGACATAGTTTGGAATGAAACATAAACAGGCATTGTCTCATGGAGTTTTAGCAAAACAGAGCTAACAGAATCCTCCTGATGAGGTTTAGTGGTTAGAGCTGAAGAATGAGCTTACTAACATAGAGGCTGTGCAAAGCACATTAAAAACGCTGCAGTCATCAGTTTTCTTCCCAAAAAAAGGGGGAGGATTTAAACAAACCCGTAAGTTATAAAACAGTTCCCTTCCTGCACAGCTGAGGCTTTTAGTCGATAAATATGTATTGCATGCTCCGAACTACAAACTGTTGTGTTTCTTTAACTTAAGTAGAACCATGCAGCAGTGTTTGCATGAGGGACTAAACCTTGACTTGAATTAGATGTCTGTATTATGTTAGTTGAAAGCAATTATATAAAGTATTAGGTTCGACTTCTTCTTATTGCTTTCCACTAACCTAATACAGTTATGTGACATTTGTTGACATAATACATTTAAGAAATTAATTAAATGTGTCTTTTTGTATGGAGCTCCCATGATAAAAACACTCTCGGTAAAAGCTATACTAAAAAGACTAAAAACCAATGTTAAAAGAGAGAAGAAACCTGTGAGTCTCTTGCACTCTGTAAAAACATGGAAAGCCACAAAATGGACACTTGTTTTTACTTGTTAAAAACAGCAGGATTAATAATGGAGATCAAAGAATTACAGGCGATGGCACCGTGTAAAATTCGCCACTGGAGGTCGGGAGTTCGTTTTTTAATGGGACGTTTGTATAAAATCCTCCACTGTGGGCCTGGTCCGCTTCCTGCACCCAGTCTGGTGCTCCGTCAGGCCGGGTGTTTCGCTGCTGCTGACGTCCAACCTGGCTTTGTGAATCAGAGGTTCTTTCAACAACCAGTACAGAGAGTCAGTCTTTGGACACCTTTTATGGTTAAAAAGGGCCCAAGATTTAAAAACACCCTGATAAAAAGGAGGTAACCCACTTAACTTTAAAATGTTTAAATCAGTTAAAAACAGAGCAGCATCCAGCCCCAGGTTACTCACGCATCGGAAAATGCAGCTGCTCACATCTCTCCACACGGTCAGATACCTCCGTAAAAACTGTATCCTAAAAGTGGCTGTTCGGCTGGCCAGGTGGATAAGGCCCTGTCCCCCCTCCTCTCTAGATAAAAACAGCACCCCCTGTGGCACCCAGTGTAGACCCTCCCAAAGCAAATCTACCAATTTGTTTTGTATCTGGGCTAGTAAGCCTGAGGGAGGGTCTACACAGGTAAGACGGTGCCACAGTTGGGATGCCACAAGGTTGTTTAAAACCAACACTCTACCTTTAAAAGACAGCTGAGGGAGCAGCCACTTCCACTTGGACAGCTTTCCCTCTATCTTTTCTATGACGTCCTCCCAGTTCTTCAGGACTATACTTTTTTTCCCCAAGAACACACCCAGGTACTTTAAACCATCTTTTTTCCAGACCATGTTCTGGGGAAGAACTGGGAGACCGCCACTCCACTCACCGACAGCAAGGGCCTCACTTTTCTTCCAATTCACCCTCGCTGCCGATGCTGAACTAAAATCCCTCACAATATTAACTAAAATATGGTATTATGGTCTCTAATAAAAACAATGATATCATCTGCATGCGCTGATAAAAACATGTTTCCATTAAAACCAGGTAAAAACAGCCCTTGCAGTTTGGAGCGTATTTTGTTGAGGAGAGGTTCTAGGGAGGGTGCATAGAGCATGCCAGACAGAGCACAGCCCTGCCGGACCCCTCTACACACTCTAAAAGGAGCACACAACCCACCGTTGAACTTCAGCACACTCTCAATCTTATTGTACATCACCTTGATCTTGGCTATGAAACCAACGCTGAACCCAAACTTCTCCATTACTTTCCAGAGGAAGCTGTGCTCAACACGGTCGAAAGCCTTTTCCTGATCTAGAGAAATCAGACCAGTATTAATGCCCAATGAGCTGGAGACCTCCAAAACATCTCGAATTAGGTGGACAGTGTCCACCATGGACCTGCCGGGCACACAGTATGTTTGGTCCCGGTGGCTGACCTGCTCCACAGACCTCCCCAGCCTGGTGGCCAAAGCCTTGGACAGAAGTTTGTAATCCACACACAGCAGAGACACAGGGCGCCAGTTTTTGATGTCCTGCAGGTTTCCTTTTTTTGGTAGACGCGTGATCATCGCTCTCCTGCAGGACATCGGCATAGAGCCAGAGGCCAGACCTTCATTAAAATGTCTAAAATATCACTTGATAAGACGTCCCAGTAGGTTTAAAAAACTCTATGGAGAGGCCATCGATGCCAGGAACCCGCCGACTCTGCATGCCTTGCAGGGCGCCCTTAGCTCCTGGATCATTAACGGCCCTTCGAGCTGTGAGTTGGCCTCCTCAGAGACCTGAGGTAGTTCATTGTAGGGATGCCAGTGATTATTCGATTATTCGAATATTCGTTACAGTCTCCATAATCGAATATTATTTTTAAAAATCGCTTTTATTTATATATTTTTTCTGGCTTAGTTTCAACCAAAATATAGACTAATGCTAATAATAGTAATAGTATTAATAATTGTAAATGGCCATTGGTAAAACCACCAGTTTGTTTTACTGTAAACTTGGAGGAAGCCTGCGTGCAGAGCAGACTGCTGCTGCAGCACGCTACACACCGACCCCGCCCCCCCTCTCCCTCACACGTGCGACTAAAGATGAACTTATGGCGCGTTTCCACTGCAGGCCTCGCTCGGCCTCGCTCGGTTTGGTTAGGCCTTATTAGGCCCTGCTCACTTTAATGCTGCGCTTCCATTACAGTTTAGGAACTGGGGCAGTTACTATAGTAACGCAGTGTAGGCGGAGCCGTGACGTGATCTTCAATGAGAGCCCCAGAAAAACAACACAGCCGTTAGCTCTTAGCACTCAGAGCTCACAGCTCCTCATATCTGTTCAGAAACTAGACAAAAGTTAAACAAGTACAAACCACAGACTGCCTGTGTCATGGCGAATACAGTCGCTGCTTTATTTATGTCTGTATAGGCCGTTGTTGTGAGTGTGGACGGTCGGAGCATATATAACGTTAGCTTAGCCAAGCTACATTTAGAAAACACGCATTTTAAAAGGGTTTTTCGCCTGCCGTCTGTCTGCAGACTTGTCAAAGCATTAATTCATGGTTTTTACAAACCGGTATCAGTATGTTGTTGCTTCGGCATCATTTTGAAACGTGTATTACAATTAAATCACGGTCAAATATGTTCATCTTGTTGTAGTTGTAGCCCCCTTGCCAGCGATTCTCTCTCTAGTTTAGCATACTCAGCCCGACTCAGCCTGGTTGTTCCTGGCCATAGAACCACGATTTAGTCGGGCCAGAAAAAAGGTGAAAAACTAGCCCCGGGCCAAAACTAGGCCAATTGGAAACGCAACAAAAACGGGCCCCGCACGGCTCGGCACGCTTAAAGCGAGCTACCCGCTGCAGTGGAAACGCGCCAAAAGCGGCAGGTAAAAATAGTTCCTCCTCGTGGAACTACTTCGAACTTACAAGTCCAAAGGAAGTTAAATGCAAGCTCTGCGAAAAGACGTTGGTCTATCACAGCTCAACCTCAACAATGCGTTCGCATTTGAGTGCGAAGCACGCCAAAGAGGTTACAGAGAAAGACGCAGCACAGCCGGCCATTACTAACTGCACTAATCACCAATATGATAGTGAAGGACATGCTGCCAATACGTTTCGTGGAAGGAGGGGGTTTCCTTAACCTTATGGCAAGCGTGGAACCAGAGTACAGGGTCCCGGGCCGTACTACAATGACCAAACGTATAGAAAAGCTGTACAAAGATAAGGCAGAAGCTTGTCAACTGTCTCAAAGGTGTCGATAACCACCGACGGGTGGACAGCACTCACAACAGAATCGTACGTTACCATAACCTGCCATTACATCAACAGTGAATGGGAGATGACGAGTGCGGTTCTACAGACCCGTGCAACGCCCGAACGACACACGGCAGAGAATTTAGCCGAGGGGCTCCGCACACACAATAGGCTATTTATTGAATGTATTTCAATGCTGCTATTATTAATACAGGCTACATGATGGTGGTTTATTTTTTGTTATTTTCTAAAGTGCCTGCCATTGCCTATATTTGAAGATGCGCGATGCTCGCACAATTTATTTATTGCAAAGCTGCTATTATTAATACAAGCTGTAGCCTGTATTTAATAATGGCAGCATTGCAATAAATACATTGTGCGCGCATAGCGCATCTCCAAATAAAGGGGTTGGTCGAATAATCAATTATTATTCGCCAGGGCTGCCGAATAATCGATTTTGATCATGTTCAGTTTCTGGCAACCCTAGTTCATTGCAGAACCCCTCGGGACAGAGTTTCCTCCTCATTGTACTCACTCGTATAGAGGGTGGAATAAAAGCTCACAGCTCGCCTCCTGATCTGGCTTGGCTCTGTTATATCTCTCACAGGCTCCGCCCTCTACTGGACTCTATGGGTACTACCCTCTATGCAAGCATTCTCCCACTGAGACTTCTAAAGACGTAGCCGGCCTTGGGCGGGCCTACCTGAATGCGCGCGCATCACACCGTATAAAAGGAGGCCTCGCTTCCTGACTATCATCTTTTTCTCTTCAGCAGCGGAAGTGATTCCACGAGAGACTGAGACGTTTGAAAGAAGAAGCAATAGTTATCATACCTCCAGGGAGTCGCCACTGCTAGAGACCCGGGCCTGTCCTTCGTGCCCTGGCTGAAATAGCGGGCGCCGATCCCCACCACCTTGCTTCGAGTGTTTGGGGGACCAGGATATGGCCAAGGCGGTGCCATTCACGTTCGCCATTCCTTCCGGGTCTGGCGTCCATGGAAGTCCACCGCCCAGGGCTGTACTCTCCCTGGATTGATGATCATGGCACCAGGTCAGAGCGATTATTGGGCCGCACCCCTGCGAAATGAACCATTGTAGACCATGGTAGACCATGGTTGGGATATGGCACCACAGTCAACCATGGTAGAGCACTGATATAAACCATGGTCTCCCATGGACATAAACCATGGTCTAACCATGGTCTACCATGGACATAAACCACGGTCTACCATGGACATAAACCATGGTCTAACCATGGTCTACCATGGACATAAACCATGGTCTACCATGGACATAAACCATGGTCTCCCATGGACATAAACCATGGTCTAACCATGGTCTACCATGGACATAAACCACGGTCTACCATGGACATAAACCATGGTCTAACCATGGTCTACCATGGACATAAACCACGGTCTACCATGGACATAAACCATGGTCTAACCATGGTCTACCATGGACATAAACCATGGTCTACCATGGTCTAACCATGGTCTACCATGGACATAAACCATGGTCCACCAGACTGGAAATAATATAAATTAATACAAGATTTTCAATAGTTTCAAGCATTTAATTTTTAAATATTTGTATAGATCATGTTAATTGCACTTAATTTCATCTACCGTACACTGTCACTATATAGTTGCACACACACTCACTAAATGCTCATTAAACAGTTGGTGAAAATGTAAAGACTATTTTATATACATTCATCAGGTGACGATGCCTGCATGAGCCTCATTAGAATGATTGTCGACCATGGTTTCTGTAGACCATGGTTTCTTGAGACCATGGTTCAAATATTCAAATGGCTGACCATGGTTTCTGGAGATGACATTGTGACCATGGTAGGCTGACCATGGTTGACCATGGTAGACCATGGTTTCTTCCCCATGGTACTGTGACCATCATGGTATTTTGTGGTCAACCATGGTATTACCATGGTTGGCAATGGAATACCATGGTGACCATGGTCAACCATGGTATTCCATTGCAAGGCCGAATAAGTACCTTGGTCCACGGGCCTTGCCCCAGGCTCGGTTCCCCCGGGGACCGGTGCTCGGTGGCTTCACGTGATATAGGGTCGACCCTACTTTATCACAGGCCGCCACCGCTGCCCGCCGTGTGATGTCCCTGGGATATCACGCCGCGTGGCACTTTCCAAAGAGGATCGTGTTTATCTCCTGGGAGCCCCCGTGTTTACGGAAGGGCTCTTTGGATCGATCTCCTTGCTCACGGAATGAGGATTAGTCGCAGCGTAGCTGCTTCTTGCCCATCCCCAGAGGAAGAAACACTGTCCTACACTCCCCGCCCCTGCTGTAAACCCCAGTATAGGGAGTCAGCAGGTGGGCTGTCAAAGCACTGTGCGGGTTCAAGAGACGCTATTGCCGGCGTGCTGTCGTCAGAAAACACAACTTGCCTGGTATAATAGCTCCGATTAATGCATTTCACCGTTGCAAAGGGAAATACAGCGTTAATATGTGGGCACGCGGCCCTCGTGAGAGTGGCCGCATTGTGTTCAGGGACCCCCGCAGGAGAACGGTGGTTTACGTTTGTAAACTCTAGTTCTGGAGTGAGGTGTGTGTGTGTGGGAAAAATGCATTCAGTAAAGACTATTGCATTTATCCCAGAGTAAGAGTTATTTCTCTCCACAATTCCACTTTTCCCCATAATGTCCGTTTCAAAGAGACGGCCTTGTGACGGCGCGCGCGGCCTCCCTCTCCTGAGGGCGGGCCACGGTGCGTTCAAAGACCTCAGTAGAGAGGTGAGACGAAGGGAGAGGTGCCGGCACGGAGATCCCATGCCCGCGGCGCCCTCCACCTCTTCGGCCCACCCCGTGGAACCGGCGTGCCGGCACTCACGGGGACGGGCTGCCCGTCTTCACGGATCTGACTGGCGGGGGGGGGGAGAACATCTCTCCGCCCGGGACGAGAGGGCGAATCCCGCCTCTTCCCTGTATAATGCACAGATCACTACGTTTTCTAATAAGAATGAGGTTGATCTGTATCCAAATCTAAGTGTCTTTTGTTTCCACAAGGGCTACACTTAGGCCTACACACAATGTTAACCGTACGATTTCCCCATTCGCTGCCCCAGCTGTAGCTCCTGTAAAGGAGGTGGCTAGTGGGCATGCGCATATGAGGGATGAACCGCAGGGAGCGCTATCTAAAGGAGAGCGCTATGCGGGTACAGGGACATTATGGCCGGCGTATTGCTGTCAGAGAACACACTACGCCTAGAGCAAAGACTCCAATGCAGTTTACCCGTAGTGGTAAAGGCTGCATTCTGGCGGAGCCCGCACTCACACAAGAGCGCGTGGCGGTGCGTTCAGGGACCTTAGTAAAACACACTACGCCTAGAGCAAAGACTCCAATGCTGTTTACCGTAGTGGTGTGAACAGCATTAGGGTGGAGCGCGGGCTCACACAAGAGCGCGCGGCGGTGCGTTCAGGGTCCTCAGTGAATAATCGGCCCTTTCTGTGTCAACCCTCCATGGGCAAATATTCCCTTCGCGGGGAGTTTTTGCAGCGGAACGGGTCACCAGAGAGTATCACAGCTTCATAGCTGCGGCCCCACGGCTGAGGGCTTGTCCATTAACACAATGTTCTGGGGAATGGAAACTCAGCTGTGTGCTAACAAGGTGGAGGGACAGGAGTACGCTGAAATGGGGCTATTCACTCCAGTTTTGCAGCGTCCCACTGTACCACATGTCTATACACTGTACCACTGTATCACATGGCGACCACTAGTGCTGCGTACCTGGACTCACATTCAGGTTCAGGTCCGGACTCAAGTCCAGAGGTTCAGGTTCAGGTCCGGACTTATAAGTCCGGACCTGAACCCATGGCTTGTGTCAAGTTGTGTGAGTAACTAAAGTGAACTTATTGTGAGCTAATTATCAATTGAAAATTAACTCATAATCAACTCAAATTCAAACTCATCAGGTTTATTGTGCTCCCTTCCAACTTGTGTCTACATTTCTCTACAAAGTACAAATGTGCCACTTAGTCTACAAATGACTTATGACAGCAACTACAGTGAACTACTACAAAGTTCAAACATTTATTTCATTTACCAAACTAAAGTAACCAAACAGTCCCTGAGCTGACTGAGCCTAAATCCCTAAAACGTTGCTGAAAGGTAGAGTGTAGAGTAGACTATACGCATCACACTGTTACACGCCTAATATACAGTATAGGCTACACTCTAGTGACTGTACAGTCAGAGTGTACTGTACTGTCTGTGCACCATGTATTTTCTACAACTCTACAATACATACTGTTAGAAATTAAAATCAATGTTGATATGGCGTAATTTTGAATTAAAAACACTAATTTAAATCACTTTTATTCTGAAAAAACCGAAAGTTCACACTATTAACTTAAAACTTTTATTCTGAAAATTCTTCACTTCCGGTTAGCATTAGCATGTGGCGAAATTCTACGTTTTCAAACCGTAAATCGCGGGTGAAATGACATGTGATGTTGTACACTGAGCACACTGGGATTAGCACTCATTTATTGACGCTGAATAACGTTTATCAGGGAATGTTTAAATAACCACAGACACCAGAATATACGTAAGTGCTAGTTTTTTTGCGAGTCCAAGTACCGGTTCCTGACGTTCCGGTTTTAACCGGACTTGAACCGAAACTTTTTACAAGTCCAGTACCGGTTCGGCGTACCGGTACGCAGCACTAGCGACCACTGTCTTATGGGTGTCCCACACCCACCTCTTTTTATGGGCATGCGAGAGGTAAATCTGTCCTTCCAGGAGGAGATCTGTTTCCTCTCAGCAGAGATTCAGGCTCTGGTGCAGAAACAGGCTGTGTCTGTTGTGCACCCTCAGCACAGAGAAAAGGGTCTTTATTCCATGTACTTCCTGGTTCTCAGGAGGACAGGGGAATTCAGACCTATTCTAGATCTCCGCGGCCTGAATCGCCACATTTCCTGCAGGAAATTCCGCATGTTAACTATGAAACAGTTACTGGGGCTCCTTTTATACGGTGTGATGCGCGCGCATTCAGGTAGGCCCGCCCAAGGCCGGCTACGGCTATAGAAGTCTCAGTGGGAGAATGCTTGCATAGAGGGTAGTACCCATAGAGTCCAGTAGAGGGCTCCGCCTGTGCTAATATGTCAAGGGTTACAATACGTAACCCAACGTTATTTCCTGCCCTGCGTCTGACAGCAGTGAGTGGATCACTCGCCTCTGCCCATTCTTTTTCTCCAGGCCCGAAAAAGAAGAAGCTAGTGGGAGCATCCATCTCATTAGTGTTGAGAAACCGGGACCTGACTAGTGCACCCTGAACTTTAATGTCCAGCAGGTTGGCTAAAGCAATTTTTTTCTCTTTGAGGATTCCAATATATCCTTGATCTCCTGTGGTCTCACTTATTGTTTCTAGTTCCACTATATCACTCTCCAGGTCTTTCATAGATCTGATGATGCCTTGTGTGACATTGAGGGTGTGCTGTTGACAGAGCATTCTTATCTCAGTCTTACCATGCTCCCACCACTGCCTAAGACTTCTAAAATCTCCCTTCCTCTGTCTAAAAACACTCCAGAAATAAATAAGGGCCTCTTTAACTTGTTGAACCCCATCCCCCCGCGGAAAAACGCATCATCTGCAGGAAACAACGTCTGAGGGCTTCTTAATATTTAATAAACTATGAATGTTTTATATCCATGTAACGGGAAGAAACTCAGCTAACTGATAACAATTTTTTAAAAATGCAAAAAAAAAACAAAGCTAACGCTGAGCCTCTGAATTAGCTTACCTAACCCGTAAACACAATTTAACACCCTTATTACTTCTCATAACTGCACATCCAACATATCGACTAGCATCGTGAGAAGATACAGAATCGATCGGTACCTACATCATCACTCCATGATAAGAACTTGCTACTTTATAAACAAAAACAGACATCACAACGCATGGCGCTAGGTAGCAAAAACGGGAATATGGCTTACCTTTGTCGTTGTCTGATCAACAGTGGTCTTCAATGGCATTACAACGATAAAAACGCTGCTGAAGGTTAATCCATAGGTTAATCGAATGTGTCCGGGTCACTTTGAAATGATTTCTGATAATCCATAAGCAATAAACCTGCTTTTCCGTTTTCAGATGTCAGAGCGTGAGATAGGCAAAAACGCCCATTTCCACCCAAATCAACCCAGAGGTGGAGTTTTTTTTGCTAAACCTCTCTAAAAAGGTCAAATGTCACTTGTTTTGCATCAATCTTGATACAGGGTACTTATATGTTGTACTTTGGATTCCGAAAGCTTTTAGTCTACCATACCATCATCCAAGGGTAGTTTTCACTATAAGTAAAAAATTTTTTTTGGACGGACACTATAATTTACAGTTTTTTACTATGTTCAATCTGAATTTTCTTTAAAAAACATCTATATAGATTCTGACTTTTCTACATCCAACTCACAGGTTTATTACTTTGAGAATTTTTTTTTTCAATTTTCCGCTTTTAAAGGGAAGATATGGTCATTTGTTCTGGGAATGTCATTTTCGAGCCTGAGACATGAAAAACAGGGATGGGGTTAAAATGTTTATCAAATGTTAAAACCGAGTTAAAATGCCAATATGCACTTCTTGGCAAAACATTTCTAATAAAAACATTACATGAAAGCAAAGAGTGATCCGTAAAACCAGCAGGTTTAAAAGTATTAAAATGATGCTTAAAACAATAAATACTAAGTCTAGCTGATGAAATTCTATTCTCTCTGATGTGGGACCAGGTGTACTGCCTGTTGTCTGCGTGCATCCTTCTCCATACATCCACCAGGCCGTGGGAGTGGACCAGCTGCCTCAGAGCATGCTGGGATGCTGGATGGTTGCGATCTAGAGATGCATTTTCTGTACAATTAAAATCCCGACCCAAGAATAAAAAATCCTCCGTGGCACAACCGTTTAAAACATAATTAACTTTTAGTCAGCTTCCTCTCTGCACCGTTTGTTGGAGCATACACATTTATAAAAACAACTGTAAAAAGGTCAGACCTTTAAGATTTGTGCTGTATTTTAAAACTTTGACCTTAGTTTTCAACAACAATATATAATTTGTGTTACTGTTGTTAGTTCTGTTCCGGAAGTGCTTTTGAGCAAGTCATTGCACCACTGAACCTAAAATACAGTACACTGAGTCTGCATACGCAGAACTAGTGCTGCGTACCTGGACTCACATTCAGGTTCAGGTCCGGACTCAAGTCCAGAGGTTCAGGTTCAGGTCCGGACTTATAAGTCCGGACCTGAACCCATGGCTTGTGTCAAGTTGTGTGAGTAACTAAAGTGAACTTATTGTGAGCTAATTATCAATTGAAAATTAACTCATAATCAACTCAAATTCACTCATCAGGTTTATTGTGCTCCCTTCCAACTTGTGTCTACATTTCTCTACAAAGTACAAATGTGCCACTTAGTCTACAAATGACTTATGACAGCAACTACAGTGAACTACTACAAAGTTCAAACATGTATTTCATTTACCAAACTAAAGTAACCAAACAGTCCCTGAGCTGACTGAGCCTAAATCCCTAAAGCGTTGCTGAAAGGTAGAGTGTAGAGTAGACTATACGCATTACACTGTTACACACCTACTATACAGTATAGGCTACACTGTAGTGACTGTACAGTCAGAGTGTACTGTACTGTCTGTGCACCATGTATTTTCTACAATCTACATGTGTACATTATACAGTACATACTACATACATAGTGATGTACATACATACTGTTAGAAATTAAAATCAATGTTGATATGGCGTAATTTTGAATTAAATACACTAATTTAAATCATTTTTATTCTGAAAAAACCGGAAGTTCACACTATTAACTTAATACTTTTATTCTGAAAATTCTTCATTTCCGGTTAGCATTAGCATGTGGCGAAATTCTACATCTTCAAACCGTGAATCGAAGGTGAAATGACATGTGATGTTGTACACTGAGCACACTGGGATTAGCACTCATTTATTCACACTGAATAACGTTCATCAGGGAATGTTTAAATAACCACAGACACCAGAATATACGTAAGTGCTAGTTTTTTTGCGAGTCCAAGTACCGGTTCCCGACGTTCCGGTTTTAACCGGACTTGTACCGAAACTTTTTACAAGTCCAGTACCGGTTCGGCGTACCGGTACGCAGCACTACGCAGAACTATACTGATGTGAATAAGAACATAAGCTGAGCTAATTTTGCCTGGAACATTTTGTGTGTGTTTGTGTTGTGGGAGGAGCTCTGAGATTGGTGGCTTGACTTCCCATTCTGCAGTCTATTCCTGCCCTGGATGTGGGGGGGAACCAGCAGCAGGAATGTGTCCCTCCAGAGCTCACGTCCTTCAGGGATATATTTCTGAATATGCTACTAGTAATTTTAGCAGCTTTACTTTTTTTGTTCCAAAAATGCTCCTTTGCTGTTTCAACTTTTGCTGCAGCAACTGTGGACACATGGTGCCAGTAATGGCTGCACATAGAAGTTTCCCTGACATCTATTGTTCCATTGCCTGAGAGCAGAGGATAAATAAAGGAGCATCTAAACCTCTCAAGTCTTTTTTTATGCTGAACTGTTTTGTTTTGCAGTGGTCAGGAGCAGACATCAGACACTGTGAGAGGCTGGCTACTGGAGGAGTGTGTCCCCGCAGCTGTTGGACACTAAGCTACACCAAGAGGGAATATTGGGCTATCATTAATCAACACAATTCATGTATGCTAATGTTGCCCTTTCAGAAGAAGTAAAACCTTAAACTTGGAGATTCTTTACCTAAGTATGGTACAGCAGTGGAAAAAGTATTCAGATTATTCTCTTTAGTAAAAGTACCAATACCACACTGTACAAATTATCAATTTCAAGTACTGCATCGAGTATGGTACTTAAGTAAACATATTTAGGTAAGATAAGTAACATGTACTTAAAGTATTAAGAGTAAAACAATTAATTAAACTAAAAAAATATTTTAATATTTTAAAGCAAAAGCAGCAAATCTTCACATTTAAGAAGCTATAACAGTGAAATGTATTTTCTGTTAACCCACTCATTGTATTAGCTACTTAAATATTAGGTTAGATGGTTTAATCTTTACCAAATAATCATATTTAAAAAAAGTTTCCTAAGTATTGTGTGTCTGATTCAGAATAAATAAAATAACTAATAACTCTGTAAAATAAATATAGTGGAGTAATAAGTACAACATGTGCTTCCAAATGTAGAATAGAAGTTTAAAGTAGTATACAATTAAAATACTCAAACAAGTACCTCAAATGTGTACTTAAGTACAGTCATTGAGTAAAATCATTTTCCAGCACTGATGCTATAGTTACACTTTCTTCAGATTGGATGCAAGCTTTTGCAAGATGTTGAGTCAGTCAGATTTGAAGAGGAATATGATGATTGTGGAGCAGTGACTCTTTGTTCTGGCATTAACTAAGCTTAATGTTAGACTAAAGTTGGATACAACCTTTTAATGGAGAGATATTACATGATTTCACCAATTTGTAATCATAAAACATTTTAAAAACACCAGACAGCCGTCTGCTGCACCAACACAGTCTCACTCCCTGATCGTCCAATAGCGACGCTTGGTCAGGGTCAGGGTGGGAATTTCACGACGGCCATGGCCGTCGTTGCCCCGCACTTTGGCCGTGATGCCCTGTTAAAAAAAATGCAATTCACGGCCAAAGTGGCCTTTGTGCCCCTGTCAAAAGTAAAACAAAATGTCCTGTGGTATTGGTATTTTGACTAGCAATTTAGTTAAATTGTTTCGTTTATCAACGCTACAACATAGCGTTCCGTGAGTCGGCCTACTGTACTGTTGCACAGTTTACTGTAGAAAATATGTCCAGGACAAGGTATTTGGAAGTTTTGGAAGATTCATAGCTAACCACACTGAAGATTATGGATTATCTGTCCTCCCCCCCCTCTAACATCACCAGAATTCATAATTTAAGGGGTCATTTCTCAAATTGTATGGTTTGCACACCATTTCCATAGCCCCACCAAAAATATTTTCCACCAGCCGCCACTGCCCGGAAGTAAGTACTCTCCTTACTGTCGATTGATTTTACAGTGATATCTGCACTACTCAAAAACACCAGATTACATTGCAATCAGTTGAAAGCTCTTTGCGTCCGTTTATGAAGCTGAAGGAAAAATGCAGGCAGTCCGCCAGAGGTCAAAGCATCAATCACCGCCCCCCCCCCCCCCGCATCAGCATGAGCCGGCAAGTGGTCGGTAGAGACGATGGTCAGGGGTCCCAGCAGCCTGTAGGGTGTGAACACATTAGTGAAGAAGCGTTAGTAAGATGTGCCCCAGTGGTCTAAATACACGCTCCCACATGGCTGCTACGTATGCATGGGTTCACACACACACACACACACACACACACACACACACACACACACACACACACACACACACACACACACACACACACACACACACACACACACACACACACACACACACACACACACACACACACACACACACACACGTATAAGCAACACTAATGCAATCTCTAATGCCTCTGCATGAAAATGAAAGATTTATTCAGGAAGAGAGCAACATCAACCAAGAGGCCTCTTTCACAGGAAATAGATCCCCTTTTCATCTCTGCATGTGTGTGTGTGTGTGTGTGTGTGTGTGTGTGTGTGTGTGTTGTTATTTTGTGCATAAGTGACTTGTTGAGAGGGGCTGGCAGAGCATGCCTGCGCACGCACACACACAAAGACCTGGATGTTGGGAGGGGGAAATAATACGTATATATTGATATATTGAGGTCTGCTCCAATTTGTGCTCCACTCCTCTGAACCCAAACAGAGCCAGAGCTAATCAGCACCGCCCCCACACACACACACACACACACAGCCCTGGCCTGGTTGTTCCGTTGTGAAGAGAAAACCACCCTCTCTGCACCGCTGAGCAAAATTAAATGCAGTTTGGAGCTGTTTTTACTTTCAAACATCTCTAAAAATGTTGTGTTCTGTTGTCTCTCCCAAGTATCATTATGTTCATGGTCATATATTTGATACTTGTTGCTGTATGCATTGTTGTATGCACACTGCGTACATTTGTAATGAAATGTACTATATAAAAACAATTGCCCTGCTTTGCCGTAAAAATATGGAGTATGGTGTAAAATGGCAGTATTATTCACTTGTCTGCATGACAAAAATGTGTCTCATTAAAACTGCTCCGTAATACACTTTTATTTCCGACTTCAGCATGTTCCTGCAGAGACTGATGTGCTGCTCTCAGTGTATAGGTGTAAGGAGTGAATGATTTAAAGAGTTGAATAATTATGTTTTAGTTCAAAAGGATTTATAATTAGAATAATTAGACTTCAGTTAGTTTCACGTAATCTTGTGAATTATTGCGTATTGCTCGTGATTTCTCAACAAAAAAAAGAATTGGTTGTAACTTTAAACCACAGACCATGTATTTCTATTGTTTTTTAAGACATACAAATCTGATATAATGAATTAGTCAGGGGGTTCCAGGGTTCGGGGCCAGTGCCTGATTGCAAATCAGTTTTGTTTCCAGTTCATCGACGCTGGAGCCAACATTTTTTAAAATTCTGTCACCAGCAATTTGCCTCGCCGGGGAACCAAGAACATTGGAGACTGGGGAAGAATTAACTTAAGCAACTACATTTCACACAGACGTCTGCCCGATGGGGAGTTGTATATCATGTTTGATAGCATTCTTTAAAAACTTGCCAAAGCTATTAGTTTACTGGCTCAAAATCTTAATATTGATTAGTGAGCTGGCTGTGGTGGCAAGGCTAACATCATCATGTAATACGAGATTAAGTTCTCATCTTTATTTACAGTGCTATTTCGCCAAACAGTGTCAATTATGCATCAGCTGCCGTTAATAATCAGTTTTATAGGTGGAACGTGGCAGCGTACAACTGGAGTGCTCTGCAAATTCGGCTGTACCATAGCAACCATTAACCACGTCACTCTGGAGAGCCGTAGAAAGCTGGAGAAGTCGATCTTACAATTGAATCTAGCTTTGTAAGTTTAATAGCAACATGATGTGGAACTGGGGAACCAGAAAAGCACACGCACGGAGCCCAGATGAGAACTGGTTTGGTGAGAAAGGGGTATCTTAGAACTAACTGAGAACCAAACAAGTTGTGTGTGTGTGTGTGTGTGTGTGTGTGTGTGTGTGTGTGTGTGTGTGTGTGTGTGTGTGTGTGTGTGTGTGTGTGTGTGTGTGTGTGTGATCTGATATTAGGTCGGAGGATTTGAGTATGCAGACAGCATTTGACCTCTGACTGAAGGCTCAGGCGCATGCTCCTGCTCACATGCCTCACATTCCTCCATGTTTTCTTCTCCTCCAGAGTTCTCCAGTTTAGGGAAAGAGGAGAGCGTCGACCTCTGGTTGGTTCCAGGAATGAGGGAGAGGGAAAATCATAGGAAGGGAGAAATAAGGGACGATCGGGTCACTACAAGGTATAATTAACATCCTGTTTTCATTATTTTGACCACAGGACGACTCACTATGATGTGATATAAAATATGAATGAATACTTTCTCATTTGCATTAATACAACAATTATAAAAAAAATCTGGTTTACATTAAACTCAAAGTTGTTTTTTGGGGACTCCATACCATAACCTCTTTCCAGTATACGTCAGTGGTTAAAAGTCAAGGAACCTCAACATTTTGATCACATGAAGACAACTTAACCATCGCCATGATAATCAAGCAATCTCCATCCCATGACCAAAACTGTGAGATGTTGATGAAAACTCAAAATAAAGTGCCATGTGTTTCATAGTCCATAAGATATTTCGAGTGCATCTAATTCTATAAAGTGCAATTAATAATAATCCCCATACTGCCCAGTTTCTGAGGAACCCAGTGTTATCTTTGGCTTGGTTCCAACAATCTCAGGCTCCAAACTGCACACTGCAAAGTGTGTGTGTGTGTGTGTGTGTGTGTGTGTGTGTGTGTGTGTGTGTGTGTGTGTGTGTGTGTGTGTGTGGTGTGTGTGTGTGTGTGTGTGTGTGTGTGTGTGTGTGTGTGGTGTGTGTGTGTGGTGTGTGTGTGTGTGTGTGTGTGGTGTGTGTGTGGCGATTGTTGGACAAGATGTCTGGCTCTAATCCACTCATATATTCCATACGGGAATCTCACATCTGTTCTTACTGTATGCTCTGCACTCTCTTTGTCTGTCTGACTGCAACTTGGGTTGTTGTGAAATATGGAACCGATCTGTCATTAGCTGTCTCACTCTTATATGATACATATGCGTTTGAAAGAATACGCATGTGTGTTGAGGAAATTATCATTAGAAGACTGGCCTTGTGAAAGAGGTGCAGTGTGTGAAAAGAAAAAGAGAAACAGCTGAGTCTGTGTCAGCGGTCTTTGATTAAACTCTGAAGTCCTTTTTTAAGGTTTGGTTCGTGGTGGTGTTGCCATAACAGTGATGGAAACACTTCTCCTTCTTATGCAGACTGACAAACTAAAGAAAGAAAACTGAATAATTGTTGGAATGCAAATGCTTCCATACAGAACACCATGGCCCACTAAATGTGCAGTGGAATGCACACTATTTTCTATTTTGAGTGAAGCTGTCCAAACAAACCACATAAGACATACAAGCTCCCCCTGCATGCCTCAGAAATGACTCAACGTCTCACACTCATGTCCTCATGTAGCGTTCTGAACCCTTGTTCACAAATGTTGCACAATCATTGCAGCAATGCTCTGTAATAACGACACTTCACATTTCACTGCTTCCCACCAGCTTCAATACCTGTACGAACAACCCAGATGTAATGTCAGTTTTTTTAAATGCGGTGCAGGCCTAATTTGTATATTAGCAGGGTTGTCAAGGTCAAGGTTATGGTTCTTTATTTAGTCATACGAACATAGCTACAGTGTAGTTATGCCGATGAAAATCATAGGTCACAGGCTTCTCCAACAGTGCAACACAAAACACAGAAAAATATAGTGCAAGGAAATAGTAAATACAAAAATTAAAATAGTTTAAAAAAGTGAAATAGTGCAATAAGAGTCTATATATGCAAGTTATTGGAATATGATATATTAGGTAAATAGATAAATAATTTCTAAGTAGCAGCCAGATGAATATTATGGATGTTGTTTTCAACAGTTCAGGTGTTTAACCTGTTTAGCCCGAGAGCCCCCTGAACCTGTACCTAATCCTTTTCTCACAAAACTGTCTCAGGGCTTCTTAATATTTAAAAACCTATTAATGTGTTACCAGATAGCCATACCAGATTAACGGGAAGAAACTCAGCTAACTGACGATACGAACCATTTTCACCAAAACAAAACACAAGTTTCATAAGAAGCGTCTAAATGACCGAAAAAATGCTGACGCACTTGGCACAGAACTCAAGGAAAAAATACCCTTATTACTTATCGTAACTGCACATTAAAGCTGAGAATCCACAGATTATATAGGTATTAGTATCATCACTGAGCGATCAGAACTCGCGACAGGGGAAGCAAACACAGACATCACAACACGTAGCATTACGGAGCAAACACGGGAGATCGCCTCACCTTAGCTGTTATTATGATCAAAAGTCGTGTTCAGTGGCATTAAAACGATAAAAACGCTGCTGAGGGTTAATCCATAGGTTAATCCAATGTGTCTGTCACTTTAAACAAATTATTGATAATCCATAATTCCATTTTTATGTAACAATCGGAGAATAAATATTAGCTGCTAATGGTAGCCACCAGAGTTATATCTCTCACAGGTTCCGCCTTCTACTGGACTCTATGGGTACTACCTTATCATGCAAGCATTCACCTACTGAGATTTCTATAGACGTAGCCGGCCCCGGAGCGGGCCTACCTGAATGCGTGCGCATCTCACTTCCGTATAAAAGGAGGCCTCGCCTCCCGACCATCAACCTTTACTCTTCAGCGAGCGGAGGTGAAACACTAGCACTGAGTCTGAGACGTTGTGAGAAAGAGAAAGCGAAAGAAAGAAAGAATTATAAATGGAGCCACTCCTGGAGCATCGTAGCTGCCCGTCGTGCCCTGGCCTGATTGTGGGAGCGGATCTGCACCGCCAGTGCTTCCAGTGCCTGGGGCAGGACCATGCCGAGCAGGGAATGGGCCAGACACCGGGCTGCGTTGCCTGTCGCTCGATCCCGTTGCTGAATCGCCGGCATCGTGCTGAGCGCTTCTGGAGGCTTGGCCCGCAGGTGCACGTGGAGGTTGATGATCCGGACCAAAAGGTGGTGGAAATGGACGATCTGCAGGACGTGCCATTGGAATTCGCTCTGCGGAGGGACCGCGTGGTCGACTTTGCGGAGGGGGAAGATGACGACATCTCCTTGTCCGATCCGACGGCCAGGAGGGCCCAGCACTCAGGTCTGCACGACTGGACATCCCAGCAGTGATGACCCAGGCGGCGGAGCGTGTAGGCCTACCACTCCCCCCACCGCTGCCACCGAGGCCTATAAGCCGCCTTAGGCAGGGGTTTTACTGCCCGGTGCTTCCGGCCTTCGTCTCGCCCCCGTTGCCAGACATATGTCAGTGTGTGGAGGTGACATGACGGCGTCCATTGAAGGCGAAGGCCTCCACTGCATCGTTGTCGGGCGTTATCAGGGTGCAGGGCTGATTAGACACGGTGTGTCCTGGCGTGCCTAGCAGCCCATCTGTTGCCGCGAACAGCCGATTGGGCGGAGGGGAATAAACCTCTGCCGCCGCTGCTGCGGGACCGAGAGGCCCTGGAATATTTAGACAAAATGTTCAGGCTCGGTGCACAGATGGCGGCTGCGGCCAATAATCTAGGTGTGTTAGGCGTCTCCTTGATTACTCCTCAAGCAGACGCCCCCGCTCTCCCGTCTCAGGACAGGAATGATTATCCAGACCGCTGCATAGGTCAAATGAACAATCTGATCCATGGAGTGGCCACCGCAGCCGGGCGGGTGATGTCCTTAGCCACAGTGGCGTCACGTCATGTGTGGCTGGGACTCACCGCGCTGTCGAGAAAGGACCGAGTAGATCTCCTTGGAGCCCCCGTTTCCACGGAAGGGCTCTTTGGGTCGATGGCCTTGGTAACTCAATGTTATGGGGAATGGAGCCTCAGCTGTGTGTTAACGAAATGGATGGACAGGACGCTGAAACAGGGTTATTCACTCCAGTTTCGCAGCATCCCACCTACATTCAGAGGCATGCGAGAGGTACATCTGTCATCCCAGGAGGAGATGGGTTTCCTCTCAGCAGAGATTCAGGCTCTGGTGCAGAAACAGGCTGTGTCTGTTGTGCACCCTCAGCACAGAGAAAAGGGTCTTTATTCCATGTACTTCCTGGTTCTCAAAAAGACAGCGGAATTCAGACCTATTCTAGATTTGCGCAGCCTGAATCAACACATTTGCTGCAGGAAATGTTGCATGTTAACCATAAAACAGTTAATTGGGCTGGTGCAGCCGGGCGATTGGTTCACCACCATCGACCTGAAAGACGCATACTTTCATGTGGAAATTGTGCCAGAGCACAGGAAGTATCTGCGTTTTGCCTTTCAGGGGATAGCTTACGAGTACAACAGACTGCCGTTCGGCTACTCCCTATCCCCACGCACATTCAGCAAATGTGTGGCCACTGCGCTTCAACCACCGCGCGCCCACAGCATGAGAGTTATCTTTTACCTAGACGACCTCATTGTCATGGCCGGGTCCAGGGAACAGGCAATGCTTTGCACAGCACAATTGATCACACACCTAACCAAATTAGGCTTTGCAATCAATTGGAAAAAGAGCACCCCCATACCTTACCAACAGGCGTTGTATTTGGGAGTTGTGCTCGATGCAGGCGCGCTGCGCGCCACCCTGTCAGCGAACAGAAGTACGTCCCTTCTCCGGGCGATTCACAGGCTGCGACAGGGGGCGACGGTGATAGCTTTAACTGTCATGCAGACTTTGGGTCTCATGGCGGCTGCTCACGTTGTGGTCCCGCTGGGGTTACTGCATATGCGCCGCCTGCAGAGGTGGTTCTCCAGCCTGCGTTTGGATCCCAAGAGGCACAAACGGCGGCTGGTGACCATCCCCCCCTCAGTGGAGGGCAACCTCCCGTTCTGGGATCTCCCGGGCGCCTCCGGAGGGGGTCTCCACTGGGACGGGTAACCTCCTACATCACAGTGTTCACGGACGCATCCAGAACAGGATGGGGAGGGACCTGCCTGAAGAGGGCCATAGGTGGGCGCTGGTCTCTAACAGAAACATGACACAGCAACCTCCTAGAGCTAGGGGCGGTAGTGTTAGTCCTCCAGCATTTTATGCCCCTAATTCAAGGGAGACATGTATTGGTCAGGAGCGACAACAGCACCACAGAGGCTTATATCAACAGGCAGGGCGGAGTCCTCTCCGCCGCCTTGTTAGCCACAGCGGAGAGGCTGTGGTTATGGGCATCAGAGGTGGTGTTATCTCTGAGAGCCCTCCATATCCCGGGACTGGAGAACAGTGGGGTCGACCTCATGTCGATGGGCTGCCCCCTGACAGGCGAATGGACGCTTCACCCGGAGGTGGTGAAGCAGATCTGGGCCCAGTTCGGGAGAGCGGAAGTGGATCTGTTTGCCAGCCGGCACAACAGCCACTGTGCCCTGTGGTTTTCCATAGCCCTGAGCGACGACCTGCCTTTGGAGGTGGACATGTTTGCACACGAGCCATGGCCAAAGAGGCTGCTATATGCCTTTCCACCGCTGCGTCTCATTCTCCCTCTCCCAGGGAGAGTGAGGCGAGAACGTCTGGCAGTCATTCTGTTAGCACCGGATCGCGTCGGGGCTCCGTGGTACGCAGGGGTAACACAGATTATGGTGGGCCAGCCCTGGGCGATTCCTCAGGTCTGGGGAGCGCTGTCTCTGGAAGCAGGTGCAATAGGGGCGTTACCCACTCTGGGCCAACCTCTCCAGGCTTGGCTCCTGAGAGGGACATGCTGAGAAAGGTGGGGCTGTCTGATTCAGACGTTATTCAGACTATCCAAGCAGCAAGAGCAGAATCCACCACAGCCTGTTACAGGCCAAAGTGGGCGGGATGGTGTGAAGGAAGGAGTCTAGAGCCTCTGTCGTGTACGCTGGGCTCTATTCTTACCTACTTACAGATACTGGTAGACAGGGGGCTGGCTCATTCCACAATTAAGGTGTATGCAGCAGCCATTTCGTCCTGCCATGAGGGATTTGGAGGCAGGTCAGCCTTCAGTCAGCCGCTTTTGCAGGAGGTCAGGAGGCAGCGCCCAGTAGTGCACGCCTCCGCCCCGCAATGGGACCTGCCGTTGGTGCTTGAGGCTTTGGTCACAGAACCATTTGAGCCTCTGGAGCTTTCCTCCCTGAAAGCACTGTTATGGCAGACAGCATTGCTACTTGCCTTGACTTCGGCCAAAAGAGTGTCCGAGCTGACCGCTCTGTCGGTACACCCAAACTGTCTTTTGATCCGGGGTGACCGTAGCGGGGCGACACTCAGGCCGAATTCCTCCTTTACTCCTAAGAGTAAGAGAAGTTCATTCAGATCAAGGTCTATTCAGTTAGGTGGCTTTAATCTTCCACCCCATATTGGGGCCAGGGAGGCTAAGTTGCACCTTCTTTGCCCAATGCGTGCACTAGCATGCTATGTAGAGCGCATGGCTGCCATTAGGCGCACTGAAAAACTGTTTGTGTGCTTTGGGGATGGTGTGGCTGGAAAAGCCCTCTCAAAGAAGCGCCTAACAGGATGGCTATAATAATAATACATTTTATTTCTATAGTGCTTTTCTTGAACCCAAAGACGCTTATGCGGGTGCATTACACATGCCTATGGACGGGCGGGGAGAGCCCTCCCCACTGGGGTCCGTGCACATTCTACACAGGCTGCGGCTGTGTCAACAGCCTTATTCAGCGGCGTGAGTGTAGAAGATATATGCCCGTCGGCGTCTTGGTCTACGCCAGGCCCCTTCATAAAATGTTATCTCCTGGACATGTCTGGCTCCTTCTCGTAGTCTGTGCCAGAGATGTTCACAAGTCTTTTTTTGCAAGTCCAAGTCAAGTCTCAAATCTTTGTGGGGTGAGACTTGATCAAGTCTCAAGTCTTTGGTCACGAGTCCAAGTCAAGTCTCAAGTCTCTAAAAAATAAAAGTCTCATGTCTCTTCTGGTTGTAATAAGCCTTCTATTGTCTGCTGCTATCCAGTCCGTTAAGAATACTGCACAGCTATATCTAAGAAATTCAAAGCATTTACTGTATTATTATCACTCCTATATCTATTAGCATACAGCAGGAGTGGCCAACCCGCGGCTCTCGAGCCGCATGCGGCTCTTTGCCTAGTTTCATGCGGCTCTTCAGTTCATATCGAATTGTGTGAGTTTGGGGGAGAGACACTGACTCCTGACAAGTGTTGCACGGTGTACCGATACTTGAAAGGTACCACGATACCCTGCCGTTAAAAACATTACGATTCCTCCGTTTCATTAGTATCGGTACTTTAAGAATGACGGGGGAAAGTACTCCGGTGAGAAAGCGCCGTTTTACTAAGCGCCGTGTGTGTTCGGCGCTCTGCTTCCACTCCCTGCACTGCAGCCGTGCCTGCAGTCCCGCCCCTCTCAAGCACTCTCAAGTGCCTCCCCTCTCTCGTGTACGCGCTAGCTGCCAGAGCATGTGAGAAAACGAGAAGCATGGCTGCAAGTGGGAGTGCAACTGCCGCTGCACCTCGGCTTGTTGACAAAAAAGACGCCAGAAGCTACATTTGGATGTATTTGAGCTATATCTCTGACAGTGAGGGCAAGCCTACGGACACCACGAGGCCTGTCTGTAAGAAATGTATTAATTTTATTTAATACGAATTCTTGTCATTTATTTTATTAATTGTTCTCATTGTTTAAAAGTTTGTGTTATGGTTATGGTGTGAAATAAAGCACAATAATTACATTCAAGACTGTTTCCCTTTTTTTAAGAAAAGTATCGAAAAATAATCGGAATCGCAATTCTTGACTTGGTATCGAAACCAAAATGTTGGTATCGTGACAAGTGACAACACCAGCTACTCCTGACAGTTAAACCTGATATTTAGTAGGTCTGTTAAGTATTGAATGCTGATAATTCTGACGTAATTTGGACGGTCAAAGTTGTTTGGGCTCGGATAAAATCGCTCCGTTACTTTCGTCCCGTGTTACTTTCGTCCCGGCTCTCCCAACGTGTGTATGTGTGGTGTCAGGTGTCAGTATGAGAGGATGACAGCGCGTCTAATTTTGATGTGGCCCAAGAGCCAATCATAATAATACCTGCGATGCAGTGAACCAATCACCTTTGAGGGGGGGGGAAACCTATCGTTGATTTAACAATATCTAGTGTTTCCCCTACCATTGTCTTGGAGGGGCGGTGCGCCCCGCCAACGGAGCCCCGCGCCCCCCCCTGAAATTCAAGGTGTTATATAAAAATATATATATTTTTTTAAATATATATAGCACCAAATTGCAAATAATCTATAACTACTGTCACTTTTCACATTGAACATGTGCTCTTTTATTAAATAAACTAAACGCTTTCATTTTAAGTTGTGAGTTTAGTGTTTTTGACCCTAAGAAACACTGATGCACTAATCAATAACAATAATCCACAGCTCCTCTCTCTGCTCCAGAGAATTAAAAAAATATATATCCCAATGCCACAAAAATGCATCAGTGACGTGGTTGAAATCTTGTCTCCAGAAAACAAAAAACTGAAACAAGCGGTATCAGTGACTGTGTGTTTGATGTGGCTCTTTGCAGTAACATAGACAAAATGTGGCTCTTAACCTCTGACTGGTTGGCCACCCCTGGCATACAGTATCAGTACTGATTAGTTGTTTGTTATATGATCACTTTAAACAGGCTATTGCAATTCAATATGAGGAAAAACATCACACTTTAGCTAAATGCAAACAACTTATAAGCAAAACACTTCAGAATCAGAAATCAGTATCACAAATACTTTATTAATCCCCCGCAGGGAAACTGTGTTAAAAGTACTTAAAAGTAAACATTTGTTCTGTGCCATTTGCAACTAAAAAACTATTGCTGCAATATTATCTGAAATATACTGAACTGGTGATATTAAAACATGACCTGTTCCAAAAGAGATATCTACCATTAACACCATTTACCAGCAAAATGCTGGTGAATCATGCAAGTGGCTGGTACTGTATGTTGCACGCACCAGCCAAAAATAACAATGGCAATCTATTGAGTGGCTGGTAAAATTTCAACATTCACTAGGCTAGCCATTTGGCCAGAGGACAAAAATGTTAAAATTTGACCTCTGCAACCGTATTGTTTAATTACACTGGGTCTCTAATGACAACTTTTAAGTCTACTATAAATAAACATATTCCTCTATCCTCTCACTCAAACCCAGTGTAATGGTAACCTGATAAACCTGTAACCTGCCTATAAACCGACAGATGTATTTATGTATGTAACTATGTATTTTTCTACGTTTAACGTTAGCCAGTAGATGGTGGCAGCGGAACGTAATGATTAACGTAAACAAGGGTGACAAGCAAACATTCACTCATCTTTTCAAATATTCAGTTACAAAGCTAAGTTAACATTACATAGCTGAGCTAAACATGTTTGCTAACCGTCCATATGCGTTAATGTGACTGACTTCTCCGGGTGAGTTTTCAAGTGCCTGATGAAATTTGACGTTGTTGCACCAGCATCCTTGATTTTAATATTGCATACTTTGCAGTGTGCGCTCCTTTTGTTGGTGCCGCCGGCGTTTTGTTCGAAGTTTTTATAGTTGAACCTAATTACAAGCGGTACAGCTGCAGGTGTGCCGCTGGTCGCCATGGTGTTACTATGAGGTAGTGCGAGAGGCGCGCACCTGCGTAATGAGGTTACCATGGTTACTATGAAAAAAAGGAAGGACGCCCGTCAGACGTTTCAGAGTTTCCTCAATGTTAATACGCCAAAAATAGAAAACACAATGATTGTTCAGGAGTCCCAAAACGCGAGTCCAAGTCGAGTCCAAAGTCTTTTGAGCAGACTTAAGTGCGACTTAAGTGCGACTCGAGTCCGAGTCACAAACTCGAGTCCCCATCTCTGGTCTGTGCTTGCTGAGGCAACGTATGACTGGTGAGAGAGGGGGTAGCTTTGGGTCAGTAGGTATCTGACCCCCCGGGGCATAAGGCACTTACGTTTTTCCCATGCGGCCCCGACTTCTTCACGATTACAACCGGATGGGAGGAAGTGGGGATGCAGTGGATGTTAGCCAAAAGCCGGTCAGGGACGGTGTGGTGGGTCGATGTTGTTGGACAGGGCGTGTATACATCGGGGCTCCGCCTGTGTGAAATATAACGAGGGGTAATGTATTGTAACCCTAGTTATATTGCACAGGCGGAGCCCTTTACCTGGGGGCCCTGTCTTTCCTAGTCCGCTCGCTGAAGAGTGTGTAGGATAGTGGGCGGGGGGGTGTAGCCACCTTATATACGGTGGGCCTGCGTGCGCATTCAGGTAGGCTCGCCCCGATTGGCCGGCTACGTTTACGTAACTCAGAAGGTGAAAGCACGCACAGCATGATAGAGAGTAGTACCCATAGAGTCCAGTCGAGGGCTCCGCCTGTGCTTATATACTACGGTTACAATACCTAACCCCTCGTTTTAGTCCTGATGCTGTGGTACCGCCTGCCAGATGGCAGCAGACAGAACAGTTTGTGGCTGGGGTGATGGGGGTCTTTTATAATCCGGAGGGCTTTCTTCCTGAGCCGCTGGAAGTAAAGGCCCTCCATGGATGGCAGCTCCGTCCTGGTGATGTTCTGTGCAGTTTTCACCACCCTCTGTAAAGCCTTACGATTGAGGGTGGTGCAGCTGCCGTACCAGGCCGTGATGCAGCAGTCAGGATGCTCTCTATGGTCTATGGTAGAAGGTCAGGATACTCTCTATGGTGCACCTGTAGAGTATCCTGGAGTCCATGTTGAACCTCCTCAGCCTGCGGAGGAAGAAGAGCCGCTGTCAAGCTTTTTTGGTGATGGTGTGAAGAGTCCATGTCAGGTCCTCAGTGATGTGGACACCGAGGAACCTGAAGCTGCTGACTCTCTCCACCGTAGTCCCATTGATGGTGATTGGAGCGTCCCTCTCTCTGCTGTTTCCTGTAATCCACAATCAGCTCCTTGGTTTTACTGACGTTGAGATGGAGGTTGTTATCCTGGCAAAACTGAGCCCGAGGTCTCTGAGCTTGATGACCAGCTTGGAGGGCACAATGGTGTTGAAAGCTGAACTGTAATCAATGAACAGCATTCTCACATATGTGTTCTTCTGGTCCAGGTGTGAGAGGGCAGTGTAAGAAATTAAAATCAATGTTGATATGGCGTAATTTAAATTAAATATAGGGTTTTAATTTAAAGCAGTTTTATTCTGAAAAAAACTGAAGTTTACACTAACTATTAACTTAACACTTTTATTCTGAAAATTCTTCATTTCTGGTTAGCATTAGCATGTGGCTAACGATGTTGTACACTAAACACACTGGGATTAACACTCATTTATTTTTGCTGAAATAACATTTATCAGGGAATGTTTAAATAACCACAGACATCAGAATGATGTAATTTAGCAACAGAAAAAGGCAGGAATTGCATTGGACCCGCCCCCGTCGACGCCGGCCAATAGGAGAAGACCACAACAGGAAGAGCAGGCCAAGAATCAATCTCTTTTCCCTGACCTCGGCTGACCGGACATGGGGACATGGGGAGAGAGCCTCCGCTTGCACATTTAATTTGTACATCACCGCATCTTTTGTGTAATTAAATGCTGTTAACTTTTATAAGCTTCCCTTGACTCTTTTCAGTCTGTCCTGCTCTCAGGGTTCAAGAATTACGAACAGCAGTGTGAATGGTGAGGGGCGTCGTCTGTGGACCTGTCTGCTCTGTAGGCAAACTGTAGGGGGTCCAGAAAGTCAGGGAGGGAGGAGGTGATAAATGTTTTTGACTAACCAAATCTTCAGCTCTGTGTGCGATAATGCGCGCTTTCAGCTTGCCACGCACCTCACCGTTTATCCAGGGCTTTTGATTGGGGAATTTTCGCACAGAAACCTTCGGTACCACATCATTGATGCATTTTCCAATGTAACAGATAACCGTGTATGTGTTGATGTTGTTGTCCTCAAACATACTCCACTCCGTAGAAGCAAAGCAATCCTGCAGAGCTGAATTTGACTCCTCACTCCATCGTTGTAGTGTCTTTGTTACCGGTCTGTCCCGTTTAAGTTTCTGCCTGTAAACAGGCAGCAGCAGCAGTGAGATGTGGTCTGATTTTCCGAAGGGAGTGCGAGGGAGAGCCTTATATCCATGTCGAAAAGGGGAATAAACATGGTCCAGTATGTTCCCCCTCAATGTGTTGGTAGTACTTCGGCAGGACCGTCTTCATGTTAGCGGTGTTAAAATCCCCAGCCACAACGAACGCCGCCTCTGGCCGTGAAGTCTCGGTCTTGTCGATAATCCCAAACAGCTGATTGAGTGCCGTGTTGTTGTCAGCGAGCGGCGAAATATACACTGCTTTAATCACAACAGATGTAAATTCTCTCTGCAGGTGAAAAGCCCGGCATGTTCAAATGCTCGCTCTAAATGAGTGGAACAGTCTGAATAACTAATTCTCACATCTGTAGTGTACAGAGGTCGCGTTAACCGAATATTTTCCGTCGATGACGGAATTTTTTTAACAATGACGGAAAAATCTGAAAGCAGTCCATAATTTTGACGGATTAGAAAAAAACTCGGAACAGCGCCAAAATGTCCACCAGCGGCCCAAATTATATTACATCCTTAGTGGCCAGGTTCCTCTGTGTAAAAGTGTAGACTGAGGGTGATCTACTGTAACTGTATTATTTAGTAATTCGTCATTATACAGGTACAACGAAATTACAATGAACTCAAAGTGCCAACACGCAACAACTAGACAATATAAAAAGAACAAGACAATATAAAAACAACAAGACACTATAAAAACAAGAAATGGGACTTAAATAAACATGATAAGGAATATGTACATAAATAAATAATAAATTAAATTGCACGATTCCCCTCGTATTGCACGGAAGACTTATATCATTTAAATATTAGCAGTGTTTAGTGCACATATGGCCCTGGGAAAAAAACTGGCGTTTGTCCGGGAAGACATGGTACAGAAGCGCCTGCCTGAGCGCAGCCGTACAAAGTGCCCCTGTCACACCCCTGTCCAGTTGGTGGCGAGTGTGTGCATATTAAGTAGCTTGTTGATTACCTCGTCGTTTAACCGGCTTTAGCAATCGCATTGGTAGGCTATATCGCTACAATAGCAAAATGTCACGGCAGCTGAGTGTCCGAAGCTTCTTTAATAAGCCCAGTAATTGTGATGGTGATGATAAACGAGGTGAAAAAAGAGGGATTGATGCGGTGGAGGATGAAGGACAAGCCAGTAAGCCTAAAATTGACAACGTTCAGCCAGCGGCAGAGGGGAAAGCAAGTGGCAGCAAGGAGTGCAAGCAGGAGTACCGGCTTCAGTGGGAGCAAGAGTTTAAGGGCATACATGCCAACTGGGTTGCTCTGGTGTTGGAGAAAAAACAAATAATTAATATTTGTGTTGACATGAAAAGTGACCGCACGGTCGGTGTCTCTGTTCATCTTTTTTTTTCTCCATGCCCTTAAAAGTTCTGCATGAATCATTAAACAAATGAAATAATGAACATTTGATGCTTAGTACCCAAACATACATATTAAATATGTCTCATCATTAAAACATGAAAAATAAAATGACGGGTAATAATGGATTAGGACGGACATTTTACGATCCTGTATGTCAAAAATGACGGACAGCGAAAAAGTCTAGCGCAACCTCTGCATCTGTACATCAGTTATTATTAATCATGACGCACACACCACCTCCTTTACTTTTCCCCGAGTTAACTGTACGGTCCTGGCGAAAAATAGTGAATCCGTCAATGGCGGAGTCCGGGATAGCGGGGTTTAGCCAAGTCTCGGTGAGAATGAACACGTTACAGTTCTTAATGTCCCGTTGAAAAGTAATCCGACTTCTGAGTTCATCGAGCTTATTTTCAATCGATTGAACATTAAGAATACTCGGAAGAGGGGGTCGGTTTTCTCGTTTTCTCAGTCTGACCAGCAGCCCGGCGCGGGACCCCCGCTTGGTCGCCATGGCGAATCTCAATTGTCTGTTGGTGGGCTATTGTCCACAAAGTTTCTTATGTGAAGAAGTTCCTCTCTGCTATATTGTATAGCAGAGTTGGTGCGGTCGGCTTGCATGTTGCGAACCATGTTAAAAGCAAACGGCAAAAAGGAAATAAACACTAAAAAAATACGAAAAGGGCAAAGTGGGAGAGGAGCCAAAAGACAATCTTCACCGGCACATCACAGCTTGGTGGAACGAAACGAAAGTAAAGCTCAAATTGTTTAACCTATTAAGCTCCATGCCTGTTTTTCTGGTCTCAAGTTCGAAAATGACATTTCCAGAACAAATAACCATAACTACACTTCTAAAAGGGGGAAAATTAATAATCTTTTTTCTCAAAGTAATAATAAACCTGTGAGTTGGATGTAGAAAAGTCAGAATCAATATAGATGTTTTTTATTTTTAAAGAAAATTCAGATTGAACATAGTAAAAAACTGTAAATTATAGTGTCCGTCCAAAAAATATGTTTTACTTATAGTGAAAACCACCCTTGAATGACCACCCAATAAGGAATATGCAAACCACTCCAGCTCTTATGAATGCAAGATTGATTGTTTATCAGGAGAATCCAAAAATAACTTAAATAAATCAGACACCATTGTCTGAAAGCTCTGTTGTTTTGTCTGCCTTCAGAAAGTCATAAACGCTGAGCCCTGTTGCCTCCTCACATGCAGCTGCTCGCATTAGTACCAGTGATTTATCACTGCTGACACATGTGCTCATGTATTTACAACACAGATGTATTCCCCTGTACTCCCATACACCTGTGGAGCAGATTTATTACATGCAAACTCTAATATATTACCCCATGTGTCTTCCACATTAACAGGATGAGGAATTGTCAGTCTGTTGGACAATGGTTAACTTTAGTTTTCTGTCTACATTTGATTTGGGAAGCAGAAAGAACTAAATAATATATTTTTCCCCTCTCTCATTGTTTATGCAAAGTCAGCTGCTCCTTAACGCCGATAACAGAGATAAAATCACTGCTGTGGATCTACAGTTTTCTGCCTACATCTGCACTATCTCAGGCTGACTCACACAATCACACACACACACACACACACACACACACACACACACACACACACACACACACACACACACACACACACACACACACACACACACACACACACACACACACACACACACACACACACACACACACACACACACACACACACACACACACACACACTCTAATCTGATTGTTCCGGAAAAATGAATGTAAAATTGCAATCAGTGTAGTGCAATTATTAGCCATCCCGCAATTCAATCTGCACTATTCTCCAGCTCCTCCACTGCTGGAAATCAGCACATCACAACAGGCAAAACAAGAGAAACAAGTGGGTGGAAGGAAAGACAAAGAAAGAAGTGAGTAAAGATGGAGAGAGAGAGGGAGGGAAATAGATGAAAGAAAGACAGATCAACTGCTGTCACATTCATCACAGAATACAGCAGTACAAAGACATTAATAAGAAAAAAATGATCATGAAAAAGGCACACGGAGGCAAAGCAGGAGGGAAGTTCCAGGATGGAGAACTAGTTGAAGGGACAAAACCAAAATAAAGAAATCAATTAGTGTCACATCTGTCGGGGGAACTGGAGCGGTGCAAAGAAAAAAATGAAAAAGGTTGAGGAGGGGAATCTCATCTGAAAACCTGCATCTAAAATTCAAAAAGCATCTTTCATGAACCTACTGAAATATTCAAATGGCAGTAGCCCAGGGACGGCACATCCATTGGCCTAATATGTTTGATATTTCCATGTAGAAATAAAAGCCAGGAAGTTAAATATTGATATCTGCTTCCTAATGACCTGTGGAGGATGTGAAGGAACATTACAGCAGAAAGAACCAAGAGGAAATGGAATTAAGAGGCGCATTCACACCGGAGTACTTTTCCCGTTTAGTTCCGTTAGTACCCCTTATGTTGCGTTCACACCAAAAAGAGTACTTTCCCCTGCAAGATGGAGTTCATGACTTTATGAGCTGTTCATGAGCACTCATGAAACATTCATGAACAACTCATTATATGTTCACTTGTCATGTTCATGAACCAAAATTCTTAAAATGCTCATGAACCATTTTAAAGAGCAGTTCATGAATTGTTTATGAACATTGTTCATTCATATAAAGTTCCTGTTTTGCTCATGACAGACTTTTATGAGCAATTTATGAACTTTTCATGATCCAGCCAATCACAACATTATAATTAAAACCCCAAAAGTGTGCATGAGTATTTCATGAACTTTTCATGACTATGAGCATTTCATGAATTTTGGATGATTGTGGCAAGTTCAGAATATTCATGAGAATTTTATGAACTTTTGATGATCAGTGTGATGTTTTTAAAGACCTCTTGAATATTCATCTACTATTTGAACATTTCTTTCTTTTTTAAAACTTTTAATCTTAAAACAAAACAATAGTGAATTTGAAACTGAACATTATCTGTATTTATTTTGGTGACATTCATATCATTTTATGGTTTATCTGTACTGTTTGAGAAGCAGTACGAGTAAGTAGCGCCAAGGTGGAACCTTTGGCAGGTGAGCGGTGACATCTGGGTTACCTTAGGGGGGACACTTCCGCCCCCTCCTCAGAAGCAATCCAGACGATCAACCGGATCCTGTGTATAATTATTGCTGCTCCACTTTTCTGTTTTCTACAGGTCAGTACATAATGAAAATGATCGATGTTAACTTGTGTGAATTAGATATGATGTTGGAGATGTTTAGGAGAGTGTGTCAGAAGGTTGTGAGCATGTTTGACATAGTAACGGTATTTTAAAAATACTAAACTGTCGGCAACAATAGATGCCATTTTCGCGGGCTTCAGCCGCACCTGGGTAAATGTGACCTGAGCGAAGGCTCGCAGGCAGGTTAGCTGCTGCGCACGGGTAATATGTTTTGTTTACCTGAGTGCAGTCTTGCAGGCACATTGCCTTGTTTTTTGTTTATTAACATTGACAGTGTATTTTGTGATCTCCATAATATGTTATATTTGGTAAAGATAGATATATTGATAGAAAGTATTATTTGATAGCGTTATGTGTTTATAGATAACAACCTGTCCTTCACTGCAAACATAGCTGCTACAACCCGCTGCTGCAGATACACGCTTTACAACATCAGGAGGATGCGTCCCCAGCTGACCCAGAAAGCGACGCAGGTTCTGGTCCAGGCTCTCATCATCTCACGCCTAAACTACTGCAACTCCCTCCTGGCTGGTCTACCTGCATGTGCCATCCGACCTCTGCAGCTCATCCAGAATGCAGCGGCTCGTCTGGTCTTCAACCTTCCTAAATTCTCCCACACCACGCCGCTCCTCCGCTCCCTCCACTGGCTTCCGGTAACTGCTAGAATCCACTTCAAGACAATGGTACTTGCGTACCATGCTGCGAATGGATCTGGCCCTTCCTACATCCAGGACATGGTTAATCGTACACCCCAGCACGTGCACTCCGCTCTGCATCAACCAACCGGCTCGCTGCACCCTCACTGCGAAGGGGACCCACGTTCCCATCAGCAAAAACACGTGGGTTTGCTATCCTGGCTCCAAAATGGTGGAATGAGCTCCCCACTGACATCAGGACAGCAGAAAGCTTACACACCTTCCGGCGCATACTGAAAACTCATCTCTTTCGACTCCACTTCGAGCAATAGAACTATTAACAAAGCACTTATGGACTGGCTTACCTAAAGCCAGTTGAGTAGCACTTGAAATGTTTTTGCTCTATGAAACCTGATGTACTTATATGATTCTGTTTTCTTCAAGTTTGTATTTTGTTGGTCGGACGCACTTATTGTAAGTCGCTTTGGATAAAAGCGTCAGCTAAATGCAATGTAATGTAATAATTTATATTGACTATGTTGAATTTCTCCTTGAGATACAGTAATTGACTGTGACAGACGGATAACTTAAATGGAGAAATGTGTAAAGTTCAGCTATTTGAATGTAACTGTGTACTTTGAATTTTGAATAAGAAGCATTCCAGACGATCAACCGGATCCTGTGTATAATTATTGCTGCTGCACTTTTCTGTTTTCTACAGAAATCATTTATTGTTGCTGTGGTACCCAAGCTTTTGGGACCCGTAACAAAAAATGTTGTGCAGCTGAGTGTCAAGAACTGCTTCAAATAGTGATAGGATTAATTGTAGTGCTCCACCTGTATACATGTATGTTTGTTTGTTTGTTTGTTTGTTAATTTGAGTAAAGTTCCATTGTGATTGACATCATTGTTGTTTTCTATGGTTGCCAATTGACCCACAGTCAGTGGTTCATGAACAGTTCATGTACATGAACAGTTCATGAACAGTTCATAGCCAGCCATTGAATTATATTCAGTGACTGGGTATGAACTGTTCATGAAGTTGTTATGAACAGTTCTTGATATGTTCATGAACAATTCTTGAAATGTTCTTGGTTGAATATCCCTACACACTCACTGAAAACTCCATTTCATGAATTGTTCATGAACCTGCCTAAAACCATATTCCATGAATTGTTCATGAACCATTCCAGCACAGGAGTTTCATGAGTAGTTCATGAACTGCCCTAGTGCCATTTAATGTTCATGTCACTTTCATGAACAGTTCATCAACTTTGTTATGAGCTGTTTATGAGCTGTTCATGAATATGGTTCACTAATATTTCATGAACTTTTCATGACAAGTTCATGAACAGTTCACTATCATCTCACTGGGGTAGTGCCGGGAACTTTTACCCCCATTTTTAGTGCCTGCTCGAGAGGTGGTACGAAAAAAGTACCAAAAAAGTACCAATTTCTATTGGCTGGGCGAATTGCAAACCACGCCCCGTAAAACTCTGAAAGGTTTTTTGAAGCCACCATTGTATTTGCTGGCATTAGCATTAGCCCCGTGCACCAACGGAGAGAGAATAACTTATGGCAATGCAAAAAAAAACATGGGAGCGGTGGAGTGATGAGGAGGTGTCGGCGTTCTGACGATTTACTCGGAGGGCTTCAGTAGAAGCTGCTGGGACTCCCAGCATCTTCTACTGAAGCCAGTCCCCAACTCTGGGGACTTCGGGTGGCAGTATACGCCGTGAAGTTGTTTGCGGCCTGCCAAAGCAGAAGAAGACGAAGTGACGTCAAGGGCTCATTTGCGTAATCTTCCCTCAGGGAAAAGTACTCCGGTGTGAACGCGATTGGTACTTTGTGCCTTGGGGTTATAAGTGCTGGAGCACTACGTGCCGGCACTAAGTATGGCAAAGTACTTGGTGTGAAAGCGGCTATTGATAACAAGTAAGACTTGTTTAGCCAAGGAGAGGTAAAGGGACTCAGGACAGACATGTCAAATCCTCCATAGATTCATGGCCTACTAACAGCAGATAATGATGGTATCTTTTTTATTCTGTATGGATAGGTATAACAGTCTAGTTGCCAGCACAGTGAACCCGGAAATGTTGAGTACCCCATAGCTTTATGTTAGAAATGTATAGTACTGTCCCCAGCACAGAAAAACAGCTGGATGATAACTTGCATGTTGGGCAATTTGCACAATTACAATAAGTTTTGTTATTTACGATTAATTAGCTTTATGGTTTATGCAGACAATACTTTAAAAAATGCTTTTCCTATTTTAAGTGGTTTGGGGGGTTATTGAGGATGCTGAATACATTTCTGTCTTTTTCAGTATCAGAAATGTCGGTTTTAACAAGAAAGTGGTCATATCTGTACTCTCGGTGGGCTGATTTGGACTACCATGAGTAATGTTGCAACCATTTGGTATAAAGAACACAAGATGGACATTATTATCTCTACTGTGGACAAATAGGAAATCTGTCTATCCGAATGATCCAGAGTCTCCTAAATCATCCAAAAGACCCAAAATGTATCAAAATTAGCCTGAAGAGAGTACAAATATTGGCATTTTCTGGTTAAGACTGGCATGTTTTATCGTGAACATGTAAAAAATGTACTCAGCATCCGTAATAACGTTCGTTGTCGCGTTCGCGCACGTCCACCTGGGCAGGCTGTGTCCTTCTCCTCCGTGACGATAACGGCGAATTTGAAACTGGGGACGGGACGGGACACAAACAGGCAGACAGCAGAGCTCGGGGCAATAATGCAGATTTGTTTGACTTTTTTACACTTTGTTGTTCTCCTCCTTTCCTCCGCTCTTGTTTCTGATTGTGAGTGTGTTCGAGATGGGCTAGTCCAGTGTTGCCAACTTGGCGACTTTGTCGTTAAATTTGGCGGCTTTCCAAACCCTCCGGCTACATATTTTTGTCTAAAGCGACTAACGACTAATCTAACGACTTGTAATGGTGTTATTAGGGACTTTTCTGGTGTTTGGAGACTCACGTATTGTTCTGCAGTTAACGAGCTGCCGTGAGCCCCTCAGCCCTCCCATAGTACTCACAGGCGCGCAGACTCACAGTTGCCTCCAAAAGCAGCTCAGCTGCAGTCAGAGCAGAGAGGAGACAGCCACACTCTCCCGCGTCGAGAGAGCTTCAGTCACTTAATCACCTCGTCCACTGTGTGTGTGCCTCTCTGTGACAAGCTAAATATCCACGTAGGTCATCGTGTCACGGTCTAAACTTTATTCACAAAAGTACAGAAAGGAGTGGGAATCAAACCCCAAGTTTTGATCCTTGAAGGGGGTGGAACGTTATTTTACCGCCATTACATGATATGCAAATTAGGCGATGACGTCATTTAGGGACTTCTGGTGACTTTTCGGACAGCCAATAGCTACTTTCCTTACTACGCAGTTGGCAACACTGGGCGAGTCCTGATTAATCCGGATCATGAGCTGGTCGTAACAAGTCTCCCCTAACCCGAGTCCTTTGAGTCCTACACCTTGTGTGACGTACAAATTAAAACTATAAATTGCGTCTTTCGTTACTCTCTTTATAACATGTAAAATAACATTACAACGTACCCCAGTCCATCTGCCTACCCTTTAGCAAGGATAGCTTCCAGAAGTTATCGTTTGGCTCAAGGGAGGGGACGCGGATCAGTGAAACTTCCTGCAGACTCGGCTCCTAACCGTAATAGCATAGCAGACCCAGAGATCCATACTCGTCATGTGCACGAGCATAGCCGCAGCCGGGAAGACATTTTACTTAGGGGGTGTGGCCAAAAGTGGGGAGAGATTAACAGTAACATGTTGCAGCCCCTCCTCCAGCGGCTATATTATGCACGAGTCAACAGCAGACTCAGAGATTCGCAAATCCTGACTCACTGTGCAAAACATAGCAGACTCGTGCGGACTCAGAGCCGTAACCGTATAGTAGCAGATCCAGAGCCTGCCCTTCATAAACAGAGAAACAGAGCGGAGGGAGAATGTGAATACGCAAAACAGTGGACACTGAAACATGCACATACATTGGATAAATAACATAGGCGTTTAGTTTATTTAATAAAAGAGCACATGTTCAATGTGAAAAGTGACCGTAGATAGATTACTTCAGTTGCAATTTAGTGCTATATATTTTTTTAATTAAAAAAAAACACCTTGAATTTCAGACGGGGCGCGGGGCTCCGTTGGCAGGGCGCAGCGTCCCGCCAAGACAATGGTTGGGGAAACACTGGAGTAACATTTTGAATGCTGGACTTTTAATGTAACAGAGTACTTCTTCCACCTCTGTCTGATTTCAAACTCTTCCACCCTGAGTAAGTTTGCACCTGTGTGTTTGGTTTTGCTCCACCTTGTTGTAAATAAAACTGCAGCAGATTGACCACAGCCCATGAATGTTGTGATCAGCTGATTTTGTGCAGTTCTCCAGTGTACTTGAGGCCCCAAGCGACATTGTGTGATGAGGCCCCCCTGGTCTGTACACAACAGCACCCCCCAACTACACGCACACATCTCTATCAGTATTTCTATGTGTTGTGGTTGACATTATGATGACATTATCAACTGAAAAATGCATACATTTCCAGGTCAGAAATCTGGACATTGGATAAAGCCGGGTTCAATACTCTTGCTTCATTTTGTAGACTGTAGACACAATAGCTTTTTACAGAGGGGAGGTTGGATGTCTCTTTGTATCACTCCATCAATCAATGAAATAAAAGGGGAAAAAATGCTCCATGTTTTTTAGGCTGTAAACTTTAACAGTTATGTAAGGCAAGACAGTTTATTACTCTTCCTCCTGTACATTAGATGTGAATCCAGAGTGCAGATAAAAGGCATAAAACACTTGTAATGAATGGTAAATAAATAATTCTGGAAATAACTGCATCTCCATTAGCCTATATGCTATACAGAGACTGCCTAGACTTCTTTATGTCGAGAATTGCAGCTGAAGTGTTTAATATGGCAAAAGTTTGACGTTTTATTTATACAACAAACCCACCTTCGAGTGATGCTCTAGCTTCTTCATGTTTTATTTTTTTCCTCTTGCTTGCACCAGATTCAAACTGTCTTTTCGATTACATCTCCTGAACTAGTGGCCGTCTCTAAGCAGTGATTGGTCAGATGTCGATTCATTGCAACGGTGTCAGATTACAGACGTGCTGCAGCTCCTTGTCTGTCGTGAGCGCGCAGAACTGTTAGTGGGCGGGCGGGGGGGGGGCGGCCTCGGGCGGCGGTCCACATTGCGTCGCATTTGCGCATAAGACGAGCACATAAGACGAGGCCCCCTGCGCAAGCAGAATGTGCACAGGTGAGTCCTCCCTCCGCAGCCAGTTGGCGTAGTTTTGGTAAAATTATATTGTACAGACCGACGTTAAGTGCTAGTGAACTGTCAACAGGGGGGGGAGCCTTGCTGCGGTGCCGTTCTATGATTCTCCAGATTCTACAGATGGCCAGTCCGCCCCTGCTCACAAACGTATTAAGATCCAAAGCTTTAGTCCGTTTTGAATCAATGCCGAGTACTATGGGCTCAGAACAGTCTCATAATACACACATGCACACAGAAGGATTCACACTTGTATTTCATGGTCCGCAAAATGATTCACACTTGTATTTTCGGATCCACACTTGTGTTTTTCAATGCACACACATGTGTTTCGTTTCATATACATGTAAATAAAATCCAAATACATTTATTATTATTTATTTTTTATCCTCACATATTTGTTTTCCGTTTAAATCCCCTGAACCTGCAAACACAAACCGCTTTCTGTGCACGTATCGATGTGCATTCGTACTTTTACTTTTAATTTTTTCTATCTATAGCCAATCAGATGTCTCCTTCCTCCTCCCAGAGCGCGCCCCCACGAGGGTATGATTTATTGCATTCATGACACTTCATATACGCATTTTGCGCTGTCCGGTCAGCTCGCTAAACAGAGGGTGGAGCATCAGGTGATCATGCAGAGCTGCGTGTCTCCATCAGACTGAGCAGCTGATCTGATCTCTCTCTCGCGTCCGGTTATACTTCACTCGCGTTTATGTCCATATCGATCATCATCCAGCTCTCCTGATCGGCCTTTATAGAGAGCACCGATCAAACTATTAAGAGTGAATATCGGCCGATAATGACCGGCGGGGCTCCCCCCGTTGACAGTTCACTGTCTAGCACTGGCTTCGTAGTGCACTGATCGATTAGGCTAAGCTAACCTGTAGCTGCTCCCTCTACACTGACAAGAACTTCATAAAGACATAAATAAAGCAGCTGTATTCGCCATACAGGAAACACACATTTAAAACGGTCTTGATGCCGTTTTTGTGTACACAAGCATTCATCAATGGTTCAGAAAATGGCGCTGTACCTTAATAATATAAAGGCTTGTATTTGCGTGCATTTCCTGTTCGGAAAGTGGCGCTGTACTGAGAGTGGAGGTGTCCTGAGATTAGCGCCTGCAGGCAAAATGCGTACATGAAGCGCTACGTCATGAACGCAAGAAATCTACCCTCGTGGGGGCGCGCTCATGTGATTGGCTTAGAATTGAGGAGACATCTGATTGGCTATAGATAGAAAAAATTACAAGTACGAATCGGCTGACCGTCAGGGGAGTCTCAAAAAACACACACACGAATGCACAGTGATCCGTACACAGAAAGCGGTTTGTGTTTGCAGGTTCAGGGGATTTAAACGGAAAACAAATATGTGAGGATCAAAAATACATATGTAAAACTTTTTTCTCTATTTGGATTTTATTTACATGTATATGAAACGGAACACCTTTGTGTGTGCATTGAAAAACACAAGTGTGGATCCGGAAATACAAGTGTGAATCCTTTTGCAGATCATGAAATACAAGTTTGAATCCTTCTGTGTGCATGTGTGTATTATGAGACTGTTCTGAGCCCATAGAGTACAGCCAAACTCTTCTCTGTCATTGTAGACCGAATGCTTCTCGTTTTGCGCCATCCCGTTCAATGGCAATCGCATTTTCATGCTCGTACCAGGGCCGGGGGAGGGGTTACAAGGCTCGCTTCTTGTGCTGCATTCACTTGCACTCGGACATTAGGGATTTTCTCTCATAAATGTCCGATGAGCCAAAACTTTGCTTTCAAAACAAAGCTGCCAACTGGGGTGGCAGCATATGCACCACCACTCCTCGCCCTCCATGATCAAGCGGCTTCTCAGATTTTGTTGTCAATGTTTTGACTGAACTTTGGTACTGTTCTCATATAAGCAGTGGCGGCGCCAGAGTATTTTTGTTGGGTAATCTATGGTAGGGATAACCCATACAGTGGTGGGGCTCAAGTCAGTATTTGCAATGTAATTACATACACGCTATATCGCCCCCCTTGACAGTGAAACGCGTGAGGTTTAGATTATTTCCCTGTCTCAATCAAAATGGAACTTTATGAAATAAAACGGCACATTTGTCTTGTAGTAAATAAAAAGGGATCACTGTGAACGTGACGTATGATAGTACACGTTGAAGATCCAATGGGGATACTGAATGGCGGTTCCGATTGATCTCAATCAGTAACGCATGACGCAGACCCAACGTTTCGTTGCTCAGATTGGCTGTAGGCAGGTTTGGGTTGTAATGGTGTTATGTAATCAGAATACAAAAATCACGTAACTGTATTCAGCTCGCGTTACATTTGAAAAACGAGTAATCTGATTACAGTTACTTTGGTAAACCTGAAGTGAATACATTTTGGATTACTTATTGGAATTATTGGTGGAAAGATTTCCTCACAACATTTAATATTCATTACTAAAGGTACAGCCGAATCATCACAGCGCACAAAACCTATTACCGCCGCAGATGGACCAAAAAAGGGAGCGTTTGAAAAACCGGAACCGGTTCTCGGTACCCAACCCTAAACATAACCCTGAATGGTCTCAACCATAATGCATCAGTAACGTGCACTTGTTGTTACAGCAGGATCAGTTTGTGTGTTGTGGACACGACCTGTATATTTTCGCAAGCCGTGTTCTCAACATTTAGCATTTTGCTTATTATTAGGGCTGTCAAACGATTACAATTTTTAATCAGATTAATCACAGCTTAAAAATGAATTAATCATGATTAATCACCATTCGAACTATGTCCAAAATATGCCATTTATTTATGTATATTGTTGTGGGAATGGAAAGATAAATGAAAGCAGGCGGATATATCCATTTAACACAGTATGTATGTTTATTATAACATTTTTCTGCATGTCAAAATGAAAGACAACCCACACACCTATCAATCATCAAACCGTGGGGTCTTAATTCATTACGTGTTGATTTCTATCAACGGGGGAGTACTTCAGGAAAGTCGATAGGGGGGGGGGCTAGTGGAGTACTTCGTGACCACAGAGTGTGAACGTTGTGATCAGCTGTTTTAGCGCAGTTCTCCAGTGATGGGGGGAGTCTCCCTCCGCAGCCGGTTGGCGTAGTTTTGGCACAGTTCCGTTGTACAGACCGACGTTAACAGCAGCCCTGTCTGTGCACACGGAGACCGACTCTGTCATCCGGTGATCGAACCGCCTTCTGGAAAAGCTTCACAAGTACGTCGGTACGCAAATGCGCTTTGTGACACAAGTGACGGTACGCATTTCAGATTACGCACATAACCTGCGTACCAGTTATGTGGACCCCTGTACCAGAGCCATATTATTACTATTATATGGCTCTGCCCTGTACTACAGCAAAAGTATTCTCCGTCGGGACTTCCTGCAACAACACCACGCCGTTATCAAAGATGTTCTATTGAGAAGACGCTCACTACGTGACAAAAGTTTTCAAAACCGTGGCTACTGAAATCAATCTTACTAACTGCTGTCTGTGCAATTTACTCCGCGAGTTGGCAGACTTTATTTTGCTTACTTTAACATCATTTTTCATGGTGGGGCTAAGCCATTTCTTGGTATGGGTGTAGCCTACCCCAGCCATACCCTGGCGCTGCCACTGGTGGCACGTATGGGGCGGGCCATTCTGCACATGCACTGAAAAAACTGAGAAGTTGGCCTCTTGGATATAATTTAACTGATTATATGTGCTCAACATAAACAATTCATGTTTGACCAAAAAACGTGATTATATTGTGTTGAGATAACATTAAGCTTAACATCATCCTCTGAAAGTGATTCAATCTCATTGCCCTGAAGCGTTTCAATTGCACCGGAAGATCAGAGGGGGCGCTATTAAGCGAGGACGGAAGTTCTCCTCTCCCTCTTCTACCAGTGAACTTGTTGATGGAAGCATTCTCTCAGACACACGGTAAGAATATAAATCCTCAATCCATCCATCAAAACGTTATAAGGTTTAATTTTCATATCAGTATAGGCCTAATGTGTTTGTCATCGTTCAAAAGACGAACTTGTTAGGGAATGTTATCAGCGTTGCTGTTTGCTTAGCTAAGCTAGTGCTAGCGCTGGTTAGCACTAGCTAGCGCTGGTTAGCACTAGCTAGCGCTGCTAGCCTGGTCATATTATAAGTAAAAACCTTGATTCTGTCCATCACACAACGGTGTTGCTTCCCAACATGTCGCCAGGTGTGTAAAGTAAAGGTAAATCAGTTGAAAGCAGAAGTTCAATAAACATCCCAATCCCCTATGCTGAAGTTGCAAAAACACCACGATTTTATGATCCAATTCTATCAGTTTCCCAGTTACACAGGGACGCGGGAAGTCAGTCAGAGTCGCGTGTGCGTGCAGCGTCTCGCAGCGGAGTAACCGGCTGTACTGTGTGTTAACTGTGGTGCGGAGGGGGGAGCCTCGCAGTTTTTCAGGTTGATATGTGAAGCTCATTAGCTAGCCAACATGTATCTAGCAAATGTTTAGCAAAACATTAGCTAGCACTAGTGTTTTGCAGTTGCTAGCAGCTTATTGGGATTTTATGCTAGATAGACTGGCATTGTTTTGATATAATAAATTAAGCATTATTGTTAGTTAAGCATGTCAGCCTGCAGCCCCACTTCTTGTCTCTCTCTAACTCATTGCAGATGGCTGCACTAAAGAAAAGGGCACAGAGAGGAAATCAGTTGTAAGATGTTTAAAAGTTCATCAAACATAATATATGCTTAAATGCATGTCAAAGAAGTTGTGTTGGAGTTTGTGTTATTCTACATTTTGACACCAAGATTTTCTGATTTTACTGCAAATGTATATCGGTTCCAAATATCGGTTATCGGTCTGCTTGATTACCAATAATCGGTATCGGTATCGGCCTAGAAAAAGCCATATCGGTCGATCCCTAGTTGTAATGGAGACATTTTCCAAACCAGGAACAAGTAGCGCCATGACGCTTGTGACAGACGAGCGTCGTGTGTGTTTTTCGCGCTAGCTAGACTATTAATAGTTGTGCACTTGCAGTGCAGTCTCAGCAACTTATTTATGCAACAGAGGGTGAAAATAAGGCACATTTGGTCCACATTATACTCGTAGTAGAAACACATTGTTTGGCCAAAGTGTTGCTTCAATCCAGCCTCAGATTTCAAAATAAAACTGGAATTTAGCAATGATTTATTAAAATGTTGATCCTCCCTCCTTTTATATGCCATATCTTGAGATTTCAGTAAACCGTCTTTGTAGTGCTGGGTGCTTTGTGTGCTGTGTATTAATGTCTTTGTTTATTGAGTAAAACATGGAAATGGTAACTTGAGGGAGACCATAATTAATATGAACTAGTATTAATGTGGCATAAATTGTTACTTGCTGTTTTAATTTAAAGTGAATAAAATGTCAACTTCTGCAAATCATGGTGTCTTCACTCAGCTCCCCAACCCAGTTTTAAAGCTCTGTAAAACAAACCTCCTTTTTGAAGTTAAAGCCTTAAATGGTTGTTGGTTCAATTCCAACTGGTGTAGTCAGTAGTGTTTTTATGTATTTAGTAACTTCTATTTTGTCCATTTGGTTACATATGTAACTTTTAACAGCGTGTTTGTTAAACAAACACAAACAATTAAATGTTTAATTTCACACAAAAGTAGCAAAAATAGCAGATCTACAAGCTTGAAATGCGTCGCACTGCAATGCATTTTGAGCTGCTATTGTTGTTATTTTTTAATTGGAATCCTGAAAAGTAAAGTTTTTATTTAATTTGGGCTATTGGGATATTGCTCCACTGGTAAATACTATCCTGTTAACCTTAAAAAATGACTGCTTATGCAGGCAATGTTGTAGAAATGTTTGAATGAATACTTTAACACTTTGCTAAAACTACAGAGGTACAGTTGTATGTTTGTAACCTGTTGTATATTGATGTGTTGCAGACAAACGGACCGTGTAGCGGGTTGAGTCTCGCCCTGTGTCCAAGTCACGCTCCGGCACGCTGTCGACTAGGCTCATTGTACTGGAGGCTCATTTTCTTGTGGTGAGTATATGACTTCATTCACTTCCCCTCGACCTTAACTATCAAGTTATCTGCTATCAAATTATCTGCTTAATATCATCGCTGTTGGGCAGAAACCTTGCATGTCCACAACATTAAATTAACGTAGTTGTTCAGTCACAAGTTATTGTTAATACTTTCATTGGTTACATATTCATATAATCGACATACGCACCTAACTACTCAATCTCGCAACCCTATTTTGCATTTTATTATAGGTGAAGATTTTCAAAATATATTCACATTTTGTTTGTTGCTGTAACCGCCAATCTCACGACCTGATGCATCAAGCTGTGAGTTTCCCTACTTGTGACACTGCCTTGATGAAGTATAAAATGGGGCATTCATGTATTAAAATAATCAAAGATTAAATGTGGAGATGCAAGGTTTCTGCCAGACGGCAACAACATCCATTGGATTTATTGATGATCACTAATTGCAACATTCTCTTCTTTTTCAGTGACTGTTGCTGTGAATGTGGCAGTGTAAGGTTTGTGCTGTAGCAGTATCTTGCAGGTCCCAACTTTTAAAACATTACAGAGAGAAACATACAATTCATGGGACAAATAGAAGACACGAAGCCATTGGTTGTGATCCCATGATCAGCGACTTCACAATGAGATGGCCAGCTCTCTTTGATGTGACTGAGGTTAGTATGAACTAGTGACCGTGTATGTGACTTATTGTGTAAACGCTGTGCCATATTAATGAAAATTGTCTCATAAAGCCATATGTGTGCTTTCAGATTAATGCTGAGTTCAAACGGATCACCACAATTCCTCTGCAGTCTAAGTTCCTATCACAGCTGGACCTGTACTCTGCAAACCTGCTGAAGATGTTTGAAAGCACAACTGGGCAGAAAGGGAAACAACTGAAAGCGTTGACTAACAACATGGACACAGTAAGTTATCTGATACTTTAGTAGATGTTTAGGTGGGCAAGTGAAAGGATGTCGCTAGACATGAAGCAGGGAGTGAGGCTAAACACAGGTCAGAGTACAGTAATGTCAGCCTATGGAATCCTCTGGGTGGGACCCTGTGGGGACACCCCAGCTTTCTCCTCTCAGATACTTAAGTCTCGTTAGTCACCAGACTCCTCATCCATCAACTTGATCTGGTTCACCATATCAAGTTTTATAACGTGTAGATAGCCATTATTGTTTTGGGCGTCCTTGACATGAAAAAGTTTGAGCAACACTGAAATATAGCAACATAATTTTGTCAGGAAACGGTTTTAGAATCGGCCTCAGGTCTTACTGGGTTAAGCTAGGTGTCTAGCCCAAGTTTAACCTGTGGACCGTGGTTCTTATTTTTTAGAAAAGAGTCACTCTGGCTTGTCATTGTTCCACCCATTGCTTTCCTTTGAGAGTTCAGGGGGAGGTGTGGGGTGGGTGGCTATAAAGTATGGACCTTTGTTGTGGTCCTGGTCATAAATAGAATGTTCTAAAAGGGAAAGGTGGCCATTGGAGCAGGATTTGTGTTGATGATAGTGCATGCACAGCACCATTTTTGTTTTTGTTAATTTATTGCCAAACATGTGCTGCAAGGACCTTATGTATTTGTGTATTTGAGTTTTAAGTGTGTATTCTGTTCTTCTGTCACTCATCTTTCAGGATGACATTGATGCGGGAAGGGACCTCCTAATTAAAGGACTCTGCCTCTACCTCAACGAGGATCCTGGAGACCTTGTGCAGGAGTTCATAGTAAGTGACTAATTGTAACGTGTATACATGTGTACATCTTAGATTAAGAACCAGAGAACATTCTCTGTCATTAGCTCTTATTTAGCTGAGCACTCAGACAGGCAGTGTTCTGTTAACTCTGCTCAAGTGTGATGCTACTCAAGTTAACTGTACTGTAGTTGAATTACATAGTTGTGACTTAAACACATACTAAAATGCTAAATACTGCTAAAAGCACTGACTAATTATTCTATCACTCCTTTAGTGACTCTGCATGATTGCTGATTATTTAACTAACGACTAAACTGTTGGCTGAGAAACATGGGCTTCTAATGATTGCTTCATCTCCCATGATGGTCATACTTTACACATGACTTAGTTGCACACCAGTGTCTCACCGAAAATAGCTGATCTACAAGCTCACAACACGTTGTGAGTAGTGCTGCGTACCTGGACTCACATTCAGGTTCAGGTCCGGACTCAAGTCCAGAGGTTCAGGTTCAGGTCCGGACTTATAAGTCCGGACCTGAACCCATGGCTTGTGTCAAGTTGTGTGAGTAACTAAAGTGAACTTATTGTGAGCTAATTATCAATTGAAAATTAACTCATAATCAACTCAAATTCAAACTCGTCAGGTTTATTGTGCTCTCTTCCAACTTGTGTCTACATTTCTCTACAAAGTACAAATGTAAAAAAAACACTTTTTGCCACTTAGTCTACAAATGACTTATGACAGCAGTGAACTACTACAAAGTTCAAACATTTACCAAACTAAAGTAACCAAACAGTCCCTGAGCTGACTGAGCCTAAATCCCTAAAACGTTGCTGAAAGGTAGAGTGTAGAGTAGACTATACGCATTACACTGTTACACACCTACTATACAGTATACACTGTAGTGACTGTACAGTCAGAGTGTACTGTACTGTCTGTACACCATGTATTCTCTACATGTGTACATTATACAGTACATACTACATACATAGTGATGTACATACACACTGTTAGAAATTAAAATCAATGTTGATATGGCGTAATTTTGAATTAAATACACTATTTAATTTAAATCAGTTTTATTCTGAAAACACCAAAAGTTCACACTATTAACTTAATACTTTTATTCTGAAAATTATTCACTTCCGGTTAGCATTAGCATGTGGCGAAATGTTACGTTTTCAAACTGTGAATCGAAGGTGAAATGACATGTGATGTTGTACACTGAGCACACTGGTATTAGCACTCATTTATTGACGCTGAATAACGTTTATCAGGGAATGTTTAAATAACCACAGACACCAGAATATACGTAAGTGCTAGTTTTTTTGCGAGTCCAAGTACCGGTTCCCGACGTTCCGGTTTTAACCGGACTTGAACCGAAACTGTTTACAAGTCCAGTACCGGTTCGGCGTACCGGTACGCAGCACTAGTTGTGAGGTTGTAGATTTCGGTGCCAGACAACCAAGTGAAATCAGACTTGATCAAACCACTCTGTATAGTTATGAGAAATAAGCTAAAGTGACACAGCCTCAAAGCATAGTGCATCTCATTAACTACAGATACATGGAATTCACAAGCTAATCAGAGCTATATTACAGTCTGGACTCATGGTTGAGATTCTGTGTTGAATGCTGGTCTCATGAATGCTTTTTCTTAACTAATAATCCTTTTTGTGAACACTAGGATGTGGATGAGACGATCGTTGAAGGTGCGATTGAGAAGACCACCATGGGTATCTTCACCATAAAAAACACCGCCAGTGAGGACGATGTCAGAATTGTCCTGGAGGGGGTCACAGTCATACAAGATCTGGAGACTGTGGCTTTTGCATCCGCCATGTTGTTGGGACTGATTTACTCTCTGAACCTGAGTTACCCAAAAAAGCTCAGCTGCACATTTGAGGTACTGCAGAAGATCATAATGGAGTTGGATGGTGGGGTCCTCTCCTACAAAGCACAAAGCTTGAAGACCAAGCTACACCAGTGGGAGTAATGCTCACTGGTGGGGGGTGAAGGGAGGGGGGGGGGCACTCAGACATTCTACCAGTCTTTGAAGAAGACTGTGTCAAAGAATCTCACAGACTCTTGTTTGCCTCTTTAATTTCTTAAAGTTGACCAAAACATGTCATGTTTTATATTAATAATGGCCAAAGTTTAACATAATACTTAGTATAAATAGTGTTAGTTAAAGTGGTTCAAATCTAAAATGGCACTTTCCCGGTTTTAATGGGTTTGATGTTTTTATGTCCATTCTCACTCACGGCCCAAATAAGTATAGAAATGTATAAATATATATAAATATTCTAACCACTATTCACATTAGAAAATACCATGCATCTTGTTCCATATGTTTGAACTGAATTAGTCCTGGACTTTGAAGAAATGCATTTTAACAATTTTGCCTCTGTTTGAATACAAGAGAAAACCACTCTCAAACTGTGAATCTCTCTCTGACTGTGACTTATGGGGAAGACAAAAAAAATCTAATGTAAAAGAAGAATACATATATGTAAACTAAGAGGCAGGTGTCTAAAATTAGCTAAAATGTATTAAAAAAAGAATGTTAACATGTTTATATTGTTGTTTATAAAGCAATTTTGCTCAAGTGTTTTACACGAAGGTATTCAAAATGTTTATTTGATGTAGTGTTTTACATAAAATATGTTTGATACATTGATACTTTACATAATGCACTTTACTGTATTCCCCTGCATTTGAAATAAAATGTATTTGCACTTTTTGAATTGTGTTGTACTAATATGATCATATCATGTATGTAGAATAATGAACATACCGTCAGTTTAAATGCTATTTTATTCTGGAAAAAACCGGAAGTTCTCTATACCAAGCTTTTATTCTGAAAATCCTTCATGACGACATCCGGGACTACCATCCATTAGTATCATTAAAGTGGCTATTGACGCCGTTAACATGTATTACATATAAAGTTCTGAAAGAGATAAGGAGGAGAAAAGGCATGTGGAAGTAAGCAATGAATGTAAAATGTCGAAATCCTCTGTTTAACGCGATATCGGACACAGAGGAACGAGGGAGGAAGTCCCCTACGTCACTACAGCTCACAGAGAGGAGGAGGGAACAGCCAGCAAGCGGGAAGGACGAAGGCTTGTGAGCTCTCTTCTGCACGGCCAGCACCTGGGAGAGGAAGCTGCAGCCTTTCTCTCCTGACTGAACAATCTCCTGCTTGTAACATTACCGCGCCATATTTTTAATTAAAGTAACCATTTGAACCTTCTCAGAGACTCCATTTAGTCTCCTTTTAAAGCTTCTCTCCTGGACGCGAGAATAACGATCACGGTTTACAATACCTTTCATTCCACTCCAATCTTTTCTGTGTCCAGTAAAAAGACATGTCATGGGCATCGTCAGGTTCGCTAGTGCAGGTGGCGCCGGCGGCTTTGGCCATTGTTAAAGCCTCTTCAGGCTCCTTATCGGCAGGCCTCTCCCTCGGTGTAGAGCTGTCAAACTCGACCCTAACGCCGCTTACAGCCGGCCAACTAAAACTTGTTCCGTTCACGTTGTCATTTTTAGACTCCTTCGCTTCTTTGCTTGTGAATCCAAAAGCTGCGAGGCTTGGCTGTTTTCGTTTCGCCATATTTTTTATCACAAAGCCAGAGTTAAAAAAATATCAATATGAACATTTCAAATACCACGCCGGCATCGCCACCATAGCAACGTAAGTAGCGCAATGAATCCAGCGCCGCCACTTACAGATGGCAACACCCAGAAATATTCACAAATATAAAACAAATATTCAGAAACTAATGAACAATGACTTATTTATTTCAAGAACTTTTATTTACAGAAACTCAACATTTCTAATCTGTGTGACACAAATATGCACGATTTTTTTGGGCTCCCCCTATTTATCTAAAAATCGGCCTTCAGGGGAGCTCCCCCCCTCTTTATTGGAGCCAAGCTCCCCCTGGCTCACCCCCATTCCAAACACTGCATACAAGTAAACATTACGTTTGAATTACTTAGTGAGCTGGTGTTATTTTTTCAAACCACACACCATGCGCTGTCCACCTACTTATTGATCCACTATCAGCGTCAGTGCACCCAGATTGTGCCTGTGCTGTGTGTCATTCACTCTCAACATGGATAAAAGTACAATAAGCATTCTTCAGGTGTAGGTAGATTCTCTATTCGGACATTATAGCCTATATGTGCGACTGTCGGTCCGATATTGTAAAAAAACAAAAACCCTCAAAATAATCCTTTTTTTTTTAATGGTTTTTGTTTATTTATTTCTCTTTCTACTTTGTAGATTAATACTGAAGACATCAAAACTACACTGAAAAAAAGAACACATTGGATTTACTCAATTCAATTGTGGACATTGGTTGCACACAAATAGTTTGCTTTGGCAGCAACCTATAGAATTGTTTTAAATCAACACAAACGATTTATGTCCAATCAATCAACGCAAGTACTTTGTGTTGATTCAAAGTTATTGAAATGTGTTTCAATCAAGTAAATTAAACACTTTCATCATTTTACTCCAACCCAATTTGATCACTTCATTCAAACACAATTCAATCCCTTTTATTCCAACACTATTTGATCACATAACTCTAGCAATATTCCCATATCAATTACCTGTTTTCAGAATTGTAATTTGTATTATATATGCAATACATTATATTTATAAATATAATTTAATATAAATATCAAACAGATTTTTAAATAAAAGTACAATAAACTATTAAAATGTCAGCAATACATGTGTTCTTGTTGTCTAATACTTTTCAATGAACTTTTTCTTGATCACTCGAAACCAGGGGTCTCCAACCTTTCTTCATCTGAGAGCTACTTTGAAAAAATGAAAGTGGCCAAGAGCTACTTCCATCACATCACTTACATTTATTCACATAGCACTCATCAGTTGAATTAAGCTATACTTTTGTACACGTACGAAATTGCAATACCTAAAGCTTATCACAAATCTTAACTTCACATCAAGGTCCAAGAAAACGAAAATGTCTCACATATTATTATGGCCCACATAGTGAGTAAGTCACTGAAAATTCACATAAATGTCCTTAATCACCACCTTACAAGCATCTTGTGCACTTATGCATCAAATAAGTGCATTCACTCTTTTTTACAGTTAGTGAGATGAATGGCACTGCATGGAGTCTACCATAGAGGTGTATGCTGGAGTGTACCCACTTAGGTTCACTCTAATAGAGTCATTTAAATGTCCATCAGTCAGTCTTGTTCTGTATTTAGATTTCATGACATTCATGCCAGAAAAAGCTGCTTCACAAAGGTCTGTAGAACAGAACCAAATAAAGCAGATGTGTTCAGTGCTGCTTGGTGATGTTCTTATAGTTTTCTGGGTCTACAAGGCTCCAGAAATGTTTTGAGTTTTGCTGAGACTTAAGCTGAACATGATTTTGGAGATTTATAACCTCCATCTCCATCTCCACAGGATTGACACTGAACAGTTCAGCCATCTTCTTCTTCGTCTTGACATTAAATTATAAACCATAATTAATCAACTGTATCTAGCCTCCCTATATCTGTGTGTGAAATTGTTCCATCCTCAAAAACAAAAAACTAATACTGCAGTCTAGCTGCAGCTTCTAGCAACGGTCTTCTGTTAAAAAAAAAGAAGGATACTGAATGTCCTGAATGTGGCATCACACACATGACTTGAGTCTGAACCTCTGAACACAGCAGACAACAGCATTATAAAAACAAAAATACTGCATGTGGGTGCACACACTCACATTCTCTCAGTCTTACTGTTACATTAATCCCATGAATGTATGAGACTAAGTTAGCTTCATCATATCTCAATCAGTGATTAAGTGAATAATAAAGTTTCTATCGGGTCACTGTCAGTCTGTCACTCATTATTTTCAGGGAGGGGGCGGGGTTTGGAGGAGAGGAGACGGTGATCGCGGAAGCTTTCCTCCTGCCTTCACAAACTTCACACAAGTATTTATCAACTGAAAATAGCAAGAGGACATTCATACTCTGCAATCTAAGACTTGATTAAATCCACCAAAAACCTGACATGACGATAACGAGTGTTTTTCAAAAAACACAAATCCCTCCCTGTGTCTCTCTGAGCCGCAGCGACACGGTCTGATTCAGAGCGGGTCATTCTGCTGTTGGTTCTGAACTGGTGTTGCTGGAGAAAACAGATTGGTATGTGTGTGGTGTCGCTGTGCCGCTGTCACGTCTGTTCCTTGATCACTGCGTCACCGACCAATTTGATATTCGTGTGACAGAAAAAATTATGAAATAAAAAAACGCTATTGTCCAGCCGCGGCCGAAAACTCAAGACGCAACCTGACTACGCTATAATCGATAATCGAGCTACTGAAAAGCTGCCCGTGAGTTACCGGTAGCTCACGATCGACGTGTTGGAGAGCCCTGCTCTAAACATAACCTACTTTTTTTCCACTGAAAACGATTAGAACGTTTTGTTTCAAAACCTTTATTCCAGAACCTGGAGATTAAAGAATCACTCAAGTCTTTTTAAAACATCCAATCTCCAATTTGAGAAGTGCAAATATTAAAAAGGACCTTACATATTGTTTAGCAATTTTGTTACAACAGTACCAAGGTAAACAAAAACATATATATATATAAAAAGCATCCCCTAGGCATCAATAACTGGAATGGTGGTAGGAGAACCAGCCACACCACTCAGTCCAGGAATGTACCTCAACTACAGGAACAGTGAGCCGTGAACATGGAAAGTGAGCTCTCTTCACTCGTGCATTTCCCTTTTCAAGTTTTGGGCCTTTCTTGAAAGGTCAGATGCATCCAACTCCATTATAACCTTCTGAATAACTTTTAAGGTGTAGCGGAGCTTCGACGGGTAATTCATGTTTAGGGCATACATGAGTCCAAACAGCATTGCAGCTGCAAGAGCCACATTCTCCAGATCGTGAAGCACCACCACACCCTCGAGGATTACTCCCACAACAGAATAGCCATTGCTGGGAGTCTCTCTGGCAACATAGATCCCCACTGTTGTTCCTTCTACCTTACGTAGTGTGTTGGCCTCAGTCATGTCCTGGTGGAAGACAAATCATTTCTTTAAGGATAAGATTTGTTTTACTCAGACCTCATTAAGACACAATTTGCTTATTTGACAATACTGGTACACTCCACTGTAGCATTACACTAATTAGCACAATCCACCCAGAAAGTTGCTTGCGAAGAAGAATAAGAAGACCTGGTTTGTTTTCACCAGCCTGGCTAACAGAGTGTAGATTAAATTGAGTGAATAAACACAGGTGAATGGTAATTATTATTGGTAATATATATATCAGAGTTCCCGTTAGAATATATTTTCGCCGGTCAACATGTCCGTTACATTTTAAATCTTCCGGACACAATTTGAAAAGTGCCGGTCAAAGGTCTTCTTTGTTATTTATTGAGCTTTAAAACAAATTGATATGATTCGATATTAAACAAACTAATTATAGTAGATTAACTATTCAAACGTGTACAGTAATTTACAATAACACGGGAATAATAAACGGAGCGCTCTCTCCCTCTCCTGACCCGTCAGTATCATGCAGCTCGCGGATCAGTAATGAGTGACCCGACAGTGAAAATAAACATATCTATAACTAGTTTAGTAGTTTGAGAGGTCATTAAAATAGCTATGTGTGATATTCTAACCTGAAGTGTGTTTTGTCCGCTCACCGCTGCATGTGATCATGCAGAGCTGCGTGTCGACTCGTCAGCAGCAGCTGATCTCTCTCTCCCGCCAGATTAGACTTCACTCGCGTTTATGTCCATATCGATCAGATCCAGCTAGTTCTAGCTAATGATATGACTACCTGCTTATTAAAAGACACCTAAACAATAAGTGTCGCTATGCAACTGGGTGAGGCCGCAAAGTATAGCGCAGCATTATGCATTTGTTTACATGCCGACCGGAACCCAGAGGCATTACCAACAGATCAACGCACAATCAACCCATACAGGATATCTCTTTCTCCACATTAAGTGTTAGACATTAGAATTGACTCTTCTAGTCTGTCACATATGTGGCGCAACTGATGCGGTATTGCGCTAAGGGGAAATATATTTTGACCAGAGAGATTTAGATTTGCCGCTCTTCAGCATATTTTACCGGTCGTAGTCCGGTAATTACCGGCTAACGGGAACTGTGATGTATATATATATATATACTAATGCTAACTTATACAATCATATTCGCCACAGTAGATACGAGATGTGGACCTGAAAATCGCCTATAATATGTTTGTGAATGTGTGACGAATCTGGTGACCACAACTGCTGCGTTCGGTAAACACAACATATGGAAACCAGTTAGTCTGAAAACCAGTAGGGAAATAACACCAGCAGTATGTGCTGTGGGTTTCTGTTGTCAAGGAGGTTTAATTAGAACTTGTGCTACACAAAACTTGCAGTCATTTTAATTTGTGACGTTATCACGGTATTTTTCTTTTAACTCTAGGCCAAAATTCCTGTGCAGGAACAAGGAAAACGATTATTATTCCCATAATATCTATGTTTCACTCGATAATGTTTTAATATTTGGGACCTACTTGGTAAAACTGAGGGGCAGGCCTACAGCGCCAAATTCACAGCAACATTCTGGCGAACTTGCAGCACCATTCATTGCAAAAGAGAAATGGAAACAAAGAAGGATTAATGTATAATGAGAAAATTCTGACAAAAATGCAAGACAAGTTGTCAAAATGAAATTTCAAACATCAATCAATAATAAAATGGGGAAGGTCTAAGTAACAGTAACACAACTGTTTTAAAAGCATTTAAAAAAGTGTGACACATCACACAATGGCCAATCACATAACCGAGTGGGACAGGGTTAAACCAAAATACAATTGTATTTTCACCACATAAATTTGAGCCCACAGTAAGAGCGCCTACTCCAGACACGCACAGAGATCGCGTTTCAATCTGCAGCAACAAAGAGCAACACAAAAAACAATTATACAATGCAAAAATGTATTTCTATAAACACAAATAGTAAATACCAGGGTTCGTACGGTCATTGAAAACCTGGAAAAGTCATGGAAATTCAAAATGCAAATTACAGGCCCTGGAAAAGTCATGGAAAACAATATTTTTCCCAAAGTTTTGGAAAAGTCATGGAAATGTAACTAAAGTTGCGTCAAATATAATTTACATTTTATCTAATCACCGAAATAATCTGCGGCCGTGAGCTGTTATGTGCCATCATGACGCGCATGGTGTTATTTTTTAATATATGAAGTGCGAGCTGTGTGCTCGAGTCTTCCTGCCTGTCGGCTGAACTCTGCTGCTCCGGGAAGAGGGTCAGCTACATTATCTACGGTGCGTTCGTTAACTGTGCGGAGTCACTGAGGCACGGACTGCACCGCTGGTGAACAGCTGTTAGAACAGGCGTTCAGGTGTTCAGAGCAGAGCTCCCTGTCGGAGTGGCAGAGCGTGATGTGAACTGAAACGTTTTTCTGTCGCAATCGTTGAGCTAGCTAGCTAGCATACATTGTCACTATCCATGGTCACTATCTGCTAACGTTAGCTTTAGCCTTCGTTTTCTAATAGTTTTTTTCATAGGCTATAAACAGAGGTGGTATATGATATTGTGCTAGAGTAAAAGTAGAAGTACTCAGATATTGTACTTGAGTAGAAGTAGAAGTACTCAGGTCTTGTACTTGAGTAAAAGTAGAAGTACTCAGGTCTTGTACTTGAGTAAAAGTAGAAGTACTCAGGTCTTGTACTCGAGTAAAAGTAGGAATACTCTGTTACAGTAAAAGTCCTGCATTCAAAATGTTCCTCAAGTGAAAGTAGAAAAGTATCAGCATCAAATATAGTTAAAGTAGCGACAGTAGTCGTTGTGCAGATTGTTCCATTTCAGAATAATATATATGATATGTTTTATAATGATTGATCATTAAAGTGTTCTCAAAGCTGGTAAAGGTGCAGCTAGTTTGAATGACTTTGTATACTGCAGGGTAGCTTGTGGATTTACTCCAGGTGGAACTAAAGTCTGATTATATTTCTCATCATTCATTCACATCTGTGAAGTAACTAAAGGTATTAAATACATGTAGTGGAGGAAAAGTACACTATTTACCTCTGAATTGTAGAGGAGTAGAGGTACACAGTAGCAAAACATTGAAATACTTAATAAAGTACAAATATCTCAAAATTGTACCCAAGTATAGTACTTGAGTTTATGAACTTAGTTACTTTACACCAGTGGCTATACAGATAGAAAGACTAAGCCTTGCACAGAGGCATGAAAATACATTTTCAAAATGCTCAACAGTGCTGCAAAAATTATAAACTGACTGCTGCACAATTAAAAAAAAAATGCTTTTATATATTTATATTAGATGTGACTCTTTGGCGTTTCTGTTATTATTACCTGCTGCTTTAGTTGTTCTGACTGCTAAAATCCTGTTATTCCTCATTTTAAAGCTGATATTCCGTGGGGTCGGGGGGCTCGGATCCTTGTCACCTTTTTCATACCTGATGAGTTTGCATCCCTGACTACAGTTGCTTTAGCGTGTAGAAGCTAGTAAGCCTACAATTTGATTTGTTTTAGATAGGCACAACATATTTCATATGCAGACCTTATTTTCCTGTTCCATGTTCAAATAAACCATTTTCAGTGGTATTTTTTTTGGTCGTGGAAAATGAGGTAAAGGTCATTGAGAAGTCATGGAAAATCATTGGTGAAAAAGTGTATGAACCCTGAAATACTCTACAGATCAACAGATTATGTTTTTTTGAGGGATGATGCCAATCTTTTTTATCGCAGAGCAAGAAATAGCCAATATACATTTCTGCATCTGAAAATGTAAATGACACCATTGCTCTCTTCAATGTAGCCTACATGTATATATAGGGCTGGGTACCTACCGAAATAACCTGGTACCAAGTAGTATCGACTTCTCAAGTCAAAGGATACCTATCCTTAGCATAATAATCACTGCTACATGGGGCACTTGGAAAGTCCAATGATGTCAGTCTGCATAACAATTAGCCATGTGCTGCATAATAATTAGCCATGTGCTTCTGGTAACTAGAGCAGTGGTTCCCAAACTTTTTGTGCCCAAGGCACACCAAAGGACAAGTAAAAATCTCAAGGCACACCTATTGTGCAAAATAGCCCTTATAATCACTCATATCATGTAAAATATCTGTATTATGTGCATAATTATTTACTAATGCCAAATAAAATGTGACAAAGACAACTATATTACTCATGAAATATTTATTAACGAAATATTTCAGAAATTAATTTGAAACGTTATCAAATTAGGCTTCATCAAAGCAGCAACACACTCATTTAAACCAGACAGGTCACAACATTAAACATGAGACAAAGGAAATTCAGCACAGAGAACTGTCAATGCAAGGAAGCTGCATTGTCCATGGTCCTGAACTACAAATGTAACATTTCAGCAGAGATGGGGTCGTAACTAAAAAAAAAGTAATATATTACATATTACTTTAAAAAAAAGTAATATATTACATATTACTTTTAAAAAAAGTAATATATTACACTACTTCGTTACTCTCTACATAAAGTAACTCGTTACTTTACTCGTTACTTTACTCGCAGGGCCGGCCCGCCCCTCCCTGCAGGCAGATCACGCAGACTGCTAAAGTTTCAAATGTTCTCTTTAGTTCAGTTTCCATTGTCATAAGACTGATCCAGATCCTGAATGTTTTCCTATCTGACCATGGCTGTTCTCTGTCTCCTACTATCTGTATATTTTGCGCAGTCTATCTCTGCTCACGCTATTGCGTCGGCGTGTTCTCCTGCGTGTTGGCCATGTGTTGCACTGGAACCAGACACCGCAAAGACTTCAGCCGAGCACGTACAATAACTCTCCTTACCAGCAGGCGGCGGGAGTGTGTATTCGTCATTCAAAACAGGCAACAACCGGAAGACAGAGAAGAAGAACAGACTGTGATATAAACAAACAACAAATAGCGTGTGCGGTAGCTCCACCTTAGCATGTGTTCTTTGCAGGTGCTTGTTGAGGTTTGACGTGGTGTTTACAGCAGTGGATAACAGCTTCTGGCCTGGACACAGTTTGCACCTCACCGTCACATTCCTGTCTATTCTTCGGATGAACTCAAAATAATGGGCATACCTCCACCCCTCGAGAGTTATCGCTGACTCAGCCATGTTTATGCAGCACTGCACGTGGAGATGTGGACGCGCAAGTCGCGCAGATTACGTACATATAAACCTACAAAGTACTGATATAGTAAATTAAAAAATAATTATTTTTGTGTAGTTGTATATTGCAATAATAACGTATGGTTGTCACAAAATCCCACGGCACACCCGGACTTGCCTCACGGCACACCAGTGTGCCGCGGCACACCGTTTGGGAACCACTGAACTAGAGCATATGTGACCTGCTCTATAGAAATCAGTCGCATTGACCCGAAGACACATTTTGTTGTATACACTGTTGGAAAGAGGATATTCCTAGCTTTCTAATGATATCAGGATTGTTTTTGTACTCCAAATATTAAGCGAAATATGTCACATTATATAATGACTGTAACCGAGTCATCATTTTGAGAAAAAGGCCTTCAAAGTTTTCTCTTCTCTGGAATCCATCGATCGGATTGATTATTAGTGGAGCAAATTATCAAAATACTACGGAGGGACGATATTTTCGTTTGGATTACTGGTCTGGGGTGTGTGTAATTTTGCGTTTGTGTGTATTGTGTTTGTTTCCCGGGGAAAACACTCAACGAGAAACACCGGCTGTTGTTATGCCTGCTGTGCCGTTAAGTTACTCCGTTCTCCGCTTGTAATATTCCGTTACAAGCTTCAAAGTTGTATTTATCATCTGAATTTGCCGAAACAAGTTTAATATTCTGAAAGCCAAGACTTTGTTTAATTGAAATCAGATGAAAACAAACAGTAACTGTGTAATCTATGATTACTATACTCTTACATTCATAATTTCAGCCGGAGGGAGGGGGCGCTGCGGAAGAGCAGATTGCGAGTGAGATGTGCCTGTCTTCGTCCCTTTACAAGCTTCAAAAATTTATTTATCGTGTGATTTCGGAAATAAAAGTTACATATTCTGAAAGCCAAGACTTTGTTTGTTTAAAATCAAACAAAACACCCGAACCCCGAAAAAATATTTTTTTACGTAAATCCACATTTATTTTGAAATGAGCCGTTGCGACTTCCGACTGATTTCGATAGAGTGGGTCACATATATAGCCTATCTTTATCACCTAGGATTGGCCAACCCGCGGCTCTTTGCCGAGTCTCATGCGGCTCCTCAGTTCATATCGAATTTTAATTGTGTTTTTTTTTTTTTGCGCATATGTATCCCAGTTCACAAAGGGTTAACAACACACAAGTTCCAGCCCAATCGTTACAGAGTTTAACAAGGAAGTGCTTTAGCCAATCAGAATGCAGATCCTGCAGTACTGGAGGCGGGCTTTACTGCATTCACAATGTGACAGTGAAGGCAGAGATCTGCTTCCGATCGGCAGAAATATAACTCTGATAAAACCGCAATAACTCAATATAATGTTGTCAAATCAAAATGGTAACAATTTGCAGTGGTATGTGTATGTGAGAAGGCCTGCTCCCGGAAAGCTGGCAACTGACACAGAAGGGCTCCCGAATTTGATGATTCGCGGTAAAGAAATAAACAAGAGAGAAAGTGCATCCGTCAGCAGAGCTTCTGTCAGTCAGAGGGTTAGGTAAAAGTTGAGATGTCATGTGAGGAGAATTAACAAAAATACACTTTATTTATTTATATTTATTTTTAAATGAGTGTCATGAATGTGTGTGAGAGATGCAGACAATAAAGGCCAGGCATATTTTTATTAAATTATTAACAAAGATCGCAAATGTGCCCTTTCATGCATTTCATTTCAAACCTTTATTTAACAAGATTGGTCCCATTGAGATCATAGATCTCTTTTTCAAGGGAGACCTGCAGCATATAGGTTCCACATGAAACATAAAACAATAAAGGACATTATACATTATATTTACAGCATACATTTACATAGTTATAGACATTTACAAGTGCCCATAGTATCAACGAGCATTTCATTTAGCCTAGCTTTAAAAACATGCAGAGGAATGAGATTGCTCAGTTTCAATTCTTGCTGTAGATTGTTCCAAGCAAGTGGAGCTGCGCACATAAAAGCTGTCTAACCTAAGACAGTCCTTGCTCTTGGCACATCTAACAATACTACATCATGCGATCTCAGACAATAGCTGCTTGCAACTCTCTGTGTTATCAGAGAGCAGATATAATACGGGAGTTTACCCAACATGGCTTTATAAATAAACGTGTACCAATGACTGAGCCTCTTTACAGTAAGTGATGAGTAAGTGCTTTACAATTTGTGACAAATCTCAGTGCGCTGTGATAGGCGGCATCTAACTTGTTCAGGCAATAGGCAGGTGCATTCATATACAACAAATCACCAAATGTGAGCCCCTTCCACATCCTCTGCACATTTCAAGAAAGAACATGCATAGTAAATGTTTTGAACTGAGAGTTTGTGTGTGAGACACAATATTGATGGTTGACTATAACTGGCCTCTGGTCTTAATACTGGTAGAAGAGGTTTAAGTCCATTTCTGTCAATATCATGGACTGTGACATTTATAGGAAATCTGGCTGAGCGGAGGTATATGTGAGAGGGTGTGTGTGTGTGTGTGTGTGTGTGTGTGTGTGTGTGTGTGTGTGTGTGTGTGTGTGTGTGTGTGTGTGTGTGTGTGTGTGTGTGTGTGTGTGTGTGTGTGTGTGTGTGTGTGTGTGTTGTGTGTGTGTGTGTGTGTGTGTGTGTGTGTGTGTGTGTGTGTGTCAATTATTGTTCATTTTTAGATTTTCATTTTGTACGTGTGAGAGATAGAGAGGGGCACATAGAGGAAGAGAGTGAGGGAGCACACAGAATGGCTGAGAGGTCGGGGACATACACCCAGTTTCTGGCGGATTTAGTTACTTGTTTTGTTACTTTATTTCGGGGTTAGGGTTAGGTTATTTAATTCTTTTGGGGGAGCCAGCCCCTAGGGTTCAAAAATGTTTTTGGGGGTCAAGCCCCCCAAAACCCTCAAAATGCATAGAAAACGATGCATACCTAACACAAAACAAACACAATGGTCTTACACCTGCAATAGGCTACTACATCACATTGTACATCAGCATGTTCAAATCGGATAGGTGGGCACTAGGGACATCTGGGCACCTCGATGTACAATTGGCTATTTTGTCCAAAATGTTAAAAATAAAATATTTGAAAAATGGTATTAAGTAATGCAAAGTATACATGATGTGAACATGCACGGTACATCATTATTAGGGCCTGAGCACGAAGTGCAAATACCTTTTTTTGAGGGGCTTGCGACACTATTCATGTAGCGACATTTGGCAACGCCGCCAGGACGGGTACAAATGTTGACATTCTGGATTCGATGCGTGAAAAATGTCAAACTTGCTCTCTAGCGCCACCTGTGAACATTCAGTTTTTCGAACAAATGTACAAAGTCCCAGCGTAAGTCTGACGGACCTGACATTTCGCACACTTATCCGGGTGCAGCAGCTCTACATATTATCTCAAAAGCGCCATGAAATCCCGAAGCCCCGCCTACTTTGATTTTTTTTTAATTAGCATAATGTGAAAAACAGTGAAATATTAACTGAAATTCCAATTTCTTGATTTTCCAAACCAAACGTAGTGCACAGCATCAATGGAGGGTCAGACATATTACCGTACAAAATGAGCACGAAGTGTGGAAAAATGTGGCCGACATCAATCAAAACGTATTAGCAAAAGGGTGTGGCCTACACATAAATGCTCACAATTCATCCAAAATGTATCCAAATATCACAGATTTCAGTGGATAGGTTCAGTGTGTCTTGGGAAATAGGCACACCAAAACAAATTAATTTCGGACAATAGGGGGCGCCAAAAACACAACGAATTTATATCTCAAGAACCGATGGACTAAAAAAATATATGTTGTCATAGACATACTGGCAGGGTGAGTATAAACTGAGATTTAAAGGGTCGCAACCAATGAAAAATGTGGGCGTGTCCTATTCAGTTTTTTCTCCAAATCGAAGGGTTAACAAAAGTACCAAGCCATAAGTAGGGGGAAAAATGAGTTACGGCTTTTAATTTTGGAATGCATGTCACAGCCCACAACCTTTTCCAGACTGTTGAAAAAAATCGTACAAATATGGCTCAGTAGCGCCCCCTATTGTGCGGTAGTCAAATATAGTTTCTTCGAACTACCCGAAACTTGGCACAGAGATTCCTCATGGAAATGCGGACATATTTCAAAATGGCTTCCATTATCCCTGCCCCCATGAAGTCGGCCATTTTGAAATATGTCCATTTTAAGCACATTTTCGCATACTTCTCCTAGGAAAATGATCGGAAAAATTCCAAACCAGGACAAGATCAGCCCATATCCAATGTGATGCTAAATTGCGAATGAATAGTCGACTGCTCAAACGGGGAGCTCGTAAGCTAACAGAACATGTACCAATTTTGACGATTTAAATGCCACAAAATCGCTAAAAAGACATTCGGACGCAAAACTTGGAACACACCTCACAACCCACGTGTTTTTCCAGACTGTAAAAAAAAACGTACATTTTTGTACACCAGCTCAGTAGCGCCCCCTATTGTGCGATAGTCGCATATAGTTTCTTCGAACTACCCGAAACTTGCCACAGATATTACTGATGGAATTGCGGACATATTTCAAAATAGCTTCCATTAGCCCCGCCCCCCAGAAAGTCGGCGCATTTTCGCAAACACCTCCTCGGGAAAAGATCGGGAAAATTCCAGTCCAGGACAAGTTAAGCCCATATCCAATATCATGTTAAGTTGCGAATAAAATAGTTGCTAGCTCAATCGGGGTGAACGTAAGCTAACGGAGAATGTACCATGTTTGACGATTTACATGTCTCAAATGACTCCAAACTACTCGCATATTTTTCCAGATATTCACGAAACGCTGTATACACATTGCTATTATGATGGCACACAAATTTACCAGCAACAGCTCTGCTTATTAATTTCCCACATGAACCATAAACACCCAATACATATACAAGTCCTAAACAATGTATGGTGAAATGTTTTCCATCTTTGTTTTTCTATCTACGACTACAAACAGTCTTTCCACTACAAGCAGAACAGTAACACATATTTCTATGCAATACAATAGAACACATAATTTAAACCAGCAGGATGTAAACAGAGGAGAACAGCCGGTCTGATTTAGTGTCATGTGATTATCCTGTAATGAGTAACATACACGGTGTTGATCGACTATATAAACAGTTCATTTATTGTCTCGATACATGTGTTGTGTAAGACATTTGAATCAATTTGATACGTCAATATTAAATGTACCTTTATTTTGAAAAACTTTATTGTGAAGGACAAACCGGATGTCACATTTCCGGTATTTCCAGTTTAGGGAGAGACTTAATTCAGGTAGCTTGCCTTGGCTGTGTGTGTGCGCGGAGGTTTTGTCGTCAACAGACTCATTAAACTACCCACTTCTCGGTACATAGAAACCCTGCTCCACTTTGTCAAATGTGAGTAATATAGCAATTGGTGTGTTATACTGAAATGTGTTGACGTTGTATGCTTTTCATTGGAACACGCGGTGGGTGTGTGCATTGCTAATGCTAGTTAAGCTAATGAAGCATGTCCATGCTACCTCACGCAGATAGCAATGCCATTGAAGACCAGTTTAGACCAGACAAAGAGGAAGGTAAGCTCTGTAAGCCTAGCGTATAGCACCTAGCGCCACTTGTTTTGATGTAGGTTTTTGTTGATAACCTCGCGAGTTTGTATCTTTCAGTGTTGAGGTGGGCACCGTTAGATTCTGTGTCTTTACGGTCATAAACAATGTGTTGGATGTGGAGCTAGGATAAGTAATAAGGGAGCTAGGAGTGAGTTTCGGTGCAGTAATAGGTTAGCATTTTTCCTGCATATATACATATATATATACATATATATATATACATATATACATATGTGCATTGCTTGTGTTGTGTTCAAGGACCCTGACCTTGGCCAGGAAAAACAGGCACTCACTTGTTTAATTATTTTGCGGTCTAGATTTCTTTAATTTTTTTCTTTTTTGCGTGTGTTTATAAATTACCTCGAGGGCCACACCAAATGGTCTCCCGGGCCGTATACAGCCCGGGGCCGGAAGTTCCCCACCCCTGCTCTAATCGCTCGAGTTTCACCGCGGCTGTCAGCTGTGTTTGCTCTTGTCATTCAAACAAGACGCGCTGGAGAGGGGGCGGGAAGTATCTCCATGTAAATCCTATGGGAGATACCAACTACAACAAAATGAACATATTTGACAGTGATTTAATTTTAATACACGTTTCAAAGTGATGCCGAAGTAACTACATACTGATAACGGTTAGTAAAAACCATGAATTAATGCTTTGACAAGTCTGCAGACAAGACGGCAGGTGAAAAGCTTTTAAAATGCGTGTTTTCAGAATGGAATCGGATCCATCAGGCTAAACTAACAACAACGTCATACAGACATAAATAAAGCAGCGACTGTATTCACCATGACATAGACAGTCTGTGGTTTGTACATGTTTAACTTTTGTCCAGTTTCTGAACAGATATGAGGAGTTGGGAGCTCTGAGTGTGTGCTAACGGCTGATGTGTTGGGAGGGACCGGTTGGGACATATTGCGCTGTCGGACGTTGACCAATCACGAAGCGTCATTTCTTCACTGGCAGCAAAAACAAGCAATCACAGCAGTGCTTCTCTGGCTGGCTCTGTCCAATCATAAACAAGAAGTGTTCTCCCTAAAGGAATACCCTTTCCGTCCAATGTGAAATGCTGTGGTGTTTTCTGAAATGCTGTGGTGTTTTCTGAAATGCTGTAGCGTTTTCTGAAATGCTGTGGCGTTTTGTGAAATGCTGTTGTGTTTTCATTTTAAGTCATACGCTAATATTAACCAATACACAGCTTCAATCATTACTTTACTTACCTTGACCACATAACAGCTGTATTGAAGGTTTTCTTTTTGATCAATAAACACAACAACAAAAAGCAAACTCCACTGGTATGGAACATACATGGCCTAATATCCAGAGGAGATGCGTTTATCGAGTAAACAAACGGTCAAGGGCAGAACGTCTGCACAACCCACTGCACCGCACGCCACGGTTAAGGCTCCTCCAGACAGCCTCCGCGATAATCGATCGTCGACGAGCCTTTGCAGAAATGTGTTTTCCTTCCAGGCGGCAAGCCCACATACGTTTCCCGGTCGCTGCCGGAAGACCTGGGAGTCCGGGACCCGAACATTTGAGAAATGAGGAACGGCTCATTTCGGAGGACACGCGCGCGTCTGCTTGACGCCGGGACGACCGGCGACCTACAGGCGCTCGGACGCGACGGCCCGCCCACAACTGCGTGCACGTCTGTGACCGCAGTTTTAATTAGACTTAATGTTATCCTTCAACCAACCATTTCCCCATCAATCAGCTGACTGACTCTCTCTCTCACTCACACACACACACACACACACACACACACACACACACACACACACACACACACACACACACACACAACACACACACACACACACACACACACACACACACACCACACACACACACACACACACACACACGCAGAAGACCCGAGACAGATCTCCACTCACGGGCTTTACCCAACTGTGTTTTTCTTCCCACTGTTTGTTGTAAGACACAAGTCTTTTCTTTTTAGAAGGGCCAGGGCCCAGAACCACATCCTCTCTCTCTCTCCTCTTTCATTATCACCTCCGGCAGCGCTCATTTTCCCACACGACTGAACAGGCTGACATGCCACACAAAACAATGATGCCCGCGCCCTGCGGCCCATCGGAGAAAATCTCTCACACACACACACGTGCGAGCATTGTGCCTGCCCTGTCGACTGAGTGGTCCTAGCGCCCTTCACAAACACACAAGCACGCAGCAGGACACACTGCATTGCATGCAAACAGAAAAATAATTTTTGTTTTGGAACAGCATTTAATGTGACGGAGGGGTAGTGTGTAGGGGTAGGGTGTTGGGCGTGGTTTGGGATTGGGCCTTACTAAAAGGTGTGCAGCTGCTGCTCTGAAGATATATCAGGCTTAATTTACAATGGGCCTTAATGGAGACATGTTGAACATTTTTGTCACTTCATGCCCTCAAGAAGTGTTTTTTTGTGCTAAATCTCTCTAAAAAGGTCAAATTTCACTTGTTTTGCATCAATCTTGATACAGGGTACTTATTATATGTAGGGATGCACGATAATTATCGGCCCGATATTAGGAATTATGACGTGATCCCGATAAAGCCGATACCAGTATTAATAGCCCCGATAATATACAATATATTTTTTGGGTAAAAAAAAAGAAAAAAAAACTGCGGTGTGGGTGGATTGGGATGAGGGGCACTTGTTTTTCACTTGGCTCCTCCCGGTTTGCCAGTACTGTGGTATTAGTGGTTTAGGAAGAGGGGAGTTCTTCACAAATCCAGCGCTCCCTAATACTTCGAACCTGATCAGTCACCTGAAACATCGCCATCGCTACGATGGTGTGTTAAAAGCGTACGAAGACAATAATACAATACAAAGTGTGTGTGTGTGTGTGTGTGCGTGCGTTGGAGCTATGTGCAACTCAAGGCATATGCTCGAACCGGAGCTGCCTGGACGCTGCAATCGTGCTGAGTGTGCTGACTTTTCGTACAATGTCCCACTGTCTGGCTTCCTGCATAAAGTCAAGTGCTCGGCGCAGTTGTGGCGAAATGTCGCTCCTCTGTTTTCATTTAAACAGCTCCTTATATCCGTTAGCGCAGCTAGCTAGCACCAGATGCTAACAACAACAATGCACGTAAGGTCTCTCTCTCGCTCGCTCGGGCCACACATTGTTGTGAGGTAGGGGTTTTTACAACCCAACTCCTCACCGCGTGTTGTTTTGACGAGTCCTGCTTGAAATCATAACAGGGAAGGAATTAGAAGACACCAGGATACCAGTTAAACAATAATCCGTTTTAATTAAACAAAGTAGTATAATGCAATACGATATAATATAATACATTACTTATACAATTCAAATAATCATATAAGCAATGTGTGGAGTACTCCCGCCCTTATTCACGCCCTGCGGACATCCTATTCGTCTTAACAACGCATGAAGAGAGGACTAACCACTAGAAAAACATTTCCCTAGTGTAAAGAAGGGGTGGCGTTTCATTGGGGAGATACCAAAACGCTATCTCACAGGGAAATCAGCGTCTGGCAGCTTTGAAAGCCACAGGTGTTGGGAAGGCACCCCATTAAAACTCAAGGGAAAATGTCCCTCCCCATTTGTAAAACTTATCGATGGTTTAACCCAGAAAACATTATCAGGGATAATCTTTACACTCCAAACAGAAATCACCCTTAATTCTGCATCTTCCTTCTTCACAAATAGCTTAAACACTCTTTTGATAAACAGGTAAAAAGTCAAAGAAAAAATATTGTGCTCATCTATTTCTAACAAAAAAGGGAACATTGTTTCAGAAATCTATAAAAAAAACCTCTCTATATTGGAGAGGAAAAATGTACCTTTTGTTCCTTCAACTATTAAACACAGGAATGTATAAACTCACACATACTTATTCAAGATACATAGATTTCCTTAAAACCTGGCCTGCAGAGATCTCAAACAGAATTTCCTCTCCCCTGGCCCACACCACCCTGTGCTGCATACCTCGACCTCCCCCCACTGCAATAAAACTCATTTTTTACAGCCCTTTGTCTCTCGCCATTTTAGTCCTCACATTTATGAAAGGATCAAAATAGAGAAATCACTATAAAACACAAACACAGGTATTGCTTGAACAGTATTCACTTAACTGCTACTATTTGATAATTACCAGGGAACTCAAACAGACCCTTTTAGTGTCTGGAAATTGCAACAAGACTTTCTGTCCTTTTACATGTATCACAGTTCTTTGGTACAATATCTCACATCAATTTCCACAACATACACACACCCTCCCGGTCCTCCAGATGGCCAGTCGGTGCCTGCTGCCGGTGAGCGTGGAAGTGTGGTCTGCCACAAGCGGGCGGCAGGAGCGGGGCTGTCAGCATCAGCTTGTAGATGGTATTTTAAACTCGATGCGCTCTGAAACTACGGGGCGGCCAAGGAAACAAAATACACATGCGTGAATCGCGTTAAAATAATTAGTGGCGTAATTTTTTTTATCGGTTATCGGTATCGGTCTTGAGAAGCAGGAAGTTATCGGTATCGGTTTCAAAAAAACAATATCGTGCATCTCTAATTATATGTTATAGTTTGTATTCCTAAAGCTTTTAGTCTACTATCCCATCATTCAAGGGTGGTTTTCACTATAAGTAATGTTCTACATCCAACTCACAGGTGTATCATTGCTTTGAGAAAAAAGATTATTAATTTTCCCCTTTTAGAAGTGAAGTTATAGTCATTTGTTCTGGGAATGTCATTTTCGAGCCTGGGCTTAACAGGTTAATGGAGACATGTTGAACGTTTTTGCCACTTCATGCCCTCAAGAGGCATTTTGTTTAATTATTTTGCTTATTTATTTTTTATTTTCCAACCTTGGAGAGGTTTTCCTACGTTTGTCATCAAAAATGATGTGTCAGGAATGTAGGGTTTGGGAATTATGGCAGTTTTAAAAAAAAATATGAAGGCAAATTTCAAACTGTCCTCCACTCTAACTCTGACATCATGCACTCTTGCCTTAACGAGCTGTGCAATGTTAAAGTTAAAATGTAAAAAATGGGATGAATTATGGGCTATATCTCTGGAATTATGAAAATTATGAATGGAAAAAAATAATAGCCATCGATTCCCGACCGAGCTGAACGTTTTGATGTTTGAACGGAGTTTCTGCGATGTGGAATGTGGGAGAAGAAGAGGGCCAAAATAACAGGCGGAATAATAAAGAATTGTGTGCGTAGAAGAACAGATAGTTGGAATGCTGTTAACAGCAAACCATGGTCCACCAGACTGGAAATAATATAAATTAATACAAGCTTTTCAATAGTTTCAAGCATTTAATTTTAAAATATTTGCATAGATCATGTTAATTGCACTTAATTTCATCTACAGTACACTGTCACTCTATAGTTGCACACACACTCATTAAATGCTCATTAAACAGTTGGTGAAAATGTAAAGACTATTGTATATACATTCACCAGGTGACGGTGCCTGCCCTCATTAGAATGATTGTCGACCATGGTTTCTGTAGACCATGGTTTCTTGGGATGACATTGTGACCATGGTAGACTGACCATGGTTGACCATGGTTTCTTCCCCATGGTACTGTGACCATGGCAAGCTGACCATGGTGGACCATGGTTTCCGGAGTTGACATGCTGACCATGGTTGACCATGGTAGACCATGGTTTCTTCCCCATGGTACTGTGACCATCATGGTATTTTGTGGTCAACCATGGTATTACCATGGTTGGCAATGGAATACCATGGTCAACCATGGTTACGTTTCGCAGGGAAATAAATCCCCTGGAAGCGATGGTTTCCCGTCAGAGTGGTACCGATACTTTAAAGAAGAACTCATTTCCGTTATCACGTCGTCTTTTAACTGGACTCTTCGAGAGGGGCGGTTGCCACCCTCGTGGAAGGAGGCCATGATCTCTGTTATTCCCAAAGAGGGGAAAGACACCGAATACTGTAGCAACTTCAAACTAGGGGTGTTGAAAATAATCGTTTCTACGATGCATTGCGATGCGGACGTGGACGATTCGGTCTCGATGCAGTGACGGAAGATAATCGGTTATAGAGTAGTAACGTTGCTTCCTGATTTTCCGGCCGCGGCTTTACTATAACGTTTTTTCTGTCACTTTAATATCAAATCGGTCGGTGACGCAGAGATCAGGGAACATACGTGACAGCGGCACAGCAACACGGAGCAGTCTGCTTTATCCACCAACACAAGAACACCAGTCCAGAACCAACAGCAGAATGACCCGCTCTGAATCACTCCGTGTCACTGCGGCTCAGAGACACAGGGATTTATGTTTTTTTTACAATCTGTGGAAATTGATGTGAGATATTGTACCAAAGAAGTGTGATACATGTAAAAGGGCAGAAAGTCTTGTTGCAATTTCCAGACATTAAAAGAGGTCTGTTGAGTTCCCTGGTAATTATCAAATAGTAGCAGTTAAGTGAATACTGTTCAAGCAATACTTGTGTTTTATAGTGATTTCTCTGTTTTTATCCTTTCATAAATGTGAGGACTAAAATGGCGAGAGACAAAGGGCTGTAAATAAGTTTTATTGCAGTGGGGGATGTAGAGGTATGCAACACAGGGTGAGTGGGTGTGGGGAGAGGAAATTCTGTTTGAGATCTCTGGCAGGCCAGATTTTAAGGAAATCTATGTATCTTGAATAAGTATATGTGTGAGTTTATACATTCCTGTGTGTTAATAGTTGAAGGAACAAAAGGTACATTTTTCCTCTCCAATAGAGAGGTTTTTTATAGATTTCTGAAACAATGTTCCCTTTTTCTTAGAAATAGATGAGCACAACAGTTTTTTCTTTGACTTTTTACCTGTTTATCAAAAGAGTGTTTTAAGCTATTTGTGAAGAAGGAAGATGCAGAATTAAGGGTGATTTCTGTTTGGAGTGTAAAGATTATCCCTGATAATGTTTTTCTGGGTTAAACCATCGATAGGTTTTACAACTGGGAGGGACATTTTCCTTGAGTTTTAATGAGGTGCCTTCCCAACACCTGTGGCTTTCAAAGCTGCCAGGCGCTGATTTCCCTGTGAGATAGCGTTTTGGTATCTCCCCAATGAAACGCCACCCCTTCTTTTGTATTAGGGAAATGTTTTTCTGGTTGTTGGCTCTCTCTTCATGCGCTGACAAGACGATAGGATGTCCGCAGTGCGTGAATAAGGGCGGGAGTACTCCACACGTTGCTTATATGATTCTTTGAATTGTATAAGTAATGTATTATATTATATCGTATTGCATTATTATTACTACTTTGTTTAATTAAAACGGATTATTGTTTAACTGGTATCCTGGTGTCTTCTAATTCCTTCCCTGTTATGATTTCAAGCAGGACTCGTCAAAACAACACGCGGTGAGGAGTTGGGTTGTAAAAACCCCCCACCTCGCAACAAGTGGTGACCCGACGTTAGCGAGTGGGAGTTCACAGGGAGTCACATCAGGAGCCAGCGGACGAAGCAGTCCAGGGGGGCACCTCGAAATACTTCTGACAACTAAAAACAGAGCTCTATACAAAAACACAGGTAAGCACGGATACCCGTTACACTCGAAATCTGTGATTTGGATATATTCAAATTTTTTAGAGTTGTCAGGAATATTTCTCAGTGTCATAGACTTTATGATAAAATAATGCAATGCATATATTAGTATAGGTAGGTAACGACGGACTACTAATCTTATAAGATAGTGTAATGCATACATTAGCATAGATAGGTAACGACGGACTATAATTGTGGTATAATTATGCAGTACATATAGAATAAAGTAGGTAACTTTGGACTACTTATGATGATGAAGCAAAGGTTGAGGATGCTACACGTGAAGCGACGAGAAATGTAAGAAAATGGTGCAGGGCCCCGTTGGTTTTTAAAGAAATCAAGTCGGCAATTTCAGTCGGGGAAGTCCAATGGGTTTCATAAGAAATGATATCCATCCAGGGCGAAACTGAATAATACTTCTTCAGCCTCATAGGACGCTGGAGTGTATTATATGTTATAAATCCAAGGGAGAGATACGCAAATTTCAAAAAGCCATTTTGAAACGAACGGAATCTCGTTCTCTTGTTCTGTGGGGTTATTAATCTAAGAAGCTAAACGTGACGATAAAGGATTCTGTTGACCTGGGTTTCGGCTCCATGAGGATGTCACATAGCTGAAAAGCCGCGTCGAAGCACATTCTAAGGTCGCATTATCTGTTGAAATAAACATCGCACCAAAAAAGCTCGATAGACTGTACGGGGAATAATTTTCTGTGAATAATTACTAATAAGATAAGGGAGAAAAGTCAGATAAAGAATTGCGAAGTCAAGCTGGCTGGAGGCGTGGGTTTGAGAACGCCCCCACTTCACAGCTTTCCTCTGAAAAAGGAGGGAATAACATTGAAGATTAATAGATCAATGTGTCGTAGATATTTAAATAATTAAGAAACATTGCCTTGTGAATTTCGTGGTATTTGTCATTTACTGAGAAGTTTACTTATATTTCAGAGGCATTTATTGCATACAGTAACGTTGAGGGAAAGTAATAATACTGTTTGCTGAGTATATGAAGCAGGTTAAAGTTTGATTCAAATTGAACATAATAGTGGATTATTCCACCTAGTGTTTTTATAATATCATTAGTAGACATTAATTGTGTTTGTAAGTTTATGAAGAAAGAGTAGAAAGTAAACGGGAGGTTGTTATGAGTTTGTCAGTCAGAATGAATCTGTTAAATGGTTACGCATGACAGAGGTGTTGCACAAACACACCGGTAATTGATGAGAGGAAACTTGAGCCGGCAGCTGCAGGGCACAGGGAGTAAAAGAGAAAGACAAGTAGATGTTTTGAAGAGTTCAGAGAGAGTAAAACTTGTTTCTAAATAATGTCATATTGTTTTGTGAGTAAACATGAAATAAAAATATATTTACTAGATATAACAACAACATGCTTAACTAGGTTGACAGAAAACTGCTATTAACCAGTTTCAGCAGCTACTGTCATATCTGTGTTCTAAAGAGAACATATGTTGCATTTACAATTCATATTAAGGAAGTCCACAATTGATACCATTAAAGACCTTTTTTGGTTTCAAATTAAAGAAGATTTTAAAGATGAAGTAAGCAGGACTTCAACTAGACAAAAGAGATTTTACAATGTGGTTTTACTACTTTTAATGGAGTAAAGAATCTGGGTAGACTACTGCCATTGATTTGTTTTAACATTCACATGTTTCAGCATTCCTGACCATATAGACACTCAGCCGTTTTATTTTGTAACCCTTTGGGAGAGAGATTTAAATTGAGTTTATCTCCAGTTGCTGATTTATTGTGATTTACAGCGGCACTGGAAAGTTGTGCGCCACCTTTGGGTTGTACTCTGAATCAGTGTGTTGGTGAAGAGTTGCTCACTACAGAAACAGAAGAACTGTGCAAAGAACGCATCTGAGGAGGGTTTGACATTTTGCGTGTACCTCGTTGCCAAGGCAACAGTGGTGGGAAGAGGAACAGCAGTTTTGGGGGATTCCTGCGGTGCAGAGGACAACGTGTGTCTGCGGATTGTAGCACATTGATCCAGAGGTTCCTTCCCCCTCAGGACATCCCAGTGCAAAACAAGAGTTTCATTGATCCAATTGACTACAGCTGCAGAGGACAACGCATTACTGACTGTTCACATTGTGACAAGATCTTGAGACAGGCTGGTCTCAGACGGTTCAGACTCTGAGGAAAATATGCGATGATTTGACAGCATAACTGTGCAAGAGTTTTCCAGAGGGTGGTGTACAACAATAACATTAGTGTTTGAGAGGGGAGGCTGATTGTTTAAACGATGGTCTGGAATGCTGAAAAGATTAAAGTTTAATATTCTTGGTTGACAAACAAGACATCTGATTATTATGTCACACATAATAATTTAAACATATAAACTAACTATGAGTAAAGGGATTAATGGATTTCATATCCTAGGGAGGGTTAGTTAGGTTGCGAATACTTCGCAGGGTATTTGCTAATGTATTTTGAAGAACAAAAAACAAGGACACAAGTCCAATTTTGTTTTGTTTTTAGATTAAATTGTCCATTACCAAAACTGTTCACCTTGTGTCTAGATTTGGACTTTGATGGTAAGGGAGTATTTAGGCTTATTTTTATACATCTGACATTTTAAAATATGTTGGCTAGTCACCAGATAGACATTGGTTAAGAACTTTTCTGAAGATTGAATATTTGTTCCATTTCTACATATTCCTATTTAAAAAGTAATTTTAGAGTAAAGAGGGCTGATGCTGAAATGGGAAATAATGTGGGGCCTTCAATCACCCATTAGAAGGGTGCATATTATTGACGACCAATAGGGAGGAGGGGTCACTCGACCTACCCTGCAGTGGTTTTTAAATTCTTACTTGCAGCTTCACAGGAAGCGCACGGCACCAGATTATGAGTTTAGAGGACTAGCGGCACCACCTCCTAATGTACATTTTTTTAGTTAGTAATTAACTGACATTTAGAGATGTTAAAAAGTAAAAACATACCTACCATGAGGGATGATTCCTAAGTTCAGCTACAAACCATTGATGAAATTACTTCTGTTTTTAGGTCCTTGATAAAGGAAGGAGTGATTGTTACATGTTCAGGACACCCAGGGTTCCACGCACTGTTAAAGAGGGTAACATTGTTCTTTAAGTGCACCAGAATTGAAGATAAATTAATAGAATGAGTTATGGAATACATAGCAGAGCTTTACAGATCCTGATAATGTTTTGACACAAGATAATAGTGATGTACACAAGTTTCTGAATTACATCTATTAGACGTGTTGATATTGATTAGGTGTAAATGAATTGCAGTAATAGTAGTAGTACAATAAGGAAGTGACATTTTTTGGCTAACACTTTTCAGGGAATTTGGGAAACAGCTGTTCCAATGAAAAGTTAGAGATATCTTGAACATTATAGTTGTAATTGTGAATTAATAAATGATGGCGCTCCATATATACAGATTTTTATAGACGGAGGATGCTGGCCTGTGCTGGAACATCTCTGCAGGGCACGACACATGGCCAAAAAGACCAACTGACCTGAGACCAACTGACCTTTGACCCTGACAGACAGGGTAACTTGGGAAGGCACTGTCAATGACTGACTCTGAGGTGTACCTGACCAAAACCTGACTTTACAACCTGACAGTGTGAGTGAGTGTATGTTTGCATCTGATCAGTGCAACTGCATGATTTAAAACAATGACTAATCAAGCATGTTTTGGACTAACACATTATTTCTGTGTGATAATAATGTGTGACATGAGAGGTTTCCTAACATTGCACAAAAGGGGAAACCGTTTCTAACCTACTTGATATTTCACTCCCACAGGAGGTGGCGGTTTGCAGAATGTGAAACTCAAACTATGACATTTGAAGATTCTGTTTCTTTTAGGACTGAAAGATGGAGAGAACACTTCATTTCACTGAAGTGTTTACTGTGGAAATAATGGATGTACATTTGGGAAAAATGTTTGGTATTGTCTTATAATCCATTATGACCTGAAGGTTTTCTTCCCATACAGGATTTTGTTTACACATGAGATAATGTGTAAAAAAGGGGGAATGTAAACTTTACAATGTACATTTTTCATTTAGGGACTGAAAAGAACCGGCTGGCCCAACTCGGATGTTCAATCTGACCATTGATTGACAGTTTTAGAATTGACCTGCTCCATATTTGGGGATAACACACTGTTTGATGAATGTTGACATGTCTCTAATATTGATTGAATTATAGCAGGTAACACAGATAAAGAATCAGTGGCCAAGGGGCTGCTGGGAGAGATGTAAGTCCAGAATGGAATACTGAAGAAGCTGACCTGTGAGTAATGTTTCAACAGACAACATCATGTAACTAGTCTGGTAAAGAAGTAAGAGCCATAAACGTTATTGTTTAGGTCATTATGGGGATATACATTTCATCTACATTCATAATAGAAAGACATTTGAGGACAGTTTGTGGGAATTCTGTATTCATTTTTTCAGCGGGATAATATCTAAGCACTGACGGGTAAAGGCAGAATCACCAGGAAGCCATTCACTTTGTTAGTATTGTGATTTTGGTTGTTTTTGAATCCATAACATTAGTGTGTTTCTTTACCAGAAACATTAGCAGTTCAAATCATATTTAGATTTTTAATGGGATCTCAGGGATTTCATTTAAAAATAAACACAGATGCTTGTCAGAAATTCAGAGCTATTGAAATATGTTATTTAGTTTACCTAAAGATGTTGGGGTTCTTATTTAGTGGGCACAGTCCAAGTATTAAGATTCTGAAGCTGCACAATTAATTTAGAAAACCTGTTCACAGACATCTGTTGTTTTAAGACACCCCACCAACAGGCTCCAAGTGGCCACACACTGGTGGGTCAAACAGCCGAGGGCCCCAGAGCCCGGAGCGTAGGCTTGAGGGATTTGTATCAGATTTCTCCACACAGGTTGTGGATGCCAAAAGGGGGACCCGAGACGCAGGAGGCTGACTGTCGGCCCCGACCGAGTGACCCAGAGGACATCCATCCAGCAGTCGTCCCAGGAGGCATCATCATCGGAGCGGAGAAGGAGGATCGAGAGGACATCCATCCAGCAGTCGTCCCGGGAGGCATCATCATCGGACCGGAGAAGGAAGATCGAAAGGAAATCTATTCAGCATCGACTCGGAAGCCGCCATCAGCGAGCCGGAGGAGAAGGAAGACATCTCTCTAGCAGGCAGCCCAGAAGCCGCCGTCAGCGGATCAGAGGGGACAAAGACACGGCAAGCCAGGACGGCACAGGGGACTCCACTCTCCGCTGAAACAGGAGTGTGTGTTAAGTGCAACAAGACGGTGTATGGAGCCAGCCAGGCCTGCCAAGCTATGGGCAGCCTCTACCATGACAGCTGCTTCACCTGCAGCGCCTGTAGTCGAAGGCTGAGAGGGAAGGCATTCTACTATGACGCAGGAAGGGCTTTCTGTGAAGAGGACTTTCTGTACTCTGGGTTCCAGCAGTCTGCATACAAGTGCAACGCAGGTGGACATCTGATCATGGACATGCAGGCCGGCAGGCCCTGGGGAAGTCTTACCGCCCCGGTTGTTTCCGCTGCGTCATCCGCAACGAGAGCCTGGACGGAGTGCCCTTCACTGTGGACACTGAGAATAAAATCTACTGTCTGAAAGACTACCACAGGGTCCTGGCGCCTAAATGTGCTGCGTGTAACCGGCCCATCCTTCCCTCAGAGGGGTCTGATGAAACCATTTGAGTTATATCCATGGACAAAGACTAACCTGTGGGTGTTGTGGTGTGCCGTACATCCGCTCATTATGTGTCGGACTAATCCGTTCCACCATTGAGGGAAAAGCTGCTTCTCCCCCTCCTGACACTGTTGGCCTGTGTCTCGGAGGACGAGTATGGAGACTCAGCAGACAAGGACGCAGTTTTTTGACATTTTTTGGTCTCCCTCTCATTCTGCTATAAGAAATTGCTATGAAGGGCTGTTTCTAAATGTTTAAAGGGCTCTAAATATAATGTTGAGAGATGAACACAGTGGAGAGGAGCGACAATAGTTATGGTTCAAGTGCCTTGTGTAAGTTGCACTCTTTTTTAAGAGTGCAAAAGAGGGAATTGTGGAAATTGATGTGAGATATTGTACCAAAGAAGTGTGATACATGTAAAAGGGCAGAAAGTCTTGTTGCAATTTCCAGACATTAAAAGAGGTATGTTGAGTTCCCTGGTAATTATCAAATAGTAGCAGTTAAGTGAATACTGTTCAAGCAATACCTGTGTTTGTGTTTTATAGTGATTTCTCTGTTTTTATCCTTTCATAAATGTGAGGACTAAAATGGCGAGAGACAAAGGGCTGTAAATAAGTTTTATTGCAGTGGGGGATGTAGAGGTATGCAACACAGGGTGAGTGGGTGTGGGGAGAGGAAATTCTGTTTGAGATCTCTGGCAGGCCAGGTTTTAAGGAAATCTATGTATCTTGAATAAGTATATGTGTGAGTTTATACATTCCTGTGTGTTAATAGTTGAAGGAACAAAAGGTACATTTTTCCTCTCCAATATAGAGAGGTTTTTTATAGATTTCTGAAACAATGTTCCCTTTTTCTTAGAAATAGATGAGCACAACAGTTTTTTCTTTGACTTTTTACCTGTTTATCAAAAGAGTGTTTTAAGCTATTTGTGAAGAAGGAAGATGCAGAATTAAGGGTGATTTCTGTTTGGAGTGTAAAGATTATCCCTGATAATGTTTTCTGGGTTAAACCATCGATAGGTTTTACAACTGGGGAGGGACATTTTCCTTGAGTTTTAATGAGGTGCCTTCCCAACACCTGTGGCTTTCAAAGCTGCCAGGCGCTGATTTCCCTGTGAGATAGCGTTTTGGTATCTCCCCAATGAAACGCCACCCCTTCTTTTGTATTAGGGAAATGTTTTTCTGGTTGTTGGCTCTCTCTTCATGCGCTGACAAGACGATAGGATGTCCGCAGTGCGTGAATAAGGGCGGGAGTACTCCACACGTTGCTTATATGATTCTTTGAATTGTATAAGTAATGTATTATATTATATCGTATTGCATTATTATTACTACTTTGTTTAATTAAAACGGATTATTGTTTAACTGGTATCCTGGTGTCTTCTAATTCCTTCCCTGTTATGATTTCAAGCAGGACTCGTCAAAACAACACGCGGTGAGGAGTTGGGTTGTAAAAACCCCCACCTCGCAACAAGTGGTGACCCGACGTTAGCGAGTGGGAGTTCACAGGGAGTCACATCAGGAGCCAGCGGACGAAGCAGTCCAGGGGGGCACCTCGAAATACTTCTGACAACTAAAAACAGAGCTCTATACAAAAACACAGGTAAGCACGGATACCCGTTATATTCAAATTTTTTAGAGTTGTTAGGAATATTTCTAATTCCTTCCCTGTTATGATTTCAAGCAGGACTCGTCAAAACAACACGCGGTGAGGAGTTGGGTTGTAAAAACCCCCACCTCGCAACAAATCATGTCAGGTTTTTGGTGGATTTAATTAAGTCTTGGATTGCAGAGTATGAATGCCCTCTAGTAATTTTCAGACGATATATACGTGTGTAAAGTTTGTGAAGGCAGGAGGAAAAAAGCTTCCGCGATCACCGTCTCCTCTCCGTTCCTCCAAGCCCCGCCCCCTCCCTGAAAATAATGAGTGACAGGCTGATAGTGACCCGATAGAAACTTTATTATTCACTTAATCACTGAGATATAATGAAGCTAACTTAGTCTCATGCATTCATGGGATTTATGTAACAGTGATACAGAGAATGTAAGTGTGCACCCACATGCAGTATTTTAGTTTGTATATGCTGTTGTAAATGCTCCTGTTGTCTGCTGTGTTCAGACTCAAGTCCTGTGTGTGATGCCACATTCAGGACATTCAGTGTCCTTTCTTTAACAGAAGGCCGTTGCTAGAAGCTGCAGCTAGACTGCAGAAGCATTAGCTTTTTGTTTTTGAGGATGGAACAACTTCACACACGGAGGCTAGACCTATACAATTTATTTATTTTGGTTTATAAATTAATGTCAAGACATTTATGTTATTGATTTCTGAAGCACTTTCTAAATAATAAAAAGAGAGTTCATATGTATTTACTGCATGTATGCATTGATGAAAAATAAGCCATGTGCAGTAATATAGAACATTGAGGATGCAACGCATTGGTATGAATCGTGATGCACCGTGATGCATATCGAACCGAATCGAATCGTTGACAGGATAATCGTAATCGAATCGAATCGTGAGACCGATTGCACAGCCCTACTTCAGACCCATATCTGTTCTCAATGTGGACTACAAGATTTATACATCTATTATAGAGAAGAGATATGAGACATTTATGACTGATTTAATAGATGAAGATCAAACTGGTTTTATTGTGGGCCGTCAAACACAAGACATTAGGAGGACTCTGCAAATTATGAACTCAATAAAAAAAAAGTGCTGTTTTGGTCATTCTAGATGCTGAAAAGGCTTTTGATAGCGTGAACTGGAACTTTCTCTATCTAGTACTAGAGCGCTTTGGATTAAATAAGGCCTCAATTAAATGCATTGAAACTATCTATCAAAATCCCACAGCTAGAATAAAAATTAATGGTAGTCTAACAGAAGGAATAGTATTAAAAAGAGGCACCCGTCAGGGATGTTGTTTGTCCCCACTCCTCTTCGCTCTATACATTGAACCTCTAGCACAGGCTATACGGCAAAGTGAAGAGCTGCAGGGAATTAGGATTAAAGGACAGGAACACATAGTGAGTCTATTTGAGGAAGATACTATAATATATCTCGAAAACCCCAATAGCAGCTTTATCCAACTGATGAACCTTATTAAAATATATGGTGACCATTCAGGATACAAGGTGAATATTAATAAAACACAGATTTTGGCCTTTAACTATACCCCCACTCAAGAAATTAAGAGCAACTTCCAATTAAAATGGGACTCGAAATCTATAAATTATCTTGGGGTGACGCTAACAAAACAACTGACTCATCTCTACAAAATAAATTATGACAAGATCCACTCACAGATCGGAAAAGACATTAAGAGATGGACAACCTTGACACTAGACATAAGCTCAAGAATTGAAGTAATTAAAATGAACATATTCCCTAGACTGCTATATTTCTTCAACTCACTTCCAATTAAAATTCCCAAAGAAAAGTTTCAAATTTGGGATAAGATGATCTCTAGATTTATATGGAATGGTAAGAAACCACGAATTAAATTTTGTACATTACAATTGGCCAAGGAAAAGGGGGGTATGGCACTACCAAATCTGAAAGACTACTATTATGCAGCACAACTAGGTTCAGTAATTAAGTGGTGTGATAAGGACTATAGTGCAAAGTGGAAAGACATTGAGATGAAGGTTTCCGGCATCCCAATCCAGTCTCTAATTGGTAATGTCGAAACATTTAAGACACTACAACAGGACTCAATTGATCCAATAGTCTCCATACTCTGAATACTTGGTTTGACTTAATTAAACAGGACAAACTAGAAAGGGAAGTAAAAATTGAGCTAGTTTGCCTATGACAATAGGTTTAAAACCAAACCTAGGTGATCAACACTTTAAAAAGTGGGAGACAAAAGGGATCACAGCGATGTGTACAGTAACAAAGAACGGAAGTATGATGAGTTTTGTGGATTTGAAAGAGAAATACGGATTGTAAAATAGTGACTTTTTTAGATATCTACAATTGAGAGACTATTTTATAAAGGAAATACAAACAAAATCCTCTAACGGAGTGATTGATATATTGATACGGACATACAATCAGACCAGACTCAAGGCAACTTCAGCTCTACACAAAAACATAAGAGATAGTAGGGCTACTTCTACTGTTTACATCAAGGAAAAATGGGGAAAGGAACTTAGCATTGAAATTACAACAGAGGAATGGCTCAACATGTGCCAATCGCTACAAACCACCACAAGCTCAAGGACTTGGAGAGAGTTTGGGTGGAAAAACCTCACTAGATTCTTCATAACTCCTAAAATTAAGAGTAAACAAACAACAAACATGCTGGCGGTTATGTGGTAGTAGAGAGGCAAATCACACACACGTTTTTTGGGAAAATATTCATGCAACTGTTGTATTATTGCACATTCTGGGTTATTCAATACCCAAGGAATGCGCCATTTTATACCTTGGAAACATAAATGAATGCGTGATTAGTACTGATAGATATATAACTAAGATACTGTTAACAACAAGCAAGAAAGCAATAACCAGAAATTGGTGTAAGGCTGAGCCACCTACAAAAGACCAGTGGATGGATATTATAAGAGAGGTATATATAATGGAAAAAATGACTTACCAACTTAGAATGAGAGTAAATCACTTTGAGAGTAAATGGAAGAAATGGATCGTTTATGACACTGTGGAAAAAGGCTAGGACATATGCATATGCTTTTTAGGGGACTACTTAATATATCTGTGTATCAATTGTGACCATGACTGTTGAATTTAATTTAATTTTTAATTATTTCTTTGTATTTTATTTACGATCTTGTACGTATCGTTACCAACATTGTTATAAGCCAAGAAAGCCATAAGTACAATGTGATTTTTCTGTTTGTCTCTCCTTTTTGTACAAACTTAACTCAATAAAAATTAAAGTTTGAAAAAAAAAGCACACAATCGTCTGATGGATTTCCACTATCTTCCACAGGCCCAACAGTTTAGAATGAACTCCCCCCCTAAATAAAGAAAACAAATGGTTGCATCTGCCACGAGAAAATCGTGTCAGGTTCGTTGTCTCGCTCATTGACGTTGCTACTAGCACTGTTGCACCTACTAGAAAAAGTCCACGGAATCGGTCGGAGTGACAGTGAATCGATAGCGTTTAACAGACGGTTGCTGTTTGGGGCGTTACATTACAAAATACCAGAGGTTGATCACAAGACTCGAGTCACATGACTTGATTCGAGTCAGACTCGAGTCGCATATTTTTTTACTTGAGACTTGCTTGACTGACATTGATAAAAGACTTGACTTGGTATTCATGACTTGAGACTTGACTTAAGCTTGAGATAGATTACTTGAAAGGACTTGACTGTTTAAAATTAAATATTTGCTTTTGTTTTTGTAGTGAGATATTACATTTAGTTTTTTTCGAAAAACGTGATTATAGCGCCATGCGCGCAAACCTGGCAACCCACTAGAAGGCAGGAGTCTCAGTTAACATGGCAGCGGCTAGCTTTACTCCAATAGTGACGTTTGGATTCAAGGATTATGTTGTCGATGACGCTAATAAGAAGAAAACAGTGGTATGCAGGGTCTGCAGCATAAAGATCAGTGACACGACCACCACAACATCCAAATTCATTCGTCACTACAAAAAAAACACAGAGAAAATTGCATGTGGTTAGCTAGAAAGCTAACGTTACTATGACATTTGAAGATTCTGTTTCTTTTAGGACTGAAAGATGGAGAGAACACTTCATTTCATGAAGTGTTTACTGTGGAAATAATGGATGTACATTTGGGAAAAATGTTTGGTATTGTCTTATAATCCATTATGACCTGAAGGTTTTCTTCCCATACAGGATTTTGTTTACACATGAGATAATGTGTAAAAAAGGGGGATGTAAACTTTACAATGTACATTTTTCATTTAGGGACTGAAAGGAACCGGCTGGCCCAACCATTGTTCAATCTGACCATTGATTGACAGTTTTAGAATTGACCTGCTCCATATTGGGGATAACACACTGTTTGATGAATGTTGACATGTCTCTAATATTGATGATTATAGCAGGTAACACAGATAAAGAATCAGTGGCCAAGGGGCTGCTGGGAGAGATGTAAGTCCAGAATGGAATACTGGAGAAGCTGACGTGAGTAATGTTTCAACAGACAACATCATGTAACTAGCCTGGTAAAGAAGTAAAGCCATAACTTTATTGTTAGGTCATTATGGGGATATACATTTCATCTACATCATAATAGAAAGACATTTGATGACAGTTTGTTGGAATTCTGTATTCATTTTTTCAGCGGGATAATATCTAAGCACTGACGGGTAGAAGCAGTATCACCAGGAAGCCATTCACTTTGTTAGTATTGTGATTTTGGTTGTTTTTGAATCCATAAGATTAGTGTGTTTCTTTACCAGAAACATTAGCAGTTCAAATCATATTTAGATTTTTAATGGGATCTCAGGGATTTTATTTTTAAATAAACACAGATGCTTGTCAGAAATTCAGAGCTATTGAAATATGTTATTTAGTTTACCTAAAGATGTTGGGGTTCTTATTTAGTGGCACAGTCCAAGTATTAAGATTCTGAAGCTGCACAATTAATTTAGAAAACCTGTTCACAGACGTCTGTTTTTAAGACACCCCACCAACAGGCTCCAAGTGGCCACGCACTGGTGGGTCAAACAGCCGAGGGCCCCAGAGCCCGGAGCGTAGGCTTGAGGGATTTGTATCAGATTTCTCCACACAGGTTGTGGATGCCAAAAGGGGGACCCGAGACGCAGGAGGCTGACTGCGGCCCCGACCGAGTGACCCAGAGGACATCCATCCAGCAGTCGTCCCAGGAGGCATCATCATCGGAGCGGAGAAGGAGGATCGAGAGGACATCCATCCAGCAGTCGTCCCGGGAGGCATCATCATCGGACCGGAGAAGGAAGATCGGGAGGACATCTATTCAGCATCGACTCGGAAGCCGCCATCAGCAAGCCGGAGGAGAAGGAAGACATCTCTCTAGCAGGCAGCCCAGAAGCCGCCGTCAGCGGATCAGAGGGGACAAAGACACGGCAAGCCAGGACGGCACAGGGGACTCCACTCTCCGCTGAAACAGGAGTGTGTGTTAAGTGCAACAAGACGGTGTATGGAGCCAGCCAGGCCTGCCAAGCTATGGGCAGCCTCTACCATGACAGCTGCTTCACCTGCAGCGCCTGTAGTCGAAGGCTGAGAGGGAAGGCGTTCTACTATGACGCAGGAAGGGTTTTCTGTGAAGAGGACTTTCTGTACTCTGGGTTCCAGCAGTCTGCAGACAAGTGCAACGCAGGTGGACATCTAATCATGGACATGCAGGCCGGCAGGCCCTGGGGAAGTCTTACCGCTTCCGCTGCGTCATCTGCAACGAGAGCCTGGACGGAGTGCCCTTCACTGTGGACACTGAGAATAAAATCTACTGTCTGAAAGACTACCACAGGGTCCTGGCGCCTAAATGTGCTGCGTGTAACCAGCCCATCCTGCCCTCAGAGGGGTCTGATGAAACCATTCGAGTTATATCCATGGACAAAGACTAACCTGTGGGTGTTGTGGTGTGCCGTGCATCCGCTCATTATGTGTGACTAATCCGTTCCACCATTGAGGGAAAAGCTGCTTCTCCCCTCCTGACACTGTTGGCCTGTGTCTGGAGGACGAGTATGGAGACTCAGCAGACAAGGACGCAGTTTTTTGACATTTTGGTCTCCCTCTCATTCTGCATAAGAAATTGCTATGAAGGGCTGTTTCTAAATGTTTAAAGGGCTCTAAATATAATGTTGAGAGATGAACAGTGGAGAGGAGCGACAATAGTTATGGTTCAAGTGCCTTGTGTAAGTTGCACTTTTTTAAGAGTGCAAAAGAGGGAATTGTGGAAATTGATGTGAGATATTGTACCAAAGAAGTGTGAACATGTAAAAGGGCAGAAAGTCTTGTTGCAATTTCCAGACATTAAAAGAGGTATGTTGAGTCCCTGGTAATTATCAAATAGTAGCAGTTAAGTGAATACTGTTCAAGCAATACCTGTGTTTGTGTTTTATAGTGATTCTCTGTTTTTATCCTTTCATAAATGTGAGGACTAAAATGGCGAGAGACAAAGGGCTGTAAATAAGTTTTATTGCAGTGGGGGATGTAGAGGTATGCAACACAGGGTGAGTGGGTGTGGGGAGAGGAAATTCTGTTTGAGATCTCTGGCAGGCCAGGTTTTAAGGAAATCTATGTATCTTGAATAAGTATATGTGTGAGTTTATACATTCCTGTGTGTTAATAGTTGAAGGAACAAAAGGTACATTTTTCCTCTCCAATATAGAGAGGTTTTTATAGATTTCTGAAACAATGTTCCCTTTTTCTTAGAAATAGATGAGCACAACAGTTTTTTCTTTGACTTTTTACCTGTTTATCAAAAGAGTGTTTTAAGCTATTTGTGAAGAAGGAAGATGCAGAATTAAGGGTGATTTCTGTTTGGAGTGTAAAGATTATCCCTGATAATGTTTTCTGGGTTAAACCATCGATAGGTTTTACAACTGGGGAGGGACATTTTCCTTGAGTTTTAATGAGGTGCCTTCCCAACACCTGTGGCTTTCAAAGCTGCCAGGCGCTGATTTCCCTGTGAGATAGCGTTTTGGTATCTCCCCAATGAAACGCCACCCCTTCTTTTGTATTAGGGAAATGTTTTTCTGGTTGTTGGCTCTCTTTCATGCGCTGACAAGACGATAGGATGTCCGCAGTGCGTAATAAGGGCGGGAGTACTCCACACGTGCTTATATGATTCTTGAATTGTATAAGTAATGTATATATTATATCGTATGCATTATTATTACTACTTTGTTTAAATTAAAACGGAATTATTGTTTAAACTGGTATCCTGGTGTCTTCTAATTCCTTCCCTGTTATGATTTCAAGCAGGACCTCGTCAAAACAAACACGCGGTGAGGAGTTGGGTTGTAAAAACCCCCACCTCGCAACAAGTGGTGACCCGACGTTAGCGAGTGGGAGTTCACAGGGAGGTCACATCAGGAGCCAGCGGGACAGCAGTCCAGGGGGGCACCTCGAAATACTTCTGACAACTAAAAACAGAGCTCTATTACAAAAACACAGGTAAGCACGGATACCCGTTATATTCAAATTTTTTAGAGTTGTTAGGAATATTTCTAATTCCTTCCCTGTTATATGATTCAAGCAGGGACTCGTCAAAACAACACGCGGTGAGAGTTGGGTTGTAAAAAACCCCCACCTCGCAACAAATCATGTCAGGTTTTTGGTGGATTTAATTAAGTCTTGGATTGCAGAGTATGAATTGCCCTCTAGTAATTTTCAGACGATATATACGTGTGTAAAGTTTGTGAAGGCAGGAGGAAAAAGCTTCCGCGATCACCGTCTCCTCTCCGTTCCTCCAAGCCCCCGCCCCCTCCCTGAAAATAATGAGTGACAGGCTGATAGTGACCCGATAGAAACTTAATTATTCACTTAATCACTGAGATATAATGAAGCTAACTTAGTCTCATGCATTCATGGGAATTTATGTAACAGTGATACAGAGAATGTAAGTGTGCACCCACATGCAGTATTTTAGGTTTGTATATGCTGTTGTAAATGCTCCTGTTGTCTGCTGTGTTCAGACTCAAGTCCTGTGTGTGATGCCACATTCAGGACATTCAGTGTCCTTTCTTTAACAGAAGGGCCGTTGCTAGAAGCTGCAGCTAGACTGCAGAAGCATTAGCTTTTTGTTTTTGAGGATGGAACAACTTCACACACGGAGGCTAGACCTATACCAATTTATTTATTTTGGTTTATAAATTAATGTCAGACATTTATGTTATTGATTTCTGAAGCACTTTCTAAATAATAAAAAGAGAGTTCATATGTATTTACTGCATGTATGCATTGATGAAAAATAAGCCATGTGCAGTATATAGAACATTGAGGATGCAACGCATTGGGTATGAATCGGATGCACCGTGATGCATATCGAACCGAATCGAATCGTTGACAGGATAATCGTAATCGAATCGTGAGACCGATTGCACAGCCCTACTTCAGACCCATATCTGTTCTCAAATGTGGACTACAAGAATTTATACATCTATTATAGAGAAGAGATATGAGACATTTATGACTGATTTAATAGATGAAGATCAAACTGGTTTTATTGTGGGCCGTCAAACACAAGACATTAGGAGGACTCTGCAAATTATGAACTCAATAAAAAAAAAGTGCTGTTTTGGTCATTCTAGATGCTGAAAAGGCTTTTGATAGCGTGAACTGGAACTTTCTCTATCTAGTACTAGAGCGCTTTGGATTAAATAAGGCCTCAATTAAATGCATTGAAACTATCTATCAAAATCCCACAGCTAGAATAAAAATTAATGGTAGTCTAACAGAAGGAATAGTATTAAAAAGAGGCACCCGTCAGGGATGTTGTTTGTCCCCACTCCTCTTCGCTCTATACATTGAACCTCTAGCACAGGCTATACGGCAAAGTGAAGAGCTGCAGGGAATTAGGATTAAAGGACAGGAACACATAGTGAGTCTATTTGAGGAAGATACTATAATATATCTCGAAAACCCCAATAGCAGCTTTATCCAACTGATGAACCTTATTAAAATAATATGGTGACCATTCAGGATACAAGGTGAATATTAATAAAACACAGATTTTGGCCTTAACTATACCCCCACTCAAGAAATTAAGAGCAACTTCCAATTAAAATGGGACTCGAAATCTATAAATTATCTTGGGGTGACGCTAACAAAACAACTGACTCATCTCTACAAAATAAATTATGACAAGATCCACTCACAGATCGGAAAAGACATTAAGAGATGGACAACCTTGACACTAGACATAAGCTCAAGAATTGAAGTAATTAAAATGAACATATTCCCTAGACTGCTATATTTCTTCAACTCACTTCCAATTAAAATTCCCAAAGAAAAGTTTCAAATTTGGGATAAGATGATCTCTAGATTTATATGGAATGGTAAGAAACCACGAATTAAATTTTGTACATTACAATTGGCCAAGGAAAAGGGGGGTATGGCACTACCAAATCTGAAAGACTACTATTATGCAGCACAACTAGGTTCAGTAATTAAGTGGTGTGATAAGGACTATAGTGCAAAGTGGAAAGACATTGAGATGAAGGTTTCCGGCATCCCAATCCAGTCTCTAATTGGTAATGTCGAAACATTTAAGACACTACAACAGGACTCAATTGATCCAATAAGTCTCCATACTCTGAATACTTGGTTTGACTTAATTAAACAGGACAAACTAGAAAGGGAAGTAAAAATATTGAGCTAGTTTGCCTATGACAATAGGTTTAAACCAAACCTAGGTGATCAACACTTTAAAAAGTGGGAGACAAAAGGGATCACAGCGATGTGTACAGTAACAAAGAACGGAAGTATGATGAGTTTTGTGGATTTGAAAGAGAAATACGGATTGTAAAATAGTGACTTTTTTAGATATCTACAATTGAGAGACTATTTTATAAAGGAAATACAAACAAAATCCTCTAACGGAGTGATTGATATATTGATACGGACATACAATCAGACCAGACTCAAGGCAACTTCAGCTCTACACAAAAACATAAGAGATAGTAGGGCTACTTCTACTGTTTACATCAAGGAAAAATGGGGAAAGGAACTTAGCATTGAAATTACAACAGAGGAATGGCTCAACATGTGCCAATCGCTACAAACCACCACAAGCTCAAGGACTTGGAGAGAGTTTGGGTGGAAAAACCTCACTAGATTCTTCATAACTCCTAAAATTAAGAGTAAACAAACAACAAACATGCTGGCGGTTATGTGGTAGTAGAGAGGCAAATCACACACACGTTTTTTGGGAAAATATTCATGCAACTGTTGTATTATTGCACATTCTGGGTTATTCAATACCCAAGGAATGCGCCATTTTATACCTTGGAAACATAAATGAATGCGTGATTAGTACTGATAGATATATAACTAAGATACTGTTAACAACAAGCAAGAAAGCAATAACCAGAAATTGGTGTAAGGCTGAGCCACCTACAAAAGACCAGTGGATGGATATTATAAGAGAGGTATATATAATGGAAAAAATGACTTACCAACTTAGAATGAGAGTAAATCACTTTGAGAGTAAATGGAAGAAATGGATCGTTTATGACACTGTGGAAAAAGGCTAGGACATATGCATATGCTTTTTAGGGGACTACTTAATATATCTGTGTATCAATTGTGACCATGACTGTTGAATTTAATTTAATTTTTAATTATTTCTTTGTATTTTATTTACGATCTTGTACGTATCGTTACCAACATTGTTATAAGCCAAGAAAGCCATAAGTACAATGTGATTTTTCTGTTTTGTCTCTCCTTTTTGTACAAACTTAACTCAATAAAAATTAAAGTTTGAAAAAAAAAGCACACAATCGTCTGATGGATTTCCACTATCTTCCACAGGCCCAACAGTTTAGAATGAACTCCCCCCCTAAATAAAGAAAACAAATGGTTGCATCTGCCACGAGAAAATCGTGTCAGGTTCGTTGTCTCGCTCATTGACGTTGTCTACTAGCACTGTTGCACCCTACTAGAAAAAGTCCACGGAATCGGTCGGAGTGACAGTGAATCGATAGCGTTTAACAGACGGTTGCTGTTTGGGGCGTTACATTACAAAATACCAGAGGTTGATCACAAGACTCGAGTCACATGACTTGATTCGAGTCAGACTCGAGTCGCATATTTTTTTACTTGAGACTTGCTTGACTGACATTGATAAAAGACTTGACTTGGTATTCATGACTTGAGACTTGACTTAAGCTTGAGATAGATTACTTGAAAGGACTTGACTGTTTAAAATTAAATATTTGCTTTTGTTTTTGTAGTGAGATATTACATTTAGTTTTTTTCGAAAAACGTGATTATAGCGCCATGCGCGCAAACCTGGCAACCCACTAGAAGGCAGGAGTCTCAGTTAACATGGCAGCGGCTAGCTTTACTCCAATAGTGACGTTTGGATTCAAGGATTATGTTGTCGATGACGCTAATAAGAAGAAAACAGTGGTATGCAGGGTCTGCAGCATAAAGATCAGTGACACGACCACCACAACATCCAAATTGTGTTAGCTAGAGAAAGGTAGGCTAACGGCTGTGTTGTGTGTTAGCTAGAAAAGCTAACTTAGTAAGCTACGTTAGACTTGGTTTCAAATTGATTAAGCATTGCAAAGAGAAGACAAAACGGTAAATGAACACTAGAACCGCCAAGGGATTCATTTTGACTAACCCTGATACTGACAGGCTGTCGAGAGGAGAGAGAGAGAGAGAGAGAGAGAGAGAGAGAGAGAGAGAGAGAGAGAGAGAGAGAGAGAGAGAGAGAGAGAGAGAGAGAGAGAGAGAGAGAGAGAGAGAGAGAGAGAGAGAGAGAGAGAGAGAGAGAGAGAGAGAGAGAGAGAGAGAGAGAGTAATTTCCCCAGTGCTATTATCAGAAGTTACTGTAAACTCTTAGTAGTTTATTTAAATGTTTTAATTATGTTGTTTTTGTTTGTAGAAGTGCATCATTCCTTGATTTATTGTGAAATGAATCTGAACTTTTTTATCTGTTATGATGATAAACTGAAGCAATTTCAAAATTAACCCAATTAAGTGAGTTTTAAATCGTCCTACTTAGTTTATAAGGAAATTATGAAGTGGAACAAATTAAATGATTTGAAAATGATATCTATGTAGGTGCTGACGCTGTTGGCGGTTCTAGTGTTAACAGACATTTTAATTAAATATGTGTAATGGCGAATGCCATATATGATTTTCTTACCTGGAATTGTGCCTTTTTGAACAGACTTTGAGTCCTAGCTATATTGTCTGCAGTTCTAGGGTTAATATGAATCTAATATGATTGTCATCGGTCTAAATTAGATTTCAAATGATTAACTGTGTATGTAATGAAGATCATCGTGTGGGTTGAATCCATTTTCATAACCACTGTCTTTTAACTAATTTAAATGCGGAAACTGGGCTTATTCATCAGAATGTCGTATGACTTGACTTGCTTGACCTGAGCAATGACTTGACTTGACTTGCTTGACTCTCACCACAGTGACTTGGGACTTGCTTGATACTTGTAGGTCAAGACTTGAGACTTGCTCATGACTTGCACATGTAGGACGTACTCCCACCTCTGCAAAATACTACACAGACAGCGCTAGCTGGGAGATCGATCACTTTATTTGCTAAACTATGCAGTATTATTAAATCCAGGTAAATTACACATCACAGCAATGAGGCCAGATAAACTAAACCAAAGTACATTCTTTACCATCAAACTGGATCGAAACACAGCTGCCTGTGTGCGTTTGATCAATACGTTCTGATTTTATATTTATTATATGCTACTAGTGCTGCGTACCTGGACTCACATTCAGGTTCAGGTCCGGACTCAAGTCCAGAGGTTCAGGTTCAGGTCCGGACTTATAAGTCCGGACCTGGACCCATGGCTTGTGTCAAGTTGTGTGAGTAACTAAAGTGAACTTATTGTGAGCTAATTATCAATTGAAAATTAACTCATAATCAACTCAAATTCAAACTCATCAGGTTTATTGTGCTCCCTTGCAACTTGTGTCTACAAAGTACAAATGTGCCACTTAGTCTACAAATGACTTATGACAGCAACTACAGTGAACTACTACAAAGTTCAAACATTTATTTCATTTACCAAACTAAAGTAACCAAACAGTCCCTGAGCTGACTGAGCCTAAATCCCTAAAACGTTGCTGAAAGGTAGAGTGTAGAGTAGACTATACGCATCACACTGTTACACACCTAATATACAGTATAGGCTACACTCTAGTGACTGTACAGTCAGAGTGTACTGTACTGTCTGTGCACCATGTATTTTCTACAACTCTACAATACATACTGTTAGAAATTAAAATCAATGTTGATATTGCGTAATTTTGAATTAAAAACACTAATTTAAATCACTTTTATTCTGAAAAAAACGAAAGTTCACACTATTAACTTAAAACTTTTATTCTGAAAATTCTTCACTTCCGGTTAGCATTAGCATGTGGCGAAATTCTACGTTTTCAAACCGTGAATCGAAGGTGAAATGACATGTGATGTTGTACACTGAGCACACTGGGATTAGCACTCATTTATTGACGCTGAATAACGTTTATCAGGGAATGTTTAAATAACCACAGACACCAGAATATACGTAAGTGCTAGTTTTTTTGCGAGTCCAAGTACCGGTTCCTGACGTTCCGGTTTTAACCGGACTTGAACCGAAACTTTTTACAAGTCCAGTACCGGTTCGGCGTACCGGTACGCAGCACTATATGCTACTTATTAGCTACATGGCCCTAACGTGTAAAGTTATACACGCATTTGTACCAGTGCTTTTCACAAGTAGACTCTTGCAGGCCAGAGCTGGAGTGATTCAACAACAATTCAACAACAACGAGACATATCTGAGAAGTGATCAGGACGAACAGAAAGAAGAAAAGGAAAAGAGAGTTCACTGAAGAGACCAGGAGGGTCAGAGCAGGAGGAGGAGGAGATGAAGACATTAGTGAAGAAGAAGAAATGTATGTGAGGAATAAAGATGAAGTGTCAGCAAGAGGGACAGAGGCAGGGATCAGGAGGCAGATGAGACTCCAGCTGGACCACATTGTATGTTCTTATTCTCCTTACATATTCCATTACAGCAGCACAATCTAGTGGCTCTTAGTATTGACAAATATTGATTGAAACGTGTTGCTGCACAGGTCACCTGTAGCTCTCTGAAGAGATGGGTGATGTCATTTGTGTACTTAATTCTAACTAAGTACTTTCACTGTGCTTACAGTAAACAGAATGATAGGTTATCATGAGTATTTTCTGCTGTTTTATACTATATGTTAGTTTGTTTGTCTGAACACCTTGTTTCTCTTGTGCATTAAGAACACTTGTGTTAGGGCGTGATTTAACAATAAATAGGTTATATATACAGTATAAAATACCACGTACTGTCGGCCCTCCCATCCCACCCTGGCATGACCTCTTGCCCCCCTTTGCCACCCCATGTAAAATGTTCTAGAACCGCCACTGGTCTCTCCCCAAAGAACACTTTCACCAACCATCCATACTGTGAAAAGATAAAATAACTGGTACTGGATCAGGAAATGGAAAAATATAAAAGGTAATAACAATGATTTTCTCAAGTTTTCATGTAATCACTTCATCACTACTATGTGGACATCAGATTAAACAAAGATTGATACATTCAATCTAAAGGTTTGCTTCGTTCATCATATGATTTCTAACAAACATGGTAATGTGTATGACCTTGCAGCTGCCTCCTCTTCAGATAGAAGGAGGCCGGGCATAATTCACTTTGTTTATCTACATATGGGAAGACACCTACTTTTGTCCTCCCACCCCTTCGTAATTGGGAATACCTGCATGTCCGGAGACCTGCCGACACCAAACCGATTTACGACTATGTGTGGGACTGCACTTAGACTATATAAGCTTGATGTTATTTCCTTCTCCTTTGAGCAGCATACCTCATGTGTGTGAGTTGAACCAAATTCCTGAAAGTGATTTAACTCTGGCATCAGCCCATATCCCGCAAATTGTTGTTTCTTACACGACCACTAGAGGTGCTAAACTTTAAAACGTGACTATAGGTCGTAATAAGCGGTTGAACAATCAACCTATTTGGTCGTTTTTTGGAGGAGGACAGGCTGATCATTACAGCTCATCACTGCTCCATTAGGCCGTCCAACTCTGTACGGTGTGTGTGTGTGTGTGTGTGTGTGTGTGTGTGTGTGTGTGTGTGTGTGTGTGTGGGGACCTAATTGAAACCAGCTGTTCCACAGAGACAGTGCTGGAAAGAGGCCAGAGCGCCACATTAGTCTTAAATGAATAGCGAGAGACATGCAAACAGACTGGGAGAGAGAGATAAAAGAATGTGGCTCATGCAGAGTCAGTGTTTGGGGGGGGGTGGGTTCTGATTGCTTCTTTCCAGACTTTGGTGACAATTTGATGTTTTTGACTTTCACAAGCGTCAGCCTCACGAGCTAAGGAGCTTATGTGCAGTACATAATCAGAGTTCTATCTTTATGCTTGCATCACTCTGACCCAGATATCACAGCTCCACAGGGGGGAACTCAGGACATGCAAGTCAGCTGCAAGAGATATGATCTCTAACCCCCCCAAAATTCCACACATGTCCACAGGAGAGACATCAACAACTTACAATTTATTGTCAATGAGCTGGATGAAAACTCTAAGTCATGGAGGGCATTAGGAGATAAACCAGCAGTGCATTTTAAACAGTGTTTCAGCACAATAAATGTTGTAGTAAGAACAAGCAACAGATCATTAATAAAGTGGCAAAAGAGAACGCTTTTTCTTTAACTTATTATGTTGATTGTAATGGCTATAGAATAATGAGTTTTCAAAGAGGCAACTCAACCAAATAGCTACAGTAGCTAACCCGGGAAAACGTCCTTTTGACGGAGTAAGAGAATAAGTTGAAAAGGTAGAGGAATACAAAAATAATTAAACTAAGCCAAGTCATAAGAAACACAATTAATCACAAAGGTGCCTACTTAATAATACTGCTGGGTGTTTTACTCTCCTTATCACAGCACTGGGTTGCTAAATCCGATTTAGGAATTCTATGTTTGGTTCCAGGCTGCTGTGTAGGAACTCATGCTGCTGACAATATATTAGAAGTATAACAATTTTCTTACAGAAAATATGTTTTCACGGTCTCTGTTGCACAGTTAATTTGGAAACAAATGCAGCGTCCTGTTGGTGGTTCGGAGGAAAACAGCAGGAGATCTGGTTTTCTTTGTGACACCAACAATTAAACGACTTGCTGTTCAAAAAAAGGACATCCTGAAAGTCCTGGGTGATATCAGAACAGATACAGAGCTCTTAAACAGACCCATCTTCATGACAAAACTTGAAAAATGTTATGGTCAAGCAAGCTGCTGAGATATGGGAGTACTGGAGAGTGTTTACAAGGGACATGATGTCAGAAGATAATCCCCCAATACACAGGAAAACTGAGTCCGCAGAAAGTGTGGCATGGTCAATTTTGAACCGATACTTTGTCCTGTGAGCTCTCAGAGATAGGAATAGAGGATTTGAGTTACACTGTTGTTTTCGTTTTGCCATGTAAATATGTCTGATTCGTCTGATGATAGCTTTGTTACCAAATGTTTTGATCTCAGTCATCTTGGTGATTTTAATCTTTTTACTACTATGGTCAGAATAAAGTATGGCAGAAATAACCAGTTTTTTTACGTTTCTTTCAATTTCCTGTATATGGTTTCCATATGATTATTTGACCTCACAATGATTTAACATGTTTATCTGTACTACTCATTTTCTCCATTTACCTCACTTGTCCCATCATCTAAAGGTCAACGTTTCTGCCCTGTCAGCTGACAACCCTGATAGTCCTGTACGGTTCACAGCAGGGACTTCATTAGACAACTGAATTCTGTACAAGGAGCCTCATTCATTCAGCTTTTAAATCTATCAGAGCTATAATTTAGCAGGCATGTCAAGATATACACACCACCATTCCTGAGTATGTTTATTAAGCTTCTGATCACTCACATGTAATGTTGAGCTCAGAAGCTTCATGTTGGCCATGAGGGGGGTGCATGAAGGGGTGCAGTAGTTCTACATGAGGGGGGGGCATGAGGGGGATGCAGTAGTTCTCCATGAGGGGGGTGCATGAGGGGTGTGCAGTAGTTCTCCATGAGGGTGGTGCAGTAGTTTTCCATGAGGGTGGTGCAGTAGTTCTCCATGAGGGGTGTGCAGTAGTTCTCCATGAGGGTGGTGCAGTAGTTCTCCATGAGGGGGGTGCATGAGGGGTGTGCAGTAGTTCTCCATGAGGGTGGTGCAGTAGTTCTCCATGAGGGTGGTGTAGTAGTTTTCCATGAGGGTGGTGCAGTAGTTCTCCATGAGGGGGGTGCATGAGGGGTGTGCAGTAGTTCTCCATGAGGGTGGTGCAGTAGTTCTCCATGAGGGTGGTGCAGTAGTTCTCCATGAGGGTGGTGCAGTAGTTCTCCATGAGGGGGGTGCAGTAGTTCTCCATGAGGGTGGTGCAGTAGTTCTCCATGAGGGTGGTGCAGTAGTTCTCCATGAGGGGGGTGCATGAGGGGTGTGCAGTAGTTCTCCATGAGGGTGGTGCAGTAGTTCTCCATGAGGGTGGTGCAGTAGTTTTCCATGAGGGTGGTGCAGTAGTTCTCCATGAGGGGGGTGCATGAGGGGTGTGCAGTAGTTCTCCATGAGGGTGGTGCAGTAGTTCTCCATGAGGATGGTGCAGTAGTTCTCCATGAGGGTGGTGCAGTAGTTCTCCATGAGGGGGGTGCAGTAGTTCTCCATGAGGGGGGTGCATGAGGGGTGTGCAGTAGTTCTCCATGAGGGTGGTGCAGTAGTTCTCCATGAGGGTGGTGCAGTAGTTTTCCATGAGGGTGGTGCAGTAGTTCTCCATGAGGGGGGTGCATGAGGGGTGTGCAGTAGTTCTCCATGAGGGTGGTGCAGTAGTTCTCCATGAGGATGGTGCAGTAGTTCTCCATGAGGGTGGTGCAGTAGTTCTCCATGAGGGGGGTGCAGTAGTTCTCCATGAGGGTGGTGCAGTAGTTCTCCATGAGGGGGGTGCAGTAGTTCTCCATGAGGGGGGTGCAGTAGTTCTCCATGAGGGTGGTGCAGTAGTTCTCCATAGGTGTGGAACAGAACACTGAGTGACGGTTCCTCAAGTTGTTTCAGCTCTGTGTGAGGGAAACCGATTCCTTTCTTCTTCTTGTTTGTGGATCAGTCATTTAGCTGTCCTGTTGGTGTCCTCTGCATGTCTGAGGTCTTCACTCCACACACCATCAAGTCAGAGTCAACTTTATTAGCAATTTCTCTGTGTGTGATACAAACCGTTTATCACCATCCCCAAGAATAAGAATATATATACATACATACACACCTGAACACCCACATATATACACACATACAAAGTCATACAGATAGATAATACATAAAGTGTCTTTGAGTTTCTAGAAAAGCGCTATATAAGTGTCATATATTATTATTATTATTATTATAAACACACATTAAGAGGTTGAATAAAATATAAAATAACAAACAATAAATGTTTGTTTTATACATATAAATTGCCTTTATCTCCACACAGATTTGGACAGGACACAGAATCAGAATACCTTCGTAATAAATGTCCCCCAATTTACATATTGCACATAAGTGTTATTGCACAACAGTGGTGTCATAGTCTTTGTTTTTTACATTATTGCCAATGGTGTAATTACACAACATTGATGTCTTAGTCTGTGTTATTGTGTGAGTGTGGGAAGTCTAGTCTGTGGTGTAAATCTAGTCTGTGGTGTAAATCTAGTCGGTTTCGAATAATTATATAACATCAGTACAAATATATACACGTTGTGCAAATAACTGTCCGTAGCTGTCCACAGAAGCTGGTAGAAAGAACAGATGGGTCTCACATGGTGAACATCACATGTCAGGTGCTGCTGCATGGCCAAAGCTGAAAACTCGAGATAAATATTCATAACACATCCCAGCGAGGATTAACACAGCCAGTGTGTGCTGTCTGAGTGCTGGTGTATTGTCTGTGACCACCTGTAAAACGAGAGGGGCCTGAAGGCGTGATGAGTGTGAGGTGAGCAGGTCCTGCTATAACTCAGCTGTTCACAGAGTCAAAGTCTGAGGTGGAACCAGAGGGATTCAAACAGCAAGAGAATGCTTCCTGTCAGGAAGTAAAGCTCGTCAGTGCTTTTCTCATCCACGATAGGCAGAAATGAGGTATGTCATGTCCTCTGCTGTGGAGCAGTGTGCTGGTGCAGATCCCCCCTGGACCCCCACTGCTGTCAGCATGCCGATGTGTCCTTGGGCAAGACACTTCACCCTAAATTTTTCCTGTGGGTATTGTCCACAGTATTAATGTATTATATGTCTGATATATTTAATATGTAATATAAAGCACTTTAAGCGCTAAAATAAATGTAATGAATTATTATGATGAATGAAAGTACAGAGACATCTGTAGCTTCCTGTTTTTTCCTCGTCTTTCCTTCCCTTATCTTTCCTCTCTCTTTCTTCTCCCCCATCACATTCATTTGTATTACTCCATTACACTGTAGCCCAGATGTCCTCTCTGTATGTCCAGACACATACATCTTTTTCTCTCTGCTCTCACTCCTCTCTCCCTCCTCTGTACCTCCTCACCCTTCATCTCACCCGCCTGTTTCTCTCCTCTCCTTTCATTCTGCTGCTCGTCTTACTCTGCACCTCCTCCTCCTGTTCTCTCTCTAGTCTCCTCTCTTCTCTCCCTACATTTAGCTCCCTTTTTCTGTCTCTCACTTGTCTCCTCTTCTTCTTCCCTTTTGTCCCCTACTCTTCTCTCTTTGTTCCTCGGTTTTCCTTTCCGCCTTTCCTTTAAATCAGGGGTTCCCAACCTTTTTTCCCAAGAGCCCCCCCCCCCCCCCCCCCACACACAGGGGGGGCAACAGCGGTAATTCAAGTTTAAAAGTCTCGAAAATGCTACAACTACTGTCACAAACTGGATGAATGTGAAGTATTTTGTTAAAGGGGGATGAAAGCATAATTAAGGAGCACTATTGGAGTGACTTTGATGGCTATTGGACTCAGGATTAATTCATTTGGATTCCCGCTGTATGAAGAAATTAAAGAACGACGTGGAAGTGGAAACAATTCACACAGGGATTCAATTGTTTAAAACACATGTAAACTGGATTTTGCCGATGTGTTTATGTGGATTCAAAAGTCGTAAATATCTACAAAATGGAGGAGACAGATCTGATCGGAGCAACTGTGACAAATAATCCAACTGAAACCGGCATGGACAATGACTATGTTTTAAAAATGTGCTTATCCACTTTACGGGCAGAAGAAACGTTTCTATAGAAAGAATTATACATTTGTCTTTTTCTGCCTTTAATAGCTACTAACTTGATTTTTTATTAAAATTAATTAATTATTGTACTGTAGAGACAAGGCTTTTATTGACAATCATGTATTGCCTTACAATTATGTGTAAAAAAAAAAAAGTCTAAAGATGATATTTGGCCTCAAATCATATGAGGCCTGGCGCCCCCCCCTGCGATCTTTGACGCCCCCCAAAGGGGGGCGCGCCCCCCAGGTTGGGAACCACTGCTTTAAATGATGTGTTGTCTTCTCATTTCCTTTCGGTCCTCTTCTTGATGAACCATTTTGATCGGTTCAGTTTTGTCATCTGGGTCGTCTGTGTGTTTCTTCTCCTTTTGTCTTTCTTTGTAAGTCTCTTTTCTCTCCCTCTTTCTCTCTAGAGACAATCGACAGGCCCTTTCTTGCCAATTTTCAGACAGACAGCCTCTGATTCATGTGCCCATCATCCCGCCGCCCGAGGGCCGTAGGGCCAGGCACAAAAGACGCAAGCAGTCAAGCATCCTTTCTCCTCTCTGCAGTCGTTTTGGTTGCTCTCTTCTCTGACTTGTGTCTCTCTTCTCCTATCACTCGCCTGTCATCCTGCAGTAGTTCTACTGTAGCTCCTGTTTTGTCAGGTCTCCTCCATCTGCACCCACCATTCATCACTCACTTTTCTCATTCCTATCCTTTATCTGTTCACTTTGCTTTTCTTCTCATGACCTTCATCTCTCTGCACTCTTCACAGACATTGTTTGCAGAACGGAATGTATTTTTATTTACAGGTCTACCTTATGAGACTGATTGTGTCCAAGTGAGATTCATTTCATCGTTTAACCCTCCTGTCATGTTCGGGTCAATTCGGACTGATTTTCTTCTTTCATCAATCATAACTATTGTGTTTTACATTTGATTGCTTCAAGGCCTTATGCTATTCTCCACAGTAGGCATTGGAACATATACAACTGCTGATCAGCCGTTTGATTGAATTATGAGTTCTTTAGTCAACTTTGTTACAACAATGGTTTTCCATGTCACAAATGACCGCCATTGGCAATGAATGGGTAACCCTAGATCATGTTCATCCACCAGAGTACACAGATCGAGAACCTTGTTAATTTGGAATACATTTTCAGTGTGTATTGTCTATGTATATTCCGTTCAGTTATACATGTAAACCATGGTAGCCTGAAACATTGTTGACAGCTTAAAAGGGTGAAAAACAATTAGTGATGATTAATGTTTTTTGTGTTGATGTAAGAGCAGTTAAAACAGACTGGTCAAATCTGACCGGGAACACCAGGAGAGAAACAAACACAACAGGAGGGTTAAAGGTCGAGAGACCCCTTGTGTCGTGCAGTGACTCCACCTGCAGCATGCACCTGTATGACCCTGTACAAAACACCCACCACAAACTCTCATGAGGACAAAGTCTCTGAGAGCTCTATTACTCCAAACTTACATATTACTAACGTTTAGCCCACTCTGAATATGATTGGGTTATGATGACTGACGGGACAGTTGGAACATGAAATCGTAAAGTCAGTGATATGACCGGTGAACATTAAGTCTCTTGTTTCCCGGCTAAGGAAGGACATATCGGCAAACTAAAGCTAAAAAGTGTGTGATGTGAGGGAGTGCTCACCATTGCAGCCCTTTCTCTTAATTCTCTATCAAATTGTCCATGTTCAGTGGTGACTCGTCAATAGGGGCACAGTCAGCAGAAATTAATTAAAATAATAATTCAAAAAATATGTATGAAATATATGTTAAAATATATTTTAAGATCATGTTTAGTCTGACTCGTCTGTACATTGCTGTTTTAGTCTGCGTTTTTGTAATTAGTGTCTACAGTGTGCCTATTGAGCCGTGTTGAGTGATGTGGGGCAAGCCCCGATCTAGCCCCTCTCTTTGCTGTCAAAATGAATGGGTGCTGTAAAAACTACACTGCGCATGCTCAGTCCTTTTGTATTCAATGTGTGCGGCAAAAAAATAATCACAAGTGGGGCAAAGTGCTGGCAACCCCAGCAAAACGTAATCTCATAATTCAGAGCTGATTGGCTGTAAGTATGTGTGCTGTGAAAAGTGTAGTTCTATCTCACACAGGCTCCGCCCTCTACTGGACTCTATGGGTACTACTCTCATCAATGATATGCGAGCATATAGCCAGCCAATCAGGGCGAGCCTACCTGAATGTGCACGCAGCTCACAGTATATAAGGCGGCTACACCTCCTGACTGTCATCCTTTTCTCTTCAGTGAGCGGGACAACACCTCACAGAGAAAAGTAAAAGAAGAAGAAAGAAGTTATCGTACCTTCATGGAGTCGCCACTTCTAGAGACCCGGAACCCCTGGCTTAATAGCGGGCACCTCTGCTTCGAGTGTTTGGGGACCAGGATATGGCTGAGGCGGTGCCATTCACGTTCACCATTCCAGCGGGGCGGATGGCTCCGTTTGCCGGGGAGGAAGATGACGAGGACTTCTCGTTGTCGGGCACTTCCGGGTCCGGCGTCCATGAAAGTCCACCGCCCAGATCTGTCCGCCAGGACTTCCCCCTGGTGATGACCATGGCGGCGGAGTGTGTAGGGCTACCGCTCGCCCCACCACTGCCGCCAAAACCGGTGAGCCGCCTCCGCCAGGGGTTCTACGGCCCGGTCCTCCCGGCGCAGCCAGCCTTCGTTTCGCCCCCGTTGCCAGATATCTGGCAGTGTGTGGAGGCGTCGTGAAGACAGCCACTGAAGACGAAGGCTCCAGTGGCTGGTATGGTGGGGATCCTTAGGGTGCGCCCCCTTGATGAGAGCCTGGCAGCCCATCTGCTCCCACAGGCAGCAGGATGGGCAGAGGGTAAGAAGCATCTTCCCCTGCTGCCTCGTGACCGAGAGACGCTGGACTATTTCGATAAAATATTCCGGCTCGGACCACAGATGGCGGCAGCGGCGAATAATCTGGGTGTGTTGGGCGTGTCGCTGATTACTCCTCAGCAGGACGCCCCCGCCTCTCCATCTCAGGATCGGAGTGATTATTAGGACCGCAGCATCGGGCAGATTAATGGTGTGCCCGCCGCAGATGGCACACAGGGTTTCAGACGCTTGGAGGAAGACAAGTTGCAGTTTAGCCGTATGCTGCCACTGGCTCTTCCTCAAAGAGGAGAGCGCGGCGTCACGGTGAGAAGGAGGGAAAGGCGCTGGTTTAGAGCACCCATGGCTCCTGCTGCTCCTTCTACCTCCTTGGCTGGTCCCGCGGAACCGGCTCAATACCGGCACCCGCAGGGACAGGCTGCGCGATCCCGACAGGCCTCTGCTCCGGCTCCGCGCCGACAGAGAGCTTCGAGGTGGGGTGGGCCGTCCTCCCGGTAATGACGGGCTGTGGGAGGAAGCGTCCCGGCGGCGAGAGCTGTGTACTTCACCACCCAAGACGCGAGGGCGAGTTCTTCCGCCTCCTCCCACTGTAAAGTCATGAAAAGTGATGTGTGTGACGGATGCATTGAATAAAACCAATTGCATTTATCCTAGAGTAAGAGTCATTTCTCTCCACAATTCCACATTTTCCTATAATGTCTCGTTGAATTCGGCAAGATCCGTTTCATACGATGTTAACTGGGCACACATTATGAGACGCGGTTCCCCACTCACCGCCCCCGTTGTAACTCCAGTAAAGGAGGCAGCCGGTGGGCGCGTGCATGTGAGTGTGATAAACCGCATAAAAAAATTATTGCTCCAAAGCACAGAAAGTATTTGCGTTTTGCCTTCCAGGGGATAGCCAACGAGTACAACAGACTACCGTTCGGCTACTCCCTATCCCCACGCACATTCAGCAAATGTGTGACCACAGCGCTTCGCGGCCATGGCATGAGGGTTTTATTTGATCTCAACAACCTCATAGTCATGGCCAGGTCCAGGGAATATGCAATGTTCCACACAGCCCAATTGATCCTACACCTAACCAAGTTGGGATGTGTGGTCAATTGGAAGAAGAGCAGTCCCATACCTCACCAGCAGGTGGAGTATCTGGGGATTTTGCTCAATGCAGCCCCCATCGAGAGCGAGGGGAACGTCTCATCAAGAAGGAGGACAGGCTATGTGCCACTCTGTCAGAGGACAGACAGACGTGGTGCGAGGAAGGGAATCTAGAGCCTCTCTCCGGTACATTGGGCTCTATTCTATCCTAGCTATAGCTACTGGTGGACAAGGGGCTTGCTCATGCCACAGTCAAGGTGTATGCAGCAGCCATCTCATCCTGTCATGCGGGATTTGGCAGCAGACCAGTCTTTAGCCAACCACTTATGAAGCGTTTTTTGCAGGGGATTAGGAGACAGCGCCCAGTGGTACATGTCTCCACCCCGCAATGGGAACTGCTATTGGTGCTCGAGGCTTTGGTTACAGAACCGTTGAGCCTCTGGAGCTCTCCTCCCTGCAGGCGCTATCATTGAGAGAGAGAGAGAAGCAAAAAGAAACAGCTTTGCTGCTTGCTTTGACTTCTGCCAAGAGAGTATGCGAACTGACCGCTCTATCGGTGCACCCGAGTTGCCTTCTGGTTTGTGGTGACCGTAGCGGGGCGACACTCAGACCGAACCCCTCCTCTGTTCCCAATAACCTAAGGAGTTCTTCCAGGTCGAGGGTTATACGGCTAGACGGCTTTAGTCGTCCACCTATGCACGGCGGCGTCTTGGTCTACGCCGGGCCCGTTCATAAGGTAAGTATCTCTTAGACATGTCTGGCTCCTTTTTCATCGTCGGTGCTTGCTGGGGCAACACAGGACTGGTGAAAGGAGAAGGGCTGTGGGTCAGTAAGCTGTATCTGACCCCCTTGGACATAATGCACTTGCGTTGTCCCATGCTCCTTAGGGACCTGGGAAACGCTCGTGTGTTGTCTGTATTTACTTCCCCTGTCACGAGTTCTGATCGCTCAGTGATGGTTATATTTCAATAATCTGTGGACTCTCAGGACGTTATCTAAACTTGTTTGTGCAGATCCAATAAGTATATCGATCAGTGTAGCTAGAGTTCTGTGCTAACGGCCTTAAGATTGTTTCGCTCGTTGCTAATTCAGAGGCTCGGCACTAGCTTTGTGTTTGTTTGTTTTTTTTAAAGAAAAAAAAAGATCAGTTAGCTGAGTTTCTTCCCGTTACATGGATATAAAACATTCATAGTTTATTGAATATTAAGATGCCCTCAGACCAGACCCGGTGCCAGAACAAATCTAAAGGGAGGGCATATGATTAGGAATACAGATTAATTTTATTCATATAATACAAAATAGAATATGATAAATATACATAAGATGTGAGACCTGGTGTATCAGCTCATTCCGGTTCCCTCAGACTGTGGCAGGCAGAGACAAACTGTCCTGCAACAATGCAGCTCTCTTTAGTATTTTAAGTTTTTCATTTTCAGAGTGTCAGGACCAGCTGAGAGAGGGGACTCTTGTTCATCTCTTGATGCTGCAGGGCTTTGTGATGGTAGGAGTGGGGGTCACTTTCTTTTAGATGTAGCCAATATTTAATTGATCGTTTCTGGATTTTTATTAATAATGGAAATGTTCCTAATTCCGCTCTGCAGGCGTTGTTAGTTGTTCTCCTGTGAACCTGTAGGATGCGTTTGCAAAACTCATTGTGAGCATTTTCCATTGGATGATTTTCCCATTTGTCAAATGTTTGGTTTGTTTGTGGGCCCCACACTTCGCTCCCATAGAGTAGGATGGGTTGTATTACTGCTTGAAGTAATTTAAGCCAAATTAAAATTGGAATTTGAATGTGGATTTGTCTTTTTATTGCATAAAATGCCCTGCGTGCTTTCTCTCTCAGTTCCTTGACAGCTTGATTAAAGCTTCCAGTGGAACTTATTTTCAGGCCTAAATAATTATATTCTGAGCAATTTTCTATTGTCTGTGTCCCAATTGTAAAGTCAATATTGTTTGCCTGACATCTGGATCTTTTTTGAAATATCATTGTTTTTGTCTTTTTTATGTTGATTGCCATGGCCCAGGTCTGACAGTAACCTTCGAGTATATTTAAACTCTGTTGAAGTCCTTTTGTCGGGCTTAACAGGATTAAATTATCTGCATACAGCAGGAATTTGATCTCTGTTTTGTGGAGTGTGAGCCCAGGTGCTGTGGACTGTTCTAGGATAGTTGCCAGTTCGTTAATGTAGATGTTGAACAGGGCCGGTGATAAACAGCATCCTTGTCTTACTCCCCATTCTTAAGAAATTAAGGTGGTTCTTTTGTGTCCGATCTTGATGCTGCACATTCAACACACTCTCACTCCCTAAGCGTCCAATAGCGACGTTTGGTCAGTGTCCGTGGCGTCCCAATTGTGACACTCCTAGGCTCCTTCAGCGTCATAAAGGGACGCAAATAGCTTTCAACTGATTGCAATGTATTCCCATCTGCGTCGGGATTGACGCTCACGGAAGCACGGCATTCGTTTATGTCGGCTGCCCTTAAAGGCAATGTGAGCATCCATTCCCATTGGAATAACGGAGAAGTGTACGACCCGGAAGTAAGTATTCCTCTTACTGTCGATTGATTTTACAGTTGATATCTGCACTACTCATCGACTAAAACACCAGATTATCCTTGTTAATTACACAACATTGATTGGTTTAAAATTGTGTGCAATGCTTTTGTATTTTTCCCTTCGATTCGGAGAAACAATATTTTTCTGAGTAAAAGATGGCAGAAGACACTACACTACCCAGAATCCCCCAGCTATCGTTTGGACTACAACCATGTGCTCTTTTTTGACAAACCCTGTTTTTTTCACCATTCATTCCGATGGCTGGCGTCTATGTCACATGATCTTCAAATTTCTCCCTGCAGAAAAAGAAAACATGGCCAACTTCGTTTTTTATTCTCGGTGGAAAATGGCCTATTTTAAAGTAGTTTGGCCATTAAAATGCGTTTTTGATGTCATTTGATGGGAGAAATATGAGTTGTTATTTCAGATTATGTGTGCAAATGGATGTACATGATCTTTAGTTTGCTAGTTATTACAAGATTACTTCAGGAAATCGCGACGTTTTCATTGTTACCAAGGTGGTTGCTAGGGACGCTGCTATCGATATTATTTCTGTTATGTTGTGTGTAACTGTTTAATGGGTTATCTTTATTTGCTACCCCCTTCCCCGTCCAAGGTATAGTGTTGGTCCACAGCCTAAACATATTAGTTTAACAAATCCGCATCTAAAGATAGCCTACGTTATTTTTCCCCTGTGCAATTCCAGTCTCACATTCTCACAGCACATCGTCATTAACAAATACCGGAAACAGACCGAAAACATTTTTAAAAATAATAATAATACTTTATTCCGAGTTGTGCTTGCTTTTCTCTTTGAAAGTCATCACATAACGGCATTGTAATACACGGTTTCGGCTGCATTAAATATTACATATCTGCCCGTAGTTCTGTATTTATAGAGCCCTGATGAGAAGACCTCTAGACAAACATGAGGAACTGAAAACGTGACGTGGATCATAATATATCAGCCATTAAACAACATCTTACATTTCTTTTATACACAATACGTCTCCTTGCAGTATCAACACTAATTTCGGCTCACTTTTATATTTGATCCAATTGGTAGATAGGCTGTATTTACACCATAAAGGTGCACAGCTGATATAAAGGGACACCTGGTGGTTTTAAGCATGTTATTGAATTTAATTATTTTTATTATTAGATATTAATACGATCCCTATAAAGTATATTCATTACTCGTTATTCTCTACTAATAGTTAATTAAAGACTGTATATAATGACTATTTTGCACATCCCTTTCAATATTTTCTAAGGTTTATTGACATATCATATAGGCCTACACAACTGTGGTGTAGTTCTGCACTGAATGAAAAACTTGGGTTGCAGGTTCCTCAATAGTGCATTAGAAGACATCTATCAATATTTGTGCATACCTTCAGCAATGTTAACTATGTTGAAGCACTTATTTTAACTGATATTATACATAATGTATTATACTCTTATAAGATGTATGTAGATATTTCATCTCCGGCCTTGTCAGGTATTGAACAATCAATAAATAAAGAACACAGAATTGTTGAATATAAACACAGAATTTGTGTGATTATACTAAATGATTTTCAAATAAACACAACTACATATTTAACTGTTACACATGCTGATGTAGCGCAAATGTTCCAACTTGGGATCAATAAAGTATATCTTGTCACAAACATAAGACCAGCTGTTAAATAAGCTCTTTCTGACCTTAGCTGGCATGTGGGTATATATATTAATACTGCCCATAATGGGCACAAGCAATTTTCACCCATTTATTAATCATATGTTTTAAATGTGAGTGTTTCCCTGTCCCCTAAACCTCCAGGGATGGACACGGTGGACCCGTTTCAAATCCAGTTTTTGGACAGTTCTGCCGTGGTTCCATCCCATTTCATTTCAAACCTTTATTTAACCCAGATTGGTCCCATTGAGATCATAGATCTCTTTTTCACAGGGAGACCTGCAGCATATAGGTTTCCACATGAAACATAAAACAATAAAGGACATTCATACATTATATTTACAGGATACATAGTTATAGACATTTACAAGTGCCCATTGTATCAGCAAGCATTTCATTTAGCCTAGCTTTAAAACATGCAGAGGAATGAGATTGCTCAGTTTCAATTCTTGCTGAAGATTGTTCCAAGCAAGTGGAGCTGCGCACATAAAAGCTGTCTTACCTAAGACAGTCCTTGCTCTTGGCACATCTAACAAGACTACACTCATGTGACCTCAGGACAATAGCTGCTTGCAACTCTCTGTGTTATCAGAGAGCAGATATTAATACGGGAGTTTACCCAACAAAGCTTTATAGATAAACGTGTTTACCAATGACTGAGCCTCCGTACAGGAGAGTGATGGTAAATCCTGCCTTGGTATACAGTGTACAGTGATGTGTAAGCGCTTTACAATTTGTGACAATCTCAGAGCACTGTGATACGCAGCATCCAATTTGCTCAGGTAATTGGCAGGTGCATTCATATACAACAAATCACCATAGTCCAGCACAGGTTAAAAAGGTCACAGTGACTAGCCTTTTCCTGGCCTCAAGCGAGAAGCAGGACTTGTTTTCTGTAGAAGGAAACCTAGCCTAACCCTCAGTTTTTTAAGCAGGTTATTGACATGAAGTTTAAAGAGAGACAATCATCAAGCCAGATACCAAGGTATTTGTAACAGGCAACAACTTCAAGTTTTGTTCCTTGCGTAGTTACAATATCTAAAACAGGCTCTGGTGTCTTTTTTGCTTTTGAAAAGAGCATTACCTTGGTTTTATCCACATTTAAAAGAAAGCTTTAATTCAGAGAGCTGAGTCTGAATAGTGTTAAAAACAGCTTGTAATTTAACAACAGCCTCTTTAATGGAGGGACCTGCACAATACATCACAGTATCATCCGCATAAAAATGTAAAGTAGCTTCATCCACATTATCACCTACACTGTTAATATATATGGAGAATAAAAGTGGTCCTAAAACAGAACCTTGTGGTACACCATTAGAAATGTTTAACCATTCAGAAGACAGTCCATCAAAATGAACACATTGGGACCTTTCAGAGAGGTAGTTTACAAACCACCCCACTGCATTGCTGGATATGCCAATACTGAGTAGCCTCTGCTTTAAAATGCGATGATCAACGTGTCAAACGCTTTGGAAGGTCAATAAACAGAGCTGCACAACTCTGCTTATTATCTAAAATAGTAGTCATGTCATTTACCACTTTCATTGTGGCAGTGATGGTGCCTGTGTTCTTTCTGAATCCTGACTGATGTTTAGACAGGATATCATTTATACATAAAAACTCCTTTACTTGTTCACTCACAAGTCGTTCGAGCACCTTAGCCAGAACTGACAATTTAGAGATTGGCCTATAGTTATTTAAAATAGTTGCCTCCCCTCCTTTCAGTAAAGGCAAGACATAAGCAGACTTCCATACTTTTGGAATTGTGTTCGTGCTGAGGGAGAGGTTAAAAAGAGAAGTAAGAGGTGTAGCAATAAAATCTGCAGCTATCTTTAAAAAGAAAGGTTCTACGTTCTACGTTGTCCGGGCCAGGATCTAACTTGGATAATGCTTCATGAACAATACCAATCGTTAAAGGAGTAAAACTGAAAGGGTTTTCCAGACCACATTGTTCAGAGTCAAGGATTGGAGCGTTCACAGGATCCACACAGCCAAACAGAGAGCCACAAGACACAAAATGCTCATTAAAGCAATTTAGCATAGTAGCCCTGTCTGATATAATGCCAGATGCTGTGGTGAGGCACGGAGGTAGCTCATTTGGGATATCACCAGTGGAAATCGATTTTATGGCTTTCCAAAATTTCCTAGGATTATTCAGGTTTTCTGTGGTAACTGACAAATAGTACTTTGATTTAGCACTTTTTATTTGAGATGTGAAGCTATTTCTTAGCTGCCTAAAACGTAGCCATTCTACCTCCGAGCCTGATTTCCTAGCCTTAGCCCAAGCATTATTTCTCTCATGAAGGAGACTGGACAGCTTAGCAGAAAACCAGGGATTGTTTCGTCCCTTCACTCTAAATTTACGCAGAGGTGCATGTCTATCTATAATTTTCATAAAACCAAGATAAAAATAAGACCATGCAGTTTCTACATCAGCACACAAATTGATTTTACCCCAATCAAAATCAAACAGATCATGTAAAAAACCCTGCTCCACAAAGTGTTTTTTGTCTCTCTTTGTGATGATGCGTGGTTTAACCTTTTGGACCTTGGTGTCCCTAATTGTGGCTACAACACAGTGGTCACTCACATCATTAGCAAATACTCCCACAGATGAGTATTTATGTGGAAACATTTGTTAAAATTAGATCAATTAAGGAGGATTATTTGGGACCTTAATATTTGGGCGAGTAGGACTGTCTATTATCTGGGTAAAATTCAATGAGGTACACAGGTTTTTAAAATCCTCTGACACAGAAGTTAACCAGTCCCAATTCAAATCACCAAGCAGCACTATTTCCTTGTAGGAAAGTTGTGATAACAGTTTTGCCAATGACGATAAAGAGTCCTTGACAGCCGAAGGGGCCCTGTAGCAGCCCACCACCATGACCTGTTGACCCTTTGTTACCTCAATATTCACGGCTAAAAATTCTAGCTGTTTACTAACAGATTTGGAAACCATATTAGTTACACAAAACTTATTTTTCACATAAATGGCAACGCCACCACCTTTTTTAGGCCGGTCAGTACGATATACACTGTAACCATTTATGTATATGTCAGAGGCCAAAATGGATTTATCTAGCCACGTTTCTGATAAGACAATGACATCAGCATCAGTCGAACTCGCCCAAATACGGACAAAATCTAATTTAGGTAACAGACTACGCACATTTAAATGAATTAAACCTAGCCCAGATCTAGATATAAAATCAGCAGGAGTAGCTATTTGACTAATACTGCTAGGTGGACCTGGATTTGGCTGTACATTTCCTGATAGTAACAACAATAAAAATACCAAGCACCTTTTCCTCTTAATCAACACACATACATTGTCAGCTGTTCTAGAGTCACCAGCAAACTTCACGAAAGTGAGATTAGAGTTTAAAAAACAATTCTGAAGGACCATCGTGGCAGGCATGTGAGAAAGACAAACATTTTCCGAAATGAATGTGACAGTGCAACCAGCAATTGTTTGTGCAACACCTCCGAAGCTGTACAGGGGATGTCCACTGCGGGCGGCAGAACATACCCGAATCCAGTAGATTTTTCAGGACGACTAGCGATCTTCTCCTTGTCCAGCACAGCCAAGAAAAGGCACAGCAGAAACACGACACCCGCCATTCTCCCAGTCCAGCACAACAGTATCCACGCTGTTCCCGGAGCACGGTGGAACCAGGCCTCAGCTACAGCAGCACAGCAGAGTAGAGAAGGTAATCCCACCGCGTTACACCGGCTATTTAATCCACTTTACATCTCCGCCGGTAGCACAGGCCCGGAGAGGAGCGGCGATACGTGGTGTGAGGAGCGGCGAGAGGAGCGGCAAGAGGAGCGGCAAGAGGAGCGGCGATACGCGGTGTGAGGAGCGGCGAGAGGAGAGCCGGGACCACACTTCCGACTCTTTATCTCTGCAAGAGTTGCTCCCTCTCGTGCTAAATCCACTCGGCGGGCAAAAGTAGGATCCCAGAAGTGATTCACCCAGTGTGGAGTGGCTCCTGAAACCCTTCCCGGCGTGCCTTTAGTGGAACTCAGGTCCGCTGTGGTGGATGAGGCTGAACGTGGCTCTCATCCGGAACTCAGCAATGGTGGATCACGTCTCAGCGCTGACGGCGTGTAACCTGTTCCTCAGGTGAGTTTCAGAGCACGAGGAGCAGCTGAGAGAGAGGACGTTTCGCTCTCTCAAAAGTTGATTTCAAGTGCTGTTCGAGAATCGGCTTAACCCTCGGAGCACACTCTCCAATCACAGAGCTTGAGGACTATCACGGGGTTTGTCAAACAGAGCACATGGTGTAGTCCAAACGATAGCTGGGGATTCTGGGTAGTGTAGTGTCTTCTGCCATCCTTTACTCAGAACAAATATTTGTTTCTCCGAATCGAAGGGGAAAAATACAAAAGCATTGCACACAATTTAAGCCAATCAATGTTGTGTAATTAACAAGGATAATCTGGTGTTTTTTAGTTGATGAGTAGTGCAGATATCACTGTAAAATCAATCGACAGTAAGAGGAATACTTACTTCCGGGTGTACAATTCTCCGTTATCCAATGGGAATGGACGCTCACATTACCTTTAAGGGCAGCCGACACAAACGAATGCCGTGCTTCCATGAGCGTCAAATCCCGACGCAGATGGGAATACATTGCAATCAGTTGAAAGCTATTTGTGTCCCTTTATGACGATGAAGGAGCCTAGGAGCGTCACAATTGGACGCTTAGGGAGTGAGAGTGTGTTGGCACGTTGTTTGTGTACATAGATTTGATTAGGTCAAATGTTTTTCCCCCTATACCGCTTTGAAGTAGTTTGTTGAATAGACCAACATGCCAAATCGAGTCAAATGCTTTTTGGAAATCAATGAAACAGGCAAATATTTTGCTTTTATTTTGATTAACATATTTGTCAATGTGGTCTGATGTGCGGTGATCTGGTAAGAATCCAATTTGGCTTTTGCTCAGGACATTGTGTTTCGTAAGGAAGTCTATAAACCGGGAATTCCTCAGCTTACTGTTCACACAAATGTAATTATTAGGGTCAGATTTATCGCCGTTTTTAAAAATGGGTGTTATGAGACCACGATTCCAGCTGTCAGGGAAGTAACCTACAATCAGGATAGCCAATCTGATCTTTTTACTTGAGTGTTTTAGCATCTCGTTCAATATGCCGTCAAGCCCACTTGCTTTTTTTGGTTTTAGGTTCATCAACTTTTTGTCCAGTTCCTGTTCAGTAATTAGAAAGTCCGAAGGGTTCTGGGAGTCCTTGATGACCAATTCTAATTTGTTGAACTTTTCAGTTATTTGTGTTTGTTCTGAGTCAGAATTGAGAGGAATGTTACCATACAGATGTTTGAAGTGATCGGTCCAGATGTCTCCATTCTGTATAACTGGGTCATCGTGTTTAGTTTTATTTAGATTTTTCCAATTTTCCCAGAATTTAAAGACTCCTCGATTATTGTTAGTTGTTTTTGTGTGTACTGAGCCTTCTTGATTTTGATTGTACGTTTGTATTGTTTGAGCATGTAAAGGAGGCGTAGGTCTGCGTTGCTAGGATCTCTATGTTTTTGGTTCGATATTTTCCTAAGTTCTTTCCTTGTTTGTTGGCATTCTTCATCAAACCAGTTGATTTATTTTTGTTTTGGGGGCTTGTTGCTGCATTTCTTCAGTTGGGATATATGAGCTGTTCTCATGAAGATGTGGTTAATTGTTCTAACTGCCAGGTCTATGCCTTCTTTATTGTGGTCATATGTGGTGTCCAGAGAGTTGTCTAAGAGTCTTTGAATGTGTTCGTTTCCGCTTTCTGGAACTCTTGTGCACTGTCTGGAGCCCATTTGTATTTTCTTTTAATGTTAAACAGATTATTGGGCTCAGATTGTGGACTAGTTTGTTAGTTTTTGTTCTTTTCATGAACACAGTAATTTGGCTATGATCCGATAGAGGTGTTAGAGGTTTGAACAGAGATGGGGCCGTTACTAAAAAAAAGTAATATATTACATATTACATATTACTTTTTAAAAAAAAGTAATATATTACACTACTTCGTTACTCTCTACATAAAGTAACTCGTTACTTTACTCGCAGGGCCGGCCCGCCCCTCCCTGTAGGCAGATCACGCAGACTGCTAAAGTTTCAAATGTTCTCTTTAGTTCAGTTTCCATTGTCGCATAAGACTGATCCAGATCCTGAATGTTTTCCTATCTGATCATGGCTGTCCTCTGTCTCCTGCTATCTGTATATTTTGCGCAGTCTATCTCTGCTCACGCAACAGCGTGAGCAGAGATAGCTGTTGTTCTCCTGCGTGTTGGTCATGTGTTGCACTGGAACCAGACACCGCAAAGACTTCAGCCAAGCACGTACGAACTGCGCATGCGTGAGTGGCAATAACTCTCCTTACCAGCAGGCGGCGGTAGTGTGTATTCGTCATTCAAAACAGGCAACAACCGGAAAACAGAGAAGAAGAACAGAATACGTGATATAAACAAACAACAAATAGCTGTGCGTTAGCTTCACCTTAGCATGTGTTCTTTGCAGGTGTTTGTTGAGGTTTGATTATGACTGATTTTAGTAAGTAACGAAGTAACGCGTGTCTGGGCAATGTTAGTAACTGTAGTGTGATTACTGAATTATAAAAGTAGCGCGTTACACTACTCCTACCGACAAAAGTAATATTATTACAGTAACGTTACTTTGTAACGCGTTACACCCAACTCTGGGTTTGACTATAAATGAACTGAGAGAGAGCGGGTCCAAATCAGTTATCATGTAATCTACGGTACTCGTGCCAAGAGATGAGCAGAAGGTGGGTCTTCCCAAAGAGTCACCTCTAAACCTACCGTTAACAATGTACAGACCGAGGCTTTGACAGAGTTGGAGCAGGTCTCTCCCATTCTTGTTTATCTGAGGGTCAGAATTATGGCGCCGAAGATTTGTGGTGTTGCGGGGAAAGTTTTGTTTTGTCCAAATATATGTTTGTTACCACTCCAGTACGTGCGTTGAGGTCTCCACAGATCAACACTTTTCCTTGGGCCTGAAATCTGCATATTTGGGTGTGGAGGTGTGGGAATATTTCCTCGCTGTAGTAAGGAGAGTCACTCGGAGGAACATATATTGTACATAAAAACAAATCATTTTCTGTACATGTGATGCTTTTGGATAGTTTAATCCATATGTGGGAGGGCTCGGATTTTATTATTGTTATATATTTTGAGAGTTCAAATTTGTGCCAAATTATAATGCCTCCTGAGTCTCTCCCTTTTTTAATTGCTGGGTTTTTGATCGAGGGCAGAATAATTTGTTTTGTAATTTGGGGGACAGTGGATGTTGGAATCAGATCTACACCAGGTCTCTTGGAGGATAATAATGTCTACATTTTTTGTGTTCTCTTTAAATTAATCTGTTCTATATTTCTGTCCAAACAGAGAAGAATGTATACCTTGGATGTTCCACATAGAGATGGAGAATGGTGTCATTGAAGTGGTCATTGTGAAGAATACAATGTGTGTGTGTGTGTGTGTGTGTGTGTGTGGTGTGTGTGTGTGTGTGTGTGTGTGTGTGTGTGTGTGTGTGTGTGTGTGGTGTGTGTGTGTGGTGTGTGTGTGTGTGTGTGTGTGTGTGTGTGGTGTGTGTGTGTGTGTGTGTGTGTGTGTGTGTGTGTGTGGTGTGTGGTGGCCTAGCATTACTACACTTGTGGGGACCTACATCTGTTTACATAGTCACGTGTGGGGACTCGCCTCCCTTATGGGGACAAAATGGTGGTCCCCATGAGGGGAATCATTAATTTTAGGGTGAAGACTTGGATAGGTTTAGGTTAAGGTTAAGGGTTAGGCATGTGTTGGTTATGGTTAAGGTTAGGATAAGTGTGTGTGGTGTGTGTGTGTGGGTGTGTGTGTGTGTGTGTGTGTGTGTGGTGTGTGTGTGTGTGTGTGTGTGGTGTGTGTGTGTGTGTGTGTGTGTGTGTGTGTGTGTGTGTGTGTGTGTGTGTGTGTGTGTGTGTGTGTGTGTGTGTGTGTGTGTGTGTGTGTGTGTGTGTGGGAAAGAGTTGTTCTTCATCTAAGAATTTTCCATTTGAGTCAATAAGAATTATTACTTCAGCATCTGTCGCTTCTGTGTCGGTTGTTATTTTGATTGTGGAAGGAGGAATATTTTCTGGTAGCTGGAAGATGGTTGTGGCTCATGCTGGTGCGCTGGGCCATTGGCAAGCTCCATTTAGAAAACAGGCATCTTAAAACGGTTTTTCGCCTGCCGTTCTGTCTGCAGACTTGTCAAAGCATTAATTCATGGTTTTTACTAACCGGTATCAGTATGTTGTTACTTCGGCATCATTTTGAAACGTGTATTACAATTAAATCACGGTCAAATATGTTCATCTTGTTGTAGTTGTAGCCCCCTTGCCAGCGATTCTCTCTCTAGTTTAGCATACTCAGCCCGACTCAGCCTGGTTGTTCCTGGCCCCAGAACCACGATTTATGGGGCCAGAAAAACTGTGAATTAGGACCCACTAGCCGGTACTAGGCCAAGTGGAAACGCAACCAAAAACGGGCTCGGCACGCTTAAAGCGAGCTGCCCGCTGCAGTGGAAACGCGCCATTAGTTGTTGTATGGACGTTTTTAATTCTTTGGCAGAGTTCATCCTTAATCTGCTGAAATTATTCACTGGATGGTGAGTGAGAAACTTTTTCTCTCATCTCCACTATCTCTTCCTCCTGTAGAGATAGACTCTCTGAGAAGGGTCATTGTTCCCTGCAGCTTATCTTCAGGGTGCAGCTCCCGCTCCTCGCTGAGAAGGGTCACTGTTCCCTGCAGTATGTCTTCAGGCTGCAGCTCCCGTTCCTCTCTGAGAAGGGTCACTGTTCCCTGCAGATTGTCTTCAGGCTGCAGCAGTCTCTCTGAGACCTGGGTAACGCTGCTAGCTTTGTCTTTGTTTTGTGTCTTTGTTGTTTGTTAGGTCAGACTGGCCTGGCTCCCTTGGAACATGATTGTTCCGTTATGGTAAATGTTTACTGTCATCATCTCCAATGAGAACCTGTCTCCCACTACCTATTCCTCTCTTTTTGTGGTCTTTATAGTGGGAACAAATTACTTTATGCCAGGATTCAGTGTTGTCGGTATACAGCAGGAGGTTACAGATTACTATCTTGTCTCCTTGTTGGCTGTAGTCGGCTGTTAATGTCTCTGGGTTATCTCTTAAAAGTTTAAGTTTGAAAGCTTTCTTTGCCTGTGCACTTTTTACCTCCTTTGGGTATTCAAGTGCAAGGGGGAGGGGCTTCCCGACTGTTGCATCAGCCATGGTGCTCTTCTTTGTTGTTGCTTAGCACGCTAGTTAGCAGATAGCCAATTTGGGCGCAATTCCTTTGTATCGGTTAGTATACATGTCTGTAGTTCTTATTTACATTTTTGAAGTAGTTGTTGGCTCCCTACCTGCCTGGTTAACTGTGTTAGCCTGTCCTAGCTTGTTGCATATTCTTCTTTGTTTTCTTGTAGGTTGTTTTCCAAACTCTTGTTTTCGTTGGTTATCCTCTGCAATGTCTTTTCCTTGAAGTTATTATTTCATATTTGTGGGTTTATCTCATTTTCAATCAATCAATCAATTTTCTTTCTCTGTGTTTTTTTTTGTAGTGACGAATGAAGTTGGATGTTGTGGTGGTCGTGTCACTGATCTTTATGCTCCAGACCCTGCATAACGCTGTTCTCTTCTTATTAGCGTCATCGACAACATAATCCTTGAATCCAAACTCGACTATTTTTGGAGTAACGCTAGCCGCTGCCATGTTAACTGAGACTCCTGCCTTCTAGTGGGTTGCCAGGTTTGCGCGCATCGCATTTCGAAAAAACTAAACGTAATATCACAATACAAAAACAAACGCAAATATTTAATTTTAAAAAGTCAAGTCCTTTCAAGTCATCTGTCTCAAGCTTAAATCAAGTCTCAAGTCATGAATACCAAGTCAAAGTCAAGTCAAGTCTTTTATCAATGTTAGTCAAGCAAGTCTCAAGTCCAAAAATATGCGACTCGAGTCCCCACCTCTGCTGGCTGCAGAAACCATTTAAGGGTTGAGATGGGCTTCACCTTTAGGAGGTCTGCACTACAAGTACCTGTCTGTTATTCAACAGACCTTTATTCTTCCATGCATCTCTCTTTTCATCTTCGAGCCATAGTCACAGCCTGCCTCTGCATCTGTATATGGCTTGATTTTATTCTGCTTCGGTATTTGAAATGGTTTGGGCAGTTGTCACTGGCAAGGTAGAGTTGAGGTTTGAATGTTGCGTGTGTCTGAGAGAGTGTATGTGACAGACAGTGTGTGTCATTGCATGTTGTGTGCTTCAAGATGGGGAGCAGCCCCAGTGAAGGACAAGCGTTTCTCATCCTTTTTGAGTCCGCCAGCATGAAAGCCAGCCAAGCATCTTAATGACCTATGACTCAACTCGGAGAATAATCTGACACAGTCACACACACACATGCATACACACAAGCACAGGGATGAGTCACAAAGTTCATGTAGCACAAACACTAACATCCTCACAGTAGAAGACAAGGTTACAACCTCATGTGGTACAACTGCACAAAGAAATACATCCGACCCTTTTGTGTTGCACAGACCATACATTAGTATCTACCACAATCAGAATTCCTTGATGAGTCCCACAGAGGGGGAGCACACAGTACATAGCTACAGCAGAGAGACAATACTCAAACTAAATAAAGTAAAAAGGTAAATAGTAGGATCATAACAAAATAACTGAAGCAAGTTAAAAGGAATGAAGTAGCTGCAGAATGACAGTAGTAAATACTATATTTAGAAGATATTGCACAGTTATAAAAGTGTTGTTATAGGGTGTTGGGTAGATCAACACCTTGTGGCAGTATGTCCTCAACAGATGCATGAATATAATTGTGACAGTTATTACAAAGTTCCTTCTGTCTTCCTGTAGACCCCCCCCACACACACATGAACTGCATGATAATCATTCATTCATATGACACATTTTGTTGGACTGAATAATCAATTTCTTGTACACATGTGTTAACTTATGATGCATCATTCATTGCAGTTGCTGCTTCGCTGTGACACGCATCATGTGACCTTCATGGCCCCAGAGCCAGGCTGTCCCAGGGGGCCGGATTTGATGTAAACACACTGTGTGATGATCCTCTCTCTTCACAGTTTTGTGGATGGGTGGATCGTCACGTGTTCCTCCAATGGTGTGTATTTTACAGTGCTTTATCGCAGCTCAATGGCCCTGCTGCCCCAAGTGGTCAACACACATGTTTTGTTATACTGTGCTTGCCTGAAGCAGCAATAACCTCAGGTATCTTAAAGTCAACCAGGGTTAATTTTCTGAAGGAATAGTTTGATCTTTGTGGATATACAGCTGTTTTTTGTTGGCTTGGAGTACATTATTCAGAACAATCCGGTTCCCAAGCAAAGCCCCTACTGAAACCCTGCCTGCCTGTTTCTTGAAATTACATTACATGTCATTTGTTAGACTTTTATCCAAAGCGACTCACATATAGGGTTGGGTACCGAGAACCGGTTCCAACATTTCGATTCCAACGGCATCATTTAGAAATGTGAATTTCGGTTACGCTTTTCGATGCCTGAGGAAATGTTTCTCGCCGCTCTCCGTAGCCTACTGTATGACTGCGAAGGGGCGGGAAATGTAGCGTTGTACCCAAAGTGTAGCGTTGTACCCATAGTACAACGACAACAACCACATATTGCGGTTTTACAAGTACTGTCCTACAGCGTAACCTGAGACCAGGGCGTTATAGATGTTCGCCTAGGACGCCAGATCTGTGGAGGCGCTGCGCTGACAGCTCTGGGAGGGAAAACAAATGTTTGACTGTTGGTGCTCATCCTAATGGTTCGGCCTTGATGTAACAACAGTCATAATTAAGTAAATGTAACACCCTTTTCATCCCGGTTACACTTTTCATTTGCCCTGTACGATGCGCGCTGTAAGTGATGAAAATGGGGGATGTTGGCTTATCTGGCAACCGCAGCTCACAGCCAACGTGCGAGTGAGCGTGGGAGCGAGGGAGAAAGGGAGGGTGCACCGGTACGTGCTGTTGTTATTAGCATCTGGTGCTAGCTGCTAACGGAAGAAGAAGATGTTTCTACAATAATATGGAGGGGAGAGTCCTCTCCAGTCAGACTGAGAGGCTGATAACTACAGCTCAGTGAGGTAAAGAACTCCGAGTGTTTAGATAGTTCACTTTAGTCCAAGTTATCTCAGTGGGTCTCAAACGTTTTGATCAAAATGTATGTAAACACATATTTCCAAGGCACTCCTTTATAATTATTGGGGTGAAACAGGTTTGAAATCATTCCAATGTATACTATAGGACAGTAAACCAGACATATCGTTTTAAACTGGAGAGATAAATAAAATAGTAAAATAAGATATGAATGAACAACAAAAATAAAATACGTCACATGTATTTGTTATTGGCTATGGTGGGTTACTGGTTATGCTCACATACTTATTTAATTATTAAAATGTAAACCGATCTTTTTCATATGGGTGTTTAGAGTTGTACCCCCTGGATCTAGTCTCTAGTCATTCTGCTTAAAGTGCACCAGATTGAAGCATTTTGCTTTAAAATGTTCAAATATTTCTTCCCGGTATGCCTGAGAAGGCAGATATGCTTGTTTTTTCTCAACAAGAACTGTTTTTAAATGGGGGGGGGGGTTTCCTTAAAAGTTGGACTGTTGTAGCTTCAGTGGTTCTCATGTTACAGTTACATAGCAGTGAATATAAACAGACTGATTCATGTGAATATTACTGGAAACTAACCTGTGTAAAAGTTTCTCGAATAAATGTAATTTTTTTGGTGGAAGAAGCATGTATCATTTTTTTACCCTGCCCCTCAAAGAATCGGAATCGAAAAGTAGAATCGGAATCGTGGAAATTCAAACGATACCCAACCCTACTCACATACATTCAGTTAAATCAGGAGAGACGTGATGTATGAAATACATGTTTATTACCGGGACACATGGTATAAGAAAATGATGATTGACAGATTACAACAATGAATTAACTGATGTTTGGAGATTAGGCCCCGGTTTGTAGGGTGATCATTCGGGAGGGGAAAACCGCTCCGATGAACCCCCCCCGGGGTCTAGACACTGGTGGTGGTGGTGATAAGTGGTTCGGTCTGGTCTGAAGGAAGAAGGATTAGCTTGGCCCTGAATTAGGAGACAGGAGGCGAAGGGGTGGAGGAGGGTTGTGCGTTGACACCTGAAATGACAACTGACAGAGAGGGAAGAGCAGATTTAAAGGGGTTAGCAGGTGCGATGATTGGCTAGCTGGGGAGTAACGCCCCTGATTACTTAATGGAAGAGGAGATTGAAGTGACGTGTAACACCAGGGGGTATTGGTCTTCCTCATTGAACTTGCGCTAAGCTTCATTTCAATCAGGAGAGACGTGATGTATGAAATACATGTTTATTACCGGGACACATGGTATAAGAAAATGATGATTGACAGATTACAACAATGAATTAACTGATGTTTGGAGATTAGGCCCCGGTTTGTAGGATGATCATTCGGGAGGGGAAAACCGCTCCGATGAACCCCCAAAGAGAGAGAAGTAAGAAGTACTGAGATGTGAAGCATTTCTTACCTTACTGGCTGATTGAGGAGATCTGTGGATGAAATGAGATAGCACGGGGACATGATGAGAATGTCGGAATCACTGCAGGGTTAATGTGAACGCCAACCATGGTTAGGCGCCTGCATAGCGGATTTAGACAAACGCTGACCCACTGGCCGCAACCTGCACGCGCAGGGTTAAACATGACGCTGACCCGCTGGCCGCAACCTGCACCCGCAGGGTTAAACATGACACTGACCCACTGGCCGCAACCTGCACCCGCAGAGTTAAACATGACGCTGACCCACGGGCCGCAACCTGCAACCCGCAGGGTTAAACATGACGCTGACCCATTGGCCGCAACCTAAACACGTAGGGGTTAAACATGTACGCTGACCCACTATCCGCAACCTGCACCCGCAGGGTTAAAACATGATGCTGACCCATTGGCCGAAACCTGTACAACGTAGGGTTAAAACATGACGCTGACCCACTGACCGCAACCTGCACCCGCAGGGTTAAACATGACGCTGACCCATTGGCCGCAACCTGTACACGTAGGGTTAAACATGACGCTGACCCACTGGCCGCAACCTGCACGCGCAGGGTTTAACATAATGCGGACCCGAAGGTCACAACAATATGGAGTGTTTAAACATGAACACGGTGACACGTAAATGTGCTGACTTGCTAAAAACTCACCACCAGTTATATGTATAAAATACCGTTTAGTGTTTGAGGGACCTTTGGATGGCAGCACGGGGCTGGATGTAGGATGTGAAGGCAGAGGGAGACCACCGTCCGAGTTGTTGCAGGGATGAGGATGAGACTCCTTGATTAGCAGCAGATGTAGCTGCGCCTATCCTGAACGAATGCCCCGAGATAATTGGGGTGATAATCCGGATTTAGAGAGAACTTGCTTTAAGTAGTAGTTGAACCGGTGTTTAGTTAAGGGAATATTCCCTGGAAGAAGAAATAGTGGTGAGAGAGGATTTGTGGAATATCTAAGATGCAGGAATTTGATCATGGATTTATAGGGGCAGAACGGGGAATCGTTGCGAGCAGCGTTAACGGAGCAAGCGCCTCCGCATTTGGAGTGCTTACGTTTTAAACTAAAATGGCTAGCGTGGAAAGATAAGTCGGCAAAGCAGACGTCTTGATCGGGATCGAATGTTATGGAAACTGTGGCGAATTCTCCTGGTCTGAGAAAAGCATATAATGCTAACAGGAATAATGCATCGAGTAGTGCGTCGACGTAGGGACAAAATACTCCTTCTCTGAGTTTGGAGAGAATGAGACGCAGGGTGGAGAGTGTAATGGGTCGCCTATGGTCTGCAACAGGGGGAAACGTTTTTAGAAGACCTTTCAAAGTGAGTTTGACTGATTGGTTAGAGAACAGGCTGGGAAAGCTGGGATCGTAACAGCGAACATTAAACTGGACTCCAGCTAGGAGGCCTCGGATGTATTGATGTGGCGATCAGTGGCGCAGTAGCACATGAAGGCGCACACGGTGGATATGAGGACGGGTTTAAGTGAGATGCCTACAGAAAAACAAAAGAAAGTGAAAGTTCTCCATGCGGAGTCGTATATTTTAAGGGTGAAAACGGCTAAGCCGTTCCTCATAAAGAACCTGGCGGACTCTAGGTGGCTAATGGGCTCTCATTTAAGAGAGGGAGAGAAGATGCAGGGGAGGGATCTCGACGGGCTGCGAGCTGGCTTCTGGGCAGAGATTCCGGAAGGTCTGGAAATGAAAGCGAGAGAGGGAGTCAGCCGCTGTGTTGAGGTGGCCGGGGACATGACAGGCTGAGATGAGGAAGTTATGGGTAATGGAGGACCACGTGATGCTTCTCATGAACGGCATAATGTCATTGCTCGGGGAGCGAGCTTTATTAATTATCCCAACTACTGCTTGGTTGTCGCAGAGCACCGAGATGCGTTTCAGTAGCCAGAGGTGACCCCACACGTAACAGGCAACGGCGATAGGGTAGATCTCGTACAGGGCGGAGGATGAGGCATGATTGGGGAATGTGGGAGGCCATGGGCCCGCAAACCACTCTCCCTGAAATAAACCCCCAAAACCCACGGATGGGGCGGCGTCCGTGAAGAACCTCATTGAGTCGGAGGAATACACTATGTCATCATAGAAGAAGGTGATGCCGTGTTTGTTTAACGAGATAGGAGTATTGAGGTACTACCAATTGCGTTGACACCTGAAATGACAACTGACAGAGAGGGAAGAGCAGATTTAAAGGGGTTAGCATGTGCGATGATTGGCTAGCTGGGGAGTAACGCCCCTGATTACTTAATGGAAGAGGAGATTGAAGTGATGTGTAACACCAGGGGGTATTGGTCTTCCTCATTGAACTTGCGCTAAGCTTCATTACTGTGGACAATCCCCACAGGAGCAATTTGGGGTGAAGTGTTTTGCCCAGGGACACAACGACATGCTGACTGCAGTGGGACTTGAACTTGCTATCCCCTGATTCGAAGTCCAGCACAATATCCACTGAGCCAAAGCCTCCTAAATGCTGTGGTTTATTTCATGTATTTACTGTACTGTATGTTATAATTAGATTTTTGGCACCTACCAAATTCAAATGTCTTTGGAACCAATAGTGACATTTAAAACAACATCCTACATAGAACATAATCATATTATAAATATATCACAGTGTTGTTTTTCTGCACTTTTCCTCCCCTCTCCGTCTGTCTCTGGAGAGTTTATTGATCTGAGCTGAACACAAGTCTGTTTACTCCTCCGGGTTTTAGGATTAGGCGTTGGCATACTGGAGAGATACATTTTTCTAATCTTTTCATCAGTTGTGAAATATTTATGATTTCAATCCGGTTAATGTGTAGTGGAGAAACATTGTATTTTAAATTACTGATGTCTAAGACAACACGAGTAAAGCATCCAGAATATTTTTAATCATTTAGCTGTTGTATTTTAGTGATGTTATTTTCATTTAAGTGTTCATTTTTTGAGAATTTACCAAAGTCAAAGTCTGATGTTTCAAAGCATTATGACGGAGGAAATACTGGTTATTTTCGTTCTTTAATTATACTTATTTATTTTGTCACCCTAAAATCTGAAAGTCCAAACATTCTGCAGTGTTATAGGATCCATGCATACATTGACTGTGTAGAACAGGGGTGGGGAACCTTTTTCCTCTCAAGGGCCATTTAAATTTTGTCAACATCCTCCGAGGGCCGTACAAATTTTTTCATTTCATTTCAAACCTTTATTTAACCAGATTGGTCCCATTGAGATCATAGATCTCTTTTTCAAGGGAGACCTGCAGCATATAGGTTCCACATGAAACATAAAACAATAAAGGACATTATACATTATATTTACAGGATACATAGTTATAGACATTTACAAGTGCCCATTGTATCGGCAAGCATTTCATTTACCCTAGCTTTAAAAACATGCAGAGGAATGAGATTGCTCAGTTTCAATTCTTGCTGAAGATTGTTCCAAGCAAGTGGAGCTGCGCACATAAAAGCTGTCTTACCTGAGACAGTCCTTGCTCTTGGCACATCTAACAAGACCACATCATGTGACCTCAGACAATAGCTGCTTGCAACTCGCTGTGTTATCAGCGAGCAGATATAATACGGGAGTTTACCCAACAAAGCTTTATAGATAAAAGTGTACCAGTGACTGAGCCTCCGTACAGAGAAAGATGGTAAACCTGCCTTGGTATACAGTGTACAGTGATGTGTAAGCGCTTTACAATTTGTGACAAATCTCAGAGCACTGTGATACGCAGCATCCAATTTGCTCAGGTAATTGGCAGGTGCATTCATATACAACAAATCCCCATAGTCCAGCACAGGTAAAAAGGTCACAGTGACTAGCCTTTTCCTGGCCTCAAGCGAGAAACAGGACTTGTTTCTGAAAAAGAAACCTAGCCTAACCCTCAGTTTTTTTAGCAGGTTATTGACATGAAGTTTAAAAGAGAGACAATCATCAAGCCAGATACCCAGGTATTTGTAACAGGCAACAACTTCAAGTTTTGTTCCTTGCGTAGTTACAATATCTAAAACAGGCTCTGGAGTCTTTTTAGCTTTTGAAAAGAGCATTACCTTGGTTTTCTCAACATTTAAAAGAAGCTTTAGTTCAGAGAGCTGAGTCTGAATAGTGTTAAAAACAGCTTGTAATTTAACAACAGCCTCTTTAATGGAGGGACCTGCACAATACATTACAGTATTGTCCGCATACAAATGTAAAGTAGCTTCATCCACATCATCACCTACACTGTTAATATATATGGAGAATAAAAGTGGTCCTAAAACAGAACCTTGTGGTACACCATTAGAAATGTTTAACCACTCAGAAGACAGCCCATCAAAGTGAACACATTGGGACCTTTCAGAGAGGTAGTTCACAAACCACCCCACTGCATGGCTGTATATGCCTATACTGAGTAGCCTCTGCTTTGAGATGCGATGATCAACGGTGTCAAACGCTTTGGAAAGGTCAATAAACAGAGCTGCACAACTCTGCTTATTATCTAAAATAGTAGTAATGTCATTTACCACTTCATTGTCGCAGTGATGGTACTGTGTTTCTTTCTGAATCCTGACTGATGTTTAGACAGGATATCATTTATACATAAAAACTCCTTTACTTGTTCACTCACTAAGCGTTCAAGCACCTTAGCCAGAACTGACAATTTAGAGATTGGCCTATAGTTATTTAAAATAGTTGCCTCCCCTCCTTTCAGTAAAGGCAAGACATAAGCAGACTTCCATACTTTTGGAATTGTGTTCGTGCTGAGGGAGAGGTTAAAAAGAGAAGTAAGAGGTGGACCAATAAAATCTGCAGCTATCTTTAAAAAGAAAGGTTCTAATGTACGTTGTCCGGGCCAGCCGGTTTCCTAGGATCTAACTTGGATAATGCTTCATGAACAATACCAACAGTTAAAGGAGTAAAACTGAAAGGGTTTTCCAGACCACATTGTTCAGAGTCAAGGATTGGAGTGTTCACAGGAGCCACACAGCCAAACAGAGAGCCACAAGACACACAATGCTTATTAAAACAATTTAGCATAGTAGCCCTGTCTGATATAGTGCCAGATGCTGTGGTAAGGCACGGAGGTAGCTCATTTGGGATATCACCAGTGGAAATCGATTTTATGGCTTTCCAAAATTTCCTAGGATTATTCAGGTTTTCTGTGGTAACTGACAAATAGTACTTTGATTTAGCACTTTTTATTTGGGATGTGAAGCTATTTCTTAGCTGCCTAAAACGTAGCCATTCTACCTCCGAGCCTGATTTCCTAGCCTTAGCCCAAGCATTATTTCTCTCATGAAGGAGACTGGACAGCTCAGCAGAAAACCAGGGATTGTTTCGTCCCTTCACTCTAAATTTACGCAGAGGTGCATGTCTATCTATAATTTTCATAAAACCAAGATAAAAATAAGACCATGCAGTTTCTACATCAGCACACTACTACTGATTCTACCCCAATCAAAATCAAACAGATCATGTAAAAAACCCTGCTCCACAAAGTGTTTTTTGTCTCTCTTTGTGATGACACGTGGTTTAACCTTTTGGACCTTAGTGTCCCTAATTGTGGCTACAACACAGTGGTCACTCACATCATTAGCAAATACTCCCACAGATGAGTATTTATGTGGAACATTTGTTAAAATTAGATCAATTAAGGAGGATTTATTTGGGGACTTAATATTTGGGCGAGTAGGACTGTCTATAATCTGGGTAAAATTCAAAGAGGTACACAGGTTTTTAAAATCCTCTGACACAGAAGTTAACCAGTCCCAATTAAAATCACCAAGCAGCACTATTTCCTTGTAGGAAAGTTGAGATAACAGTTTTGCCAATGACGATAAAGAGTCCTTGACAGCCGAAGGGGCCCTGTAGCAGCCCACCACCATGAGCTGTTGACCCTTTGTTACCTCAATATTCACGGCTAAAAATTCTAGCTGTTTACTAACAGATTTGGAAACCATATTAGTTACACAAAACTTATTTTTCACATAAATGGCAACGCCACCACCTTTTTTAGGCCGGTCAGTACGATATACACTGTAACCATTTATGTAAATGTCAGAGGCCAAAATGGATTTATCTAGCCACGTTTCTGATAAGACAATGACATCAGCATCAGTAGAACTCGCCCAAATACGGACAAAATCTAATTTAGGTAACAGACTACGCACATTTAAATGAATTAAACCTAGCCCAGATCTAGATATAAAATCAGCAGGAGTAGCTATGTGACTAATACTGCTGGACCTGGATTTGGCTGTACATTTCCTGATAGTAACAACAATAAAAATACCAAGCACCTTTTTCTCTTAATCAACACACATACATTGTCAGCTGTTCTAGAGTCACCAGCAAACTTCGCGAAAGTGAGATTAGAGTTTAAAAAACAATTCTGAAGGACCATCGTGGCAGGCATGTGAGAAAGACAAACATTTTCCGAAATGAATGTCCGCGACAGTGCAACCAGCAATTGTTTGTGCAACACCTCCAAAACTGTACAGGGGATGTCCACAGCGGGCGGCAGAACATACCCGAATCCAGTAGATTGTTCAGGACGACTAGCGATCTTCTCCTTGTCCAGCACAGCCAAGAAAAGGCACAGCAGAAACACGACACCCGCCATTCTCCCAGTCCAGCACAACAGTATCCAGGCTGTTCCCGGAGCAAGGTGGAGCAGGCCTCAGCTACAGCAGCACAGCACAGCAGAGCAGAGCAGGTGGAACCAGGCCTCAGCGGGCGGCAGCACAGCAGAGCAGAGCAGGTGAAACCAGGCCTCAGCAACAGGAGCACAGCAGAGTAGAGAAGGTAATCCCACCGCGTTACACCGGCTATTTAATCCACTTTACATCTCCGCCGGTAGCACAGGCTCGGAGAGGAGCGGCGATACGCGGTGTGAGTAGCGGCGAGAGGAGCAGCAAGAGGAGCGGCGGTCAAATGATTGACCTCTGCTTAAAATTACAACAATCACAGCCATTCATTTGGCCTTTCTTTCATGCTGTGCAAAGAAAAAGCAACCTCTTAATCCATATATTTTACCATGACTCGCGCATGCATGCACGTGCACGGTTGTGGCATGACCACCAAAACAGAAAGATATGGACACAAGATGTGTGCAAATGTATTTAGTTTCCTATCCATGTGGACATGATTTAAGTTGGGGGGACCTAACCTCCTCTAGGGTGGTCCGTGGGGCATGCTCCCCCGGGAAGATTATTTTTTTAAATGTTGAAGTTGAAAGCATCAATCTGGTGCACTTTGAGAGCAACATTAGGAGATCGATGGATACAGCTCTCAACACCCATATGAAACAGAACTGTAAGCAGATTTACTTTTTCTTTATGGACATTTTACAAATCACTCCCCTTTCAAACTGTATTCTTGTTTATTAATAACAACTTTTTTTTACTGTCATATAGTATTTTATACCCGTTTACTTTATTCTCTTATTTTTTTATAATAACTATAATGATCATATAAAGATGTGCCTTTACCTCACTGGTTGGAGAAAAAGCTTCTTATATTCGTTAGCATATCTAGCTAACCAGATGCTAATAACAACAAAGTTATTGACTGTATGATCAGTATGACAGATGAACAGATCGCCACTGGGCTTTCAACTAAAGACACAGCCACGCAAAAACTGCGGCATGTGTACGGCTCCTTATGGGTACTGCTTGGAAGTTCTGGAGCGACGTTCTGGTGCTCTCCGTCAGAACTGCCCCTGTCAGACGAGACATGTACCTCGTGTTGTGTTCAAGGACCCTGACCTTGGCCAGGAAAAACAGGCACTCGCTTTGTTTAATTTGTTTGCCGTCTAGATTTCTTTAATTTTTTTCTTTTTTGCGTGTGTTTATAAATTACCTCGAGGGCCATACCAAATGGTCTCGCGGGCCGTATACGACCCGGGGGCCAGAGGTTCCCCACCCCTGGTGTAGAAGGTGTTGCTTGTCTCACAGACTTTTATCTCTAACTCTGCAGTTTCCCTCAGCGCTACGGAGCATGTTAGACTCTCTCGTTGTTTTGGTTTTTTAGCCCTCAACTTTTCTGTGTCAGTTCATTCTCAGCAATTTCAGTAACCCGGTTTCCAGCAGCAGCATTCAGCTGTGATCAGTGAATAAGCTCTGATAAACTCTACCACACACACACACACACACACACACACACACACACACACACACACACACACACACACACACACACACACACACACACACACACACACACACACACACACACACACACACACACACACACACGTTTGAGTTTCTAAACTGAGTTGCCAGCTTTATCAACCCCTTGCCAAATAATTAGTTTTTAAGCTGTTTTAACCGTTTTTGAGGTGAGAAACTAACTATTTAGATTCACAATATGTGATTACTTTTCCCCAAAAACCTATATTTGAGAACTTATAGCGATGTTTGGAGCTGCTGCAGTGGCTGGTTGTATTAGAGCAGCCGGTCTGCTTTAAAAACACGTCAGCAATGTTTTGCTAATCCCTTCATTGCCTGAACAATACACAGGTCCACACTGCAATTCTAACCAAAGGGTGATGCATAATAATTCAAATTTAAGTTATAACAACCATCAATTTTGGATAGCTAGCTAGCTATCATTTGCTAGCTAGTTCGTTAGACAGCTAGCTAATGAGTAGGCAGATAAATAGATGTATAGAAATAATTTGCTAGCCAGCTTGTTAGATATAGGTGACACCGTTTGCTAGCTACATAGCTAATGTTCGCCAGCTAAATAGCCAACTGAAAGGTTAAAGGATTTCAGTCGCTGGTTAAATTGTTTTTCTAAATGTCAGAACTGTGGACATTGGTTTCCCCTTCTGGCTCTGAGAGTTATTATAATCTGTCCACATAAGCTTTATTATGCAGTCCGACCGGCTCATATGTGTTGGTACTCTTTGTAGCTCCTCATAGCACCCCAAAATAACATTTTGGGCCATTGTCATATGTCATCCCGCAGTCACTAACAGAGGATGGATGCTGTAAAACCATCAGATCACCACAGTGTAGCTGTGAATGATCTTGAATTAAATGAATTGTTTACAATGCTGCTAGTGCTAAACCGGAAGAACTAGGACAAAAGCGGAAGTGGGACAAGTGACAGGCCTACATAAGGTGAATAGTCAAAACTATTTTTCTAAATGGCTAATGGGTTAGCAAACAGCTGTCGTTCACGCATCCAGCAGACAGAGTATCATTTATGTTTACCTGGTGAATGTTATCCAATATCCTCTCTCTTTTAGCTCTGTCATTGGCCTCTCCTCCTGAGATAATTCTTCTGGTAAACCATCCACTATGTTCAGCTTTCTCCAGGTCTGTCTGCTGTTTGCTGCTGAGCAGGCAGTGTACAGTGGGATTGTAGAACTTTTTCACAGAAAACTGCTGCTGCTGGAATTGAGGTTGTCGAGAGCGGCGAGACTGAACTAAAAAGCTGCTGTAACCAAACCAATAAGCTGAAGACACTAAAACGCTCTGTGGAGCCGAGGGGACAGCAGTGCTCTGATCATTCTGAGTGGGCTCATAAGGTGAGCCCTTTACTTAACATGTGTTTATCTGACCCAATGTTCATATAACAATGTTGATGAATCAGCTTGATATGCTTGGGATAAGATAAAGCTTTAATGATCCTCGCAGGGAAACCCAGATGTTTGAGCAGAAACAGGAATAAGAGACAGTATAGATTAAAATCAGTTTTATAGTTTACATAAATGCCTGCTGGCCAATGACACAATTTAATTTAAATCTTTTAATGGAAATGACTGCAGGTTACATTGTAAAATGTCATAATATTTGATGAACAGCAGTTAGAAAACTTCAGCAGACAGACTGAAGACAGATGTTGACCAAATCCCCAATGTTTTGAGCAATGCCTATCAGATTTCAGAACATATTGGCATTTTATTTCACACTCATATTTTTTTTATTTTTGTCTGCAAAAATAAAGTACAACAGTATTTGTTGGGGGATTTGGTTGAGTCAAAAAGAGGCTTGGGGTAGGGGTTTCACAACTACCTATATTTACTAGTCGACACATTTTTCAAAATAGTAGTCAACTAGTCGACTAGCTGTTACGTCATAATAAAGACACACAAAGAGAGGTGTACAACTGTATTTTGTATTGCAATTCATACAGTTATGTTAAACACTGTAACAAAGCAGCATTTTAATTTGTGTTAAATGCTGTTACATGATTAAATAAAAAACAGTAACTGGACTCACCAAATCTACTGCAAAAACTCTGTTAAGAACATAAATGCAACGTAAATCCTGTCACTGTCCTCCTCGATAACGATGTCCACCCTTCCAGGTTTTTTGTTTTGCGTTAAGGAAGACAAAAGCATCAACATGTGAGGGAAGGAGGCTTGACCGCTGTCGGGTGACAATGTTGCCTGCCAGGGAAAACATCCGTTCACTTGGGGTGCTGGTGGCTAGCCAGGTAGCGGTTTGCGTTTTGTGCCCACCACTTCAGAGGGTTATCCATTCTGGTGATCCCGTAGTGAATCTCGAAATGAGGTCCAAACAGCTGTTCAAAGGGAGGGAGGGGGGGGGGGGGGGGGGGGGGCAACTTTTAGTGCCGGAGCTGTAGAGCACATGTGCCACTCATAAGATGAGGACCCCTGAATGTCAGACACGTGTTTTGCTGGAGCATTTTGCAGCAACTCAGCGCGAATGTCGGCATCCTTATCTCCCACGTTTGTCTCCATTTTGTTCATGACTAGTTGTCTAGGGCCTACAGCGCCAACTAGTGGTAGAGGTAGTCAACTTGTCCATTAGTTGGTGAAACCCCTAGTGTGGGGGGTTGTGGAGAGTCCTAGGTCTGTATGTGGGCTGCCTTCCAGTAGACCAAGCACCTCGCTGTTAGCGGCTCAGAAAACCCTCATCTCTAGATACTGTGTGTGTGTGTGTGTGTGTGTGTGTGTGTGTGTGTGTGTGTGTGTGTGTGTGTGTGTGTGTGTGTGTGTGTGTGTGTGTGTGTGTGTGTGTGTGTGTGTGTGTTCTGCTAAGCAGGCTGTGATATTAGCATGAGGGTGGTGTGGTCACACAGGGGATGCTTGAGCGAAAAAAGAAAATATTGATTTTTCTCTTGCGAAGGCTAACTGACACCACTGACAATGCTCAGTTGCTGGTGTTTGTGAGTTGTTATGAGGCAAAGGGGGAGTTTGTTGAAGATGTGTTGGGCCTGACGAACCTCAGTGGACACACAAGGGGCAAGACATTTATAAAGCAATAATGGGAATGCTGAATTAAAGAGGGTGCAGCTGCCTTTACTCATAACTGTGCAGCTCTTACACTGCGACTCTGAGGGATCAAGCACAGACACAATAACAATGAAAACTGCTGCATACAGATTATTTTTGTTTTTGCAACCTCGTGTTAAGAATCTTGTTGCAATTCTTTAAAGGTTTAAATTACCGTAATAAACGGACCTTTGTCTTATTGAAAACAATTTTTGGACCTTTAAGATTTGTATTTGAGTACCCCTGCTCTAGCTGGAGCATGGCGGTGCAACAACTCAGACAGGTAATGTGGTGCCAGTCCATGCAATGATTTAAAAACAACAAGTAAGTACTTTAACTGGATCCTGTAACTGACGGGAAGCCAATGAAGGTCTGCCAAAACGGGTGTGATGTGGTCATAACGTCTCTTCCCAGTAGGCGGGCAGCCGCATTTTGGAACAGCTGCTGGCGACGGATCAAACACTTATCAACACCAATATACAGGGAGTTACAATAGTCTAAACGAGACGTTATGAATAGGTGGATTAACTGTTCAATTCCTTAGTAGGAAGATAGGCTTTTACCTTCCCCAGAAGCCGCAGCTGGAAGAAGCTTGTCTTGACAACTGAGCTTATTTGTTTGTCGAATTTAAAACATTTGTCAAAGATGACTCCAAGATTTCTGACAGAGGGACGGCTGTAGAAGGCTAAGTGGCCGAGTACACTATTAAAGCCATCCATGTGTTCAGACTGTCCAAATATTATAATCTCCGTCTTGTTTTCTTTGAGAGTCAAGAAGTTGATTTCCATCCATGATTTTATGTCTTTCAGACAGCTAAGCAAGGCAATCCTAGATTCCTTATTTGCTCGTATAGGCAGGTATACCTGCAAACCATCTGCAAAGCAATGGTAAGAAAATACAGACTGAACAAAATGGGGCCTAGGATAGAACCTTGAGGGACCCCATATGCTAGTGGGGCTACAGCTGAAGAATACTGGCCGAGATGCACAGAAGAGGTCCTTTCTGACAGATAGGATTGAAACCATTTTAGGACGTTACCTTTAATTCCAGCACACAGTTCAAGGCATGATAAAATAATTTGGTGGTCAATGGTGTCAAAAGCAGCAGACAAATCTAAAAGCACAAGTACAGCAGAATTCCCAGAAGAAGATAATTCAAAACTCTTAGGAGAGCAGTTTCTGTGCTATGGCGTGATTTAAAACCAGACTGAAACTTCTCTGATATGCAGTTTAAAACAAGGTGCGACTGCAGTTGCGCTAACACCACTTTCTCTAGGACTTTAGACAGGAAGGGAAGCTTGGAAATAGGTCTAAAGTTGGAGAGAACAGAATGATCAAGGTTCTGTTTTTTGATAAGAGGCTGCATTAAAGCGTGTTTAAAAAAGGTTGGAACGCAGCCTGAGGTGAGAGATATGTTTATACCAGTGTCACAAATGTCCCTGATACAAACATCTAAACCATGAGACAACACAAGGTCCAGTGTGTGTCCCTTCTCATGTGTCGGGCCATTAACCGACTGTAAGATTGAAAGAGTCAATGAGATTCATAAAATCTTTGACGAGCGGTCGGGAATCACAGCACACATGAATATTAAAATGGCCAATGATTAAAAATCGATCAAAGTTCAAGATAACCCCCGCTACAAAGTCTGAGAATTCCTGAATAAAATCCTTATTGAACTTCGAAGGGCGATAGATCAAAGCACAGAGCACTGGAAGTGTTAAGTGTAGTTCGAAAAGTTGCAGCTCAAAGCTGGAGAAGCTGTTCGACGGAGTTTGACGGCAGTTAAAGCTGGATTTAAAGACCGATGCCAGCCCTCCACCTCTACCGGTTGCTGATGAATGAACAGTCAGGTGGTAGAAGTTCCAAGAAAGCTGTTAACTCACCAGCACGAATCCACGTCTCCGTCAGAAACATAAAGTCCAAATCCCGGGATTTAAAAAAGTCATTAAGCAGGAAAGTCTTGTTAGCTAGCGATCTAGCATTGATGAGTGCCAGGCGGAGAGTAAGCTCCTCTCTTCCCGGTTTTTGAGTACAATCCAGTGGGCGAAGGTGTCTGTGATCCACGCCACCCCTGTGTATCCGCCTGGGGAAATTAGCCTGCTCCGATAGGCTCACTGAGCGGCCATCCGGAAAGACGTGGAGGAGCCATCTCTGCCTAGTCATCGGGGTAGCGTAGCATCCACTGCTATTGAGGCCAGGAGCCTTTCCACGTAGAGATGGCAGGTAATCCCTAATCCTTCCGGCTTCTCCGCCCCGTTTTCCCCTTCGTCTTGGGCGCTTCCTCTGGGGGATGGCATATACCTGGCGGCGCAGGTATGCCGGTATGCTTGTGGAGGAGGAGGATTCGAGGTTGGCTCTCCTAAACATTGCTCTAATACTCCTGAAACGCTTTGATTTCCATATGCGACTGTCGGTCGTAAATTAGTAGAGCAGAGACATTTTGACAAAAAACACAAAACTACTAGAACTAATAAAAGGCTGAACAGGCCTGGGAGACATCTCGCCGTGCACACTGCTGGCGCCATCTTTTCCCAAGAGCTGTTTCTACACCAAGGTGGAGAAGAAAACACCTGAATCCAATTAAGACCAATTAAGCTGGTCTAGTCCGGTCTTATTGTTCTCCATTGTTCAGAAATACCTGGTAGAAATTATAGTCAAAATAAGAAGTACATCATGATTTCTTATTTAATACTTTGCATATTCAATAATCAGAAATAATACTTGTTGTCTTCTCCTCAGATTTGAGCAAAGAAAAAATCCCAAATGCAGAAGTATTGTGTTGAAATAAAAAAGGGTGTGTTTTATTGCTCATAAATGTAACATTTCATTAACAAGATAGAAATTGTGTGTCATGCATGGTTTCAAAGAAAGACAGACTGTGGGTATGTTGATCACTGTTTGCACTCCTGTGCAGTGTTCAATGCTTTGGTGCGTTTCTGTATCACTTTTCCCAAAAGTAGTTTTGCAGCCATGAGTAGCCAGCGGTGCAACAGAGCCCCCGGCATCACTCGAGCTATATTTCTGCTTGTTTGTTTTCTACAGCTATCGTCTGCTGGTCCCCAAACACCCACCCTCCCTGAAGTGCTTACACAGGCTGCCTAGCCTTGGCAGGATATGACACGCCATTAACCGGCCGCCATGTCATAATGCTTAATTAGAGACATCTGGAGCTGAAAATATTTCATGACTTCTCCCAGGACATGTAAGGATTAAAATAAGAGGGCCTGGCTGCTTTAAATACGGAGACGGAGAGAGTGAGATAGGGGAGCAGGGGGAGAGAGGACCGTGTAGGGGAGTCCAATGGTGACAGTACACCCATGGCTAATATGATTCCCCAGCCGTGACTCATAGGAGAAGTGTATAAATACCCACACAGGCCCTGCCACTGACACGCTAACCCTCCCCACTCTCTATAAACCCATGATGATGCTGCTCACGTGCAGCTGCTATGTGAAGGCCAGATACTTCTACAAATGCTCCTCACGTTAGCTGCTGCCACTTCCTGTTTGGGCATATGTGTACAACTTTGTGGATCAAGTTTTAAAAAATACAAAATATTTATGACAGAGTGCCAAATCGTGAACTTTAATTGTTAAAATGTAAAAAATAAGATAAAGCATTGGGAAGCTCAGTACCCATCCTGAGTGCTCACGCTCCACCAAAGGAAGTACTGACGGAGCGGGAGGTGCTCGGTGTTTCCAAATGACTTTTTCAAATGAAGAGAAAAGTGCTGATGTGATGCTGCTGATTAACAGGGAAGACAAAGAGGAGAGTGTTTCACCGACCATGTCAGCTCTGCAGGTCACCAGGTCCACATTAGCTCCCTCTCCCCCTCCTCGGAGACCTACAAGACACCCTCTTAGTGGAGGAGGGCTCCTGGGAAACCAGGACGGGCAGTTTTATTAGATTTTCTGCTAGTTTGGAGGCTGCAAAACACTCGATGCAATGACTTATGGCGCATTTCCACTGCAGGGCCTCGTACGGTATAGTTAGGCCTTAGTAGGCCAGGCTCACTTTATGCTGCGTTTCCATTACAGCTTAGTAGCTGGGGCAGTAACTATAGTAACGCAGTGTAGGTGGAGCCCTGACGTCATCTTCAATGTGAAACCACAAAACCAACATCAGCCGTTAGCTGTTAGCACTCATATCTGTTCAGAAACTACACAAAAGTTAAACAAGTACAAACCACAGACTGTCTGTGTCATGGGGAATACAGTCGTTGGTTTATGTATGTCTGTAGGCCATTGTTGTGAGTGTGGACGGTCGGAGCATATACTGTGTTAGCTGATTAGCCGATCTCCATTCAGAAAACACGCATTTTAAAAGGTTTTTCGCCTGCCATCTGTCTGCAGACTTGTCAAAGCATTAACTCATGGTTTTTACTAACCGGTATCAGTATGTTGATACTTCGGCATAATTTTGAAATGTGTATTACAATTAAATCACGGTAAAATATGTTAATAATTGTAGCCCCCTTGCCAGCGATTCTCTCTAACATATTCAGCCCGATTGTTGGCCCGGTAAGAACCTCGATTTTGGAGGGCCAGAAAAAAGATGAAAAAGTAGCCCTGAACCTGAACTAGCCCTAGTGGAAAAGCAACAAAAAAACGCTTAAACCGTGCTACGCGCTGCAGTGGAAATGCGCCATAAGAGTCTCTCAGGAGAGCCACAAAGAGAAGATATTTATTTATAAGGACCACCATAGATGTTTGGAAAAAGTCATAGTTTTGATGAAATGGAAAAAAATTCCTGAAGGATTCAGCTGATGCATATAGAGAGAGGATACGAGGAAACACCAGTTGTAGTGTTGTTTCCTTATTAGCGTACAAATAATTGGCTTGGAGTTAATCAGACTGCATGTTACCACATAAAGAATCATCACTTCTCTCTGTGGGCTGTCCATGGAGTAGATCTGATTTACCATGTAGATTCATATCATGAATTGAATCATACTTTTGTTTCTCTAAGTTTATGTTAGCCAATTTCTGTTGAGTTTGGGACTGTTTTGTTTGTTTTTGCGATAACCAATCATCAACAAATAACCATCCAGCCTCATTTACTGATAACATGAACGTTGCAGCCTTGTTTTGGAGGAGCAGTCCACTTAATTACTCAAGTATTGTACCTAAGTACTTTTTTGAGATAATTGTACTTCATTTGAGTATTTCCTTGTATTGCTACTTTACACGTCTACTCTGCTACATTTCAGAGGTGAATAAAATGCTTTTTACTCCACTACATTTATTTTAACACTCATAGTTACTTTGTACATATAAAAACACATTATACGATGATATGGGATAATGCAGTACTGTACTGCTAGTTTACAGAGTATTTTCTAGTATCTTAATTTCGTCCACATAGACAAAGTACAATACTAATATGTTGTTACATGTATAAAATCAGGATACAATAATACTGCTTTTGATACCTGAAGTACATTTACTTGATAATAATACTATGTTTTATCTTATTCTAATGGGTCACTGGCAGAATGAGTACTTTTACTTTTTGTACGAACAACATTTCTCTGCTCAGTACTTTTGCACTTTACTACTTGTTAGCATAGTTATTGTACTTTTACTTAAGTAAAGGATCTGAGTACTTACAACACTGGTATTTTCCTAATGCAGGATCATGCCACATGGCCACGCCAGGAGTGTTACAGTGCTTTCTGCTCCTTCCCCCTCTCATGGTGCGAATGATCGTGAGTCTCCTAAGAAGCCAGATTTAAACCTTGAAGACACAATCCGTGAACAACAGAAATATCTTTTGTTTCCACATGAATTAGAAAATACAAGTCCTTGGCCAAGTTGCTTGTAATAATAATCATCAGCCTCTGAGGCATTAGTCTTGGACTGAATGGCTTTACATATGTTTTCTTGTAACAGATAATATCCCTGCTCCATGTTATGGATGTGTGGCTGTCGTTGAGGGAGAATGGTATGATTTACAGCCACTGAATCCTTCTCTCCTTTGGAGAAGGAATAACTGGACGACGATTTAAACTGAACTATATGAACCTCTCTCAAACCTCTCTCAAAAGTTTGAACATTTCTACCATCTACTATTAGGTTGTGACACTCAATAAATGTTGTAGGAGCTCTGAGAGCAAAACATACACCCTAAATGTCAAGATAGTTTAAAAACAGGATATACACACATGTAGGTCTGAGTGTGTGAGTGTGTGCTGTTTGAGGCTCTGTCTGTTTTTGCCTGTCAGTCTTTCTCGCTCTCTCTCAGATCCTCAACTCATGAATATTCATGCTGGGTATGATTATACTCGCTCTAATCCAGGAAGTGAGTGGGATGATAAAAAGCCCCCTAGCCGCTCCTCCAGCACACTGAAATAAACAAATAATCACTGCATCTCAAACACAGACGCACACATTCAGGAGACCTCGCTGCTCCTTCCTGACAATGTGGCATGATGGGGGGTGACGTGCTGTGCTCAGAAAGCTAAACGCCCAAAGCCGGTAAGTGTGTTTGAGAGGAGAGGAGCAGAATGAGTGTTCTGTGATTGCATGACCTCGGTCCGGGCTTCGAGTTACGTGACTCTCATGAGAAGAGAGAGAAAGGCCTGTTTCTTGTAATTGCATCAGCACTTCGTTAACAATAATGCAATTAAACAGGGGGTCCCTGGAAGACATGCAAAGGAATGTTCCCCCCCCCTCTCCCTATTTTCCCATATGAGGCCGAGGTATTTTAATGTCAATTGGATTCTGCTCGTTATCTCTCTAGCCGCCCTAATCTGATCCCTGGGAAACTCAGGGAACAAGATGTCGAAAAACTTCCCGGCTGATAAGAGAGAGCGTGCATTTCTCTCCTCACAATGACGCACAGCTGCAACTTTAAAGACTGAAAATAATCCAAAAAGGGCATGGCAGGGAACGAGAATTAAATGGTTGCTTGAAAAATGTGCCGGAATATTAGGTACACTACACACATGCTGTAAATCCTACCGTCATGCTGGGTGCAAGGCTTATATTTATGCTATTTTGTCAACTCATGAATTCAGAAACGTGAACAACATATTAGAAAAACCTTTATCCCAAAGCAAATGAAAAGCAAAACACAGTCTGTCTGGTCATGAGGAGGTTGAGAACTTGGTTAAACATTGTAAAAGTCAGAGGCAACAAAGTGGACAAAAATCATTTTATTGGAAATAAATGTCATGATCTCCAATTAATTTTTATTATGAACACAAATAAAAAGAGTCAGATTTTAATTTCTGCCAGCGGGAACAACTTTTCTCGTTTTACATTATTATTTATTATCATTTACATTCAGTCATAGCTGAGACATGAGTTGAAGAGCTTCATCACAAAGGGACGTCGCTTCACGTGGCGCTCCGAGGAAAGGACGTCAAATTGCTCTTAAAACACATTTCCTTGCTTCCTCTCCCTTCTCGTGGTTTCCTTGCGTCTCTCCATGCATTCCTGGTGGGAGGGACTAAGACGCAAGGAAAAGACGCAAGTGAGGTACGCAGGGATGGAAGTTAAGAGAAGTGATATGCAGCTTATATCATTCAGGGTGCAAATGTGTCTAAAACAGTGTCTGACATTAAGTAGCCTCATTCTCTGTTTATTTTGCTCCTGAAACTGTCTTTGCAAAGTCATCCCGCGGGCCGGAATGGACCCTCTAGTTCAGGGGTGGGGAACCTTTTTCCTCTCAAGGGCCATTTCAATTTGTTCAACATCCTCCGAAGGCCGTACAAATGATTGACCTCTGCTTAAAAATACTAAAATCACAGCCCATTAATTTGGCCTTTCTTTCATGTTGTGCAAAGAAAAAGCAACTTCTTAATCCAGATATCTTACCATGACTCGTGCATGCATTCACGTGCACGGTTGTGGCATGACCACCAAAACAGAAAGTTATGGACAAAAGATGTGTGGAAATGTATTTAGTTTCCTATCCATGTGAACATGATTTAAGTGGGGGGGGGACCTAACCTCCTCTAGGGGGTTTTGTTATTTTTTTTAAATATTGAAGTTAAAAGTATGAAGGTAGATATGGTGCAAAATGCGAGAGCATATAAAACCTGATGTGAGCACTTGCAGAAAAAAAATCTGAGCTTGCGTGCATACATTTACACTTGTATAAAATATCCACGTATCTGTGAACCAAATTTGAAGTCACGCAGAAGAAAAAAAGTTTTGTAAATGAACTTAGTGATGAAATGTTCACTTGCAGAAAAATATATATTTTTGAAATATATTTTCCATTACAACTGCAACTTTGTTATTACAACCTCTCAAATCAGTCATTACAACTTCACGAATCTGCTCTGTGGCAGTATAAATCGACGAATCTGAGGCCTTGACTTTTGCTACGTATGACTGATGAACAGATCGCCACTGGGCTTTCAACTAAAGACACAGCCACGCAAAAATGCGGCATGTGTACGGCTCCTTATGGGTACTGCAGTTTCTGAAGTGCCGGAGCGACGTTCTGGTGCTCTCCGTCAGAACTACACCCCTGTCAGACGAGACATATACCACGTGATGACACGTTAGGCTTGTGTTGTGTTCAAGGACCCTGACATTGGCCAGGAAAAACAGGCACTCGCTTGTTTAATTATTTTGCGGTCTACATTTCTTTAATTTCTTTCTTTTTTTTTTGTGTGTTTATAAACAACCTCAAGGGCCGTACCAAATGGTCTCGCGGTCCCTATACCGGAGGTTCCTCACCCCTGATCAGTTAAAACACTCACTTAGAATATCTAAATGAATTCTGACCAATGGGATAGTTAAGAAAATATGAATGAATCAACAGTGATACTGTATGTGCATTCATACTGGGGACCGCTTTTGGAAATTACCAATGTTGTCCCCACCACATGTTCTGAAAATAGCATGCACAAAGAACTGTACACAATAGAACATGTAGAGTCTCGGGGACTGTTCACACTTTCTGCGTGTATTTCTGGTGACCCAAGTGGTGCAGTTTGGACCTGCGACACGTTTAATATTAGTAATAATTTAATAGAGAACAGCTTTGCAGCAGCGTAGTTACTGCACTAGTTGTCAAACTAATTATTGTAAGCTTATGTACTGAATGTATGTGTTTTTGTATGAATTGTTTGCGGGCGGCTCTGCAGTAGTATTTTTTAAATCTGAAAAAAGTGTCCCCACCTCTTTTTCTATCAAAGTGATAGTGCAGACTTTACTAAAAGAGGGCAAACAAACTATAACAGTGGTGTCATCATTTATCTATTTCTCTTGTATGCAAAGCATGCCTGGCTAACACAAGAAGGACATTTATTCATCCATGTTAATGTTTTAGAGGAAAATAAGAGAAGGGTGGAGAAACAAAAGGACAGACAGTCGCCTGCTGACTTTCAAGGAGGCAGACGCTTGACCTAATTAGAATGTAAATGTATTCACGGGCGCGGGAAGGCGTCGGTCGGAGGTTGTTGGTGATTTAAGGCGGGAGAGGAGAAGCTCTTTCTGCCTCTTCTGCTGCCTCTGTGCCCTTGAGCCCCTGGCCTACATTCACTGCCAGACACACTGGTGTTAGGGTGGCGGGTGGACAAGGCCAGGCGGGTAAGACCCAACATCCATAAATTAAGATGTCAGAAAGTAGACAAAGTAGGGCACAAGGCTTTCTGTATTGTTGTTTTGTGTTATGAGGGAACAACAGTTGGTTTGTTGGTTGTGTTCCTTGCATTGTCTCAGATGATCCTCAGGCTGGGAGACAATGGGCAGGGTACTTCACTCCAGATGAACACCTCATCCCCCTGCAGGAGCCAGACAAAGCTGGAGTAATGATGATGTAAATCTGAAAACAAAAGGCAGAAAGAAAGTGGGGAAGTGTAAAAATATAAATTGAATGAGCATGTTGGCATTTGGTAAGAAGGGCACTGGAAGACCCCTGCTGTTTCCTCACATCACGCATCCCAGACACACCTCTCCTCATCTCCTCTGGCCTTTGGCGCGAGAGACATTGGAGATAATTGTCTGGGATGTTTTCTGTCCCGGGAATAAGACGAGGAGTCGTAGCGGTTGAGGAGGACGAAGACCAGACGAAGGGCGGACGGGACAGAGCGAGGGAGGGGTAATGAGAGAGGAAATAAAGCTAAATGAAAGCCAGCGCGGGAGAAAAGGGCAAAGAGGATGTGGACAGACTGATGAAGGGCGAAGGAGGAGAGGACAAAGGCAAAGGGACAGAGAGGAGGGGGCGGGACAGACGGCTGTAAAACCAACACAGTCTCACTCCCTGATAGTCCAATAGCGACGCTTGGTCAGGGTCCTTTGGCGTGCATTTGCGATGCACCGAATCTCCCTCAGCTTCATAAACGGACGCAAATAGCAATCTGCAATGTATTCCCATTGGCGGCGGTATTTGACGCTATGGGAAGCACCGCATCTGTCCATGTCAGCGGCAAGTAAAGGCAATGTGAGCGTCCATTCCCATTGGATAACGGATAATTTTACACCCGGAAGTAAGTACTCTCCTTACTGTCGATTGATTTTACAGTGATATCTGCACTACTCATCAACTCAAAAACACCAGATTATCCTTGTTAATTACACAACATTGATTGGTTTAAATTGTGTACAATGGTTTTGTGTTTTTCCCCTTCGATTCGGTGAAACTATTTTTTTCCCGGAGTTTAGGATGGCAGACACACTACACTACCCATAATCCTCAGCTATCGTTTGGGACTACAACATCCGCTTTGCTTGAAAAAACCCCGTGATTAGTCTTCAAGCTCTGTGATTGGATGTTGGAGTGGCAGTGCGCCAAGGTTACGCTGAGTGTCAAACAGCTCTTTGAAATGGAATGAAACCACGGCAGACTATCCAAAATTGGACTCAAACGGGTCCAGCCCCAACCCCCACCCCCCAGAACTACACATGCTGGCTAATTGTATTTCGCAACATATTCTATGGCACGTCTATACTGGGAGTTGTAGTTTTAAAGACGTTTTCGTATTTTCCAGAATTAGAAGTTGCCAGTATTAAACTGTGTACACCCCTAGAGGTGTAGGGGATGGGAAACACATAGGTGTTATATAATTAATAAATGGGTGAAAATGGCTTGTGTCCATAATGGGCAGCATTAACATGACAGCTCAGGTCAGAAGAGCTTTATTTAATAGCTGTTCTTATGTCTGTGACCCCTCCTGTTGTCAATTGATAAGCCTTGAAACATGCACTTGTCAAGGTTCAGAGGCAAATTTTGCAAATATGGCAGTAGCCATCGATCATCTTAAGATAAGATAATATATACTTTATTGATCCCAAGTTGGGAAATGTTTTCGTTACAGCAGCATGTACAACATGCAATTTATTGTTACTTTGTAATTCTACTCCACTACAATTCAGAGGTTAACCTGGCATTTATTTTAGTTACTTTGCAGATTTTCATTAATGATGTGAAATATATACAACCCTTAATCAAAAAACTGTTGCATTGCATTTTAATAGCCATCCAGCTATAGATGGCCCTACCCACAATGCTTTGGGGAGATAATGGAAATCAATGGTATGATGTAAGGCCAGAGCGGTGCCCCCATGGTCTTATCTGACTAAAAAGAAGGAGATAGAAGGGGCCGCTGACTTGACAAACTGGTATTGTTGGTGTTCCAGCAACCATAACAACACACACACACGCACGCACGCACGCACGCACGCACGCACATGCTCATCAATGATTCATGAGGAGAGGAATTACCGCTCTGCTCTCCTTCTGTTTCCCCATACCGACCACTCCCTCATGCTCTCTAATAACATCTTACTCACACACCACATGCAAGGCAAATACTTAGATACAGATGTGCGCACACACACACACACACACACACACACACACACACACACACACACACACACACACACACACACACACACACACACACTTAATTTCATTCCTAGATGTTAAAACAAAGTCTGTGTGTTTGTGTGCTGTGTCGCAGTTTATCCAAACTAACACACACTTTTCTAAGTGTTTTCCCCCCTCCTTCCAGCAGGCTGCAGCTGGAAGCAAAGTGCAGTTACTCCTCACTTTCCTTCTTTTATTGCGTTGCATCAGCTCTCTATTACAACAAAAGCGTTGCGACAACATGACGAAATCTGGGATTGTTAAAGTTCTTAAATGAGGACACAGATCGGCTTTTATTAAGTTAGAGTGTAACACGAATAAAACCTCCTCTGCATATATTTGTGATATGATGTGCAATACTGGCAAATGTATGGAAGCGAGCTGCTAATGTGGAAGAAATGATGAGATCATGGAGAAAGCACTGACAGAGAGAAGCGTTTCTAAATTATTCACCGCTGATCTAAACACCATAGTGGCCTCTAACAGATTTGTTCAACTTTTAAGTTGTTCCGTTTTATTAGCTGCTGTAGAGTTGAGATGAAATCTGCAGACTCTGAGCTCCACAGACAGCCCACAGTAAGGATATGAACACAAAGCTACAAGCTATTTTACATGTTAACTGAACCATCTAGCTCAATTTGTTAGTATAATCATGCTTACTGACTACAAACCCCAATTCCAATGAAGTTGTGTCAATTGTAAATAAAAACAGAATTCAATGATTTGCAAATCCTTTTTGACCTATATTCAATTGATTACACTACAAAGACAAGATATGTAATGTTCTAACTGATAAAGTTTATGTTGCAAATATTCACTCATTAGGAATCTGATGCCTGCCACACGTTCCAATAAAGCTTGGATAGGGTCTGATTTATTCCTGATATGCAAGTTGGGTGCAGGAGGGAGGCTGTTAGCTCCTACCAAATGACAAAAAATAGCATGCAGTAATTCCAAAGATGTTATTCCTATTATTACATTCCCCTATGGGTGAACATGTGACCGATTAGTGCTGTTACTCCTCAGCACGGGAACTCACAGATACCACTGAGAAGAGGTCAAAGGTCATTGAGCAGGAGACAGAAACATCATGGAGAACATCCAGAACCTATCACCAGTGGTGTGGGTTGACCGTGAGATTAGCTTTCTGCTGTTACTCAGTAAGCTTGATGGGTTGAATGCACAAACTGTTACTGTGTTTCAGTTTAATATTTGTATTCTCCTTCCCTTTCCAACCCTTCCCTTTTCCATACATACTCTTACCAGCTTGGTTTACATTACTTATTTTGTTACATATCAAGTAGGGTTCCTCCTACCTTACTGACTGCTCTTTGTTATTTTTTCAATCACACTGATAACGATATATAGAAAGAAAGAGCATGACCTCACTGCAGCTACAACAACACATATAGATGTTACCTGATCCACAAACTTTAGTGTTATATAATATATCATTTTAGATAAAACTATGTGTACCTGCTGTAAAATGAATACAGTCATATTGTATATATATATTGAAATGGCTATCTCTGGCATCACTGAGGCCCTTTTTTGTCAATTGTTCCTATGAATGTAGAGGCTACACATGACTCTGGAAGTTGTCTCATATCACTCTATACTCTTCTTTTGTATTAGCATCTATTCAACATCCTAGTTTGCTGGAAGAGAATAACATTTAGATACATGTGTGGATGTGAATACCCACAGTATGTTTTACATTGTTATTTACATGCTTGTGTATATCTGCTTTGTGTTCATCAGTGTGTGTGAGACAGGTTGAAACTTTCTGCTCTGTGGATTCACATAGGGTTATGCAGTGGCGTCGCCTGGCCTGGGCATTCGGACACATCTGTCTTATTGGCTGACAGGTACTGTTAGGAGATTTTGGTGGACAACTCGTCCGCTTTCTTAAATCTCCTCGCGTCCCTACACAAGCCGTTATCTTACAGGAAGGAAACCCAGAGCATACAAGTAACCGTTTAACAATAATCCATTTTAATGGTAATATACAATGCAATACAAACAAATACATTACCATACACAACCATATCGTATCATATGTGTAATGTCAGGAGTTGGCCTACTCCTGGCTCCTGCCCACAGGCCGCCAGACCTCCAGTCCAAGCAGCACGAGAAGAGAGAGAGAGAACAGCAAGCCGGATAGGCTTTCATACCAAATGATACAGGAGGGGGTGGAGTTTAAGGACAACTGGTCCAGTCATCTCAAACAAACACCTCTGACCCTCACTGTCTCCTATTTCTGCAGCCTCTGCAGCATCCACACATCCCCCCATCACATTCCAGAGACCACAGCGGGGTCTTGTTCCAGCTCCCCCACAGCAATAAAACCCTTACCAGCCCTTCACAGATTGCATGAATACATACAAATATTTCCTTACAATTCCCTCTTTTGCACTCTTAAAAAAAGAGTGCAATTTACACAAGGCACTTGCAAAAAACTGCATCCTTGTCTGCTGAGTCTCCATACTTTTTATTCTCAGTGTCCACAGTGAAGGGCACTCCGTCCAGGCTCTCGTTGCAGATGACGCAGCGGAAGCAACCGGGGCGGTAAGACTTCCCCAGGGCCTGCCGGCCTGCATGTCCATGATTAGATGTCCACCTGCGTTGCACTTGTCTGCAGACTGCTGGAACCCAGAGTACAGAAAGTCCTCTTCACAGAAAACCCTTCCTGCGTCATAGTAGAACGCCTTCCCTCTCAGCCTTCGACTACAGGCACTGCAGGTGAAGCAGCTGTCATGGTAGAGGCTGCCCATAGCTTGGCAGGCCTGGCTGGCTCCATACACCGTCTTGTTGCACTTAACCCACACTCCTGTTTCAGCGGAGAGTGGAGTCCCCTGTGATCCGCTGACAGCGGCTTCTGGGCTGCCTGCTAGAGAGATGTCTTCCTTCTCCTCCGGCTTGCTGATGGCGGCTTCCGAGTCGATGTTGAATAGATGTCCTCCCGATCTTCCTTCTCCGGTCCGATGATGATGCCTCCTGGGACGACATACGACTGCTGGATGGATGTCCTCGAGGTCCTTCTCCTCCAGTCCGCTGATGACCGCATCCGAGTCGACCTCCATGATGAGAGCCCGATCCGTCCTGATGTCGTCTAGGGTCCTCGCAGGTGTACCAGTTGTCCCCCTTTCCTTGTAGGCGGACGTCATTGGATGTCCTCTGGGTCACTCGGTCGGGGCCGGAGAGCCTGGGGTTGACAGTCAGCCTCCTGCATCTCGGGTCCCCCTTTTGGCATCCACAACCTGTGTGGAGAAATCTGATACAAATCCCTCAAGCCTACGCTCCGGGCTCTGGGGCCCTCGGCTGTTTGACCCACCAGTGCGTGGCCACTTGGAGCCTGTTGGTGGGGTGTCTTACAACAACAGACGTCTGAGCACAGGTTTTCTAAATTAATTGTGCAGCTTCAGAATCTTAATACTTGGACTGTGCCCACTAAATAAGAACCACAACATCTTTAGGTAAACTAAATAACATATTTCAATAGCTCTGAATTTCTGACAAGCATCTGTATTTATTTAAATGAAATCCCTGAGATCCCATTAAAAATCAAAAAATATGATTTGAACTGTTAATGTTTCTGGTAAAGAAACACACTAATCTTATGGATTCAAAAACAACCAAAATCACAATACTAACAAAGTGAATGGCTTCCTGGTGATACTGCTTCTACCCGTCAGTTCTTAGATATTATCCTACTAAAAAAATGAATACAGAATTCCCACAAACTGTCATCAAATGTCTTTCTATTACAAATGTAGATGAAATGTATATCCCCATAATGACCTAAACAATAAAGTCTATGGCTTTTACTTCTTTACCAGGCTAGTTACATGATGTTGTCTGTTGAAACATTACTCACAGGTCAGCTCCCAGCATTCCATTCTGGACTTACATCTCTCCCAGCAGCCCCTTGGCCACTGATTCTCTATCTGTGTTACCTGCTATAACTCAATCAATATTAGAGACATGTCAACATTCATCAAACAGTGTGTTATCCCCAAATATGGAGCAGGTCAATTCTAAAACTGTCAATCAATGGTCAGATTGAACAATCGAGTTGTGCCAGCCGGTTCCTTTCAGTCCCTAAATGAAAAATGTACATTGTAAAGTTTACACTCCCCCTTTTTTACACATTATCTCATGTGTAAACAAAAACCTGTATGGGAAGAAAACCTTCAGGTCATAATGGATTATAAGACAATACCAAACATTTTTCCCAGTAAACACTTGAGAGTGTTTCTCTCCATCATTCAGTCCTAAAAGAAACAGAATTCCAAATGTCATAGTTTGAGTTTCACATTCTTCAAACCGCCACCTCCTGTGGGAGTGAAACATCATGAAGCAGATTAGATACGGTTTCCCCTTTTGTGCAATGTTAGGAAACCTCTCATTTCACACATTATTATCACCCAAAAATAATGTGTTAGTCCAAAACATGCTTGATTAGTCATCGTTTTAAATCATGCAGTTGCACTGATCAGGTGCAGACATACACTCACTCACACTCACACTGTCAGGTTGTAAAGTCAGGTCTGGTCAGGTTCACCGCAGAGTCAGTCATTGACAGTGCCTTCCCAAGTTACCCTGTCGGTCAGTTGGTCTCAGTCTTTTTGGCCATGTGTCGTGCTCTGCAGAGACTTTGATGTTCCAGCACAGGCCAGCATCCTCCGTCTATACAAATCTGTATATATGGAGCGCCATCATTTATTAATTCACAATTACAACTATAATGTTCAAGATATCTCCAACCCCTCCTTGCTGTTTCCCACATTCCCTGAAAAGTGTCTAGCCAAAAAAATGTCACTTCCTTATTGTACTATTACTATTACTGCAATTCATTTACACCTAATTAGTATTAAAATGACTAATAGATCTATTTCAGAAACATGTGTACATCACTATCTTGTGTCAAAACATTACTAGGATCTGTAAAGATCTGCTATTTATTCCATAACTCATTCTATCAATTTATCTTCAATTCTGGTGCACTTAAAGAACAATGTTACCCTCTTTAACAGTGCGTGGAACTCTGGGTGTCTGAACATGAAACCAGTACCTCAAATTGAAATACTATATTTTGTTTAGAACCAGCTTTCCCTTCAACATGACCTATATAAATAAATATTTATCTGATCTTATAGAGCTGTTACTAAAACTCTCCCTTTGAACTGATCAATACTGTAACAAATTAAAACACTACCAAATTCACACACGAATAAAAAGTCCAGTGCATACTTCCTTCATGCCCCCCACCTTTTTTTATCAGTGTGTATTAGACTGATTTTCCACTTCCCTTTAATAGTTCCCCTCTTTTCCGCTATTTTTATTTACTACTTGACTAATTTATGGTCCATACATCTTCTTATCTTCACTTATTTATCAAGTCAATTCAAGTTCTTTACAATACATTAGTAGATACCTTGTGGAGTCTTCACAATAACTAATCCCCTCTAGGATATGAAATCCATTCATCTTCAAGCAGATACTATGTCCTTATTTATGTTTTGTTCACGATAACAATGGTATAACAACCACATGTCATCAATTCTGGTCCACCTAAAAACCAATGTTAAACTCTTTAGCAGTGTGTGGAACCCTGGATGTCCGAACATGCAACCATTACTCCCTCCTTTATCAAGGATTTAAAAACAGAAGTCATTTCATATTTCCTATGGTAATAACTATGCTACAATGGTGAAATCAATTATTTAGATTGGAATACGATATCTGGCTTGGCACCAGCTCTCCCTTTAACATTATCCATACAGATAAAGATTTGTCTTATAGAGTGGTTCCTAAAACTATCCCACTACTTTATTCACACGTGAATAAAAAATGTCTCTCATTTTACTCTAATAGTTTACTGCTATTTTTAATTTAATAAATCTTTCTGTCTTTACGTATTTATGCTTTAAATGTGCGTTTTGTGAATAAGTGTGTTTATGTGTAAACTCACTCATTCCCGTTCTCCTTTTCTCCTCCTCTGGTTTTCTCAAGCCGTGACCCCGGCCTCCTCACTTCTAATCGACCGTGCCAACTCCTCTGATTCTGTGTTCTCTTCAGTCCATCAGCTGTAACTTCATCCGCTGTCAGCCATTGGCCCAGTTACATCTGCATGCCCCATCATGCTAATGTTCTTGCACTGCTTTGCATTTCATCTCCTCCTTTACAGTCTCCCTGCTGTTTCTATGGAGGGCGGATTCTGCTCTCATGTCCCACACTTTGCTCTTGTGCTCAGCTTGGAACTTCATGGTCCCGTCTGAGGGACTGATGAGCGTAGATCTCTGCCCGTCAGCATGCTGTTTGGTTCTGGATGCTACAGGTGGAGATAGTTCTGGCTGCAGTCTTGTTGTTGTTGTTTCAGCTCTGGTTCTCTGTCTGTTCGATGGAGAAGGAGGAGTCTCCCGTTGGGTTAGGTCTTTTGTCTGCTTGGAGGGTCGGGATCGTAGCCTTTTCTAACTCAGAGGGGGAGTCCAGGTCTCGGGACGCATTACCTATAAAAAATCTAGCACACTGAGGTTAAATAAATCCAACCCTTTCCACTCTGACTCTTTGTAATCATACTATCTGTCTTAATTGTTAAATGCCATCTAAACAACCTAATTGATGTCTACAAATGATATTACAAAAACTCACTCTAAAAATTGTTTCATCCATTGCTACATATTTACCCAACAACTCTTTCAGGAAACCATTTTCTCCTATAAATTGAAAAACGTACATGTTTCCAGCATCACATATTCCACACACTACGAAAGAACATCCACATATTTTCTCCAATATTTTAAGCTAGTTTCTATAACAAGATTATCATGTGTGACATAATAATCAGATGTCTTGTTTGCTAACCAAGAATATTAAACTTTAAAATCTCTTTTGACCAGTTGAAGTCCTGCTTACTTCATCCTTAAACTCTTCTTTAATTTGAAACCAAAAAAGGTCTTCCTTCTCCACCATGATCCTATCTCTATATCAAAGTCCAAACAAACTGATGATTTATCTTCAGAAACCATGAGGAATGAAAACACTATTCTCCCTTACTTCAGTTCTAAATCAAATGAGCCAGACAGGAAACCCCCTCTAACCACTTGAAATTGTTTATCTAAGTTGTGTTACAAGCAGGTTAGATCTGTAATGAATTAACATCAATATTTAAGGACGTAATATAAGTTAAATATATTGTTAAGCAAATTGCTGTTTTATTGTGAAGGCCTCTCTGGCGAACAGTGGCCTTTGGCTTTTATTTTGAAAGGCCGTTCCGGAACAGCGACAATCGTTCTAATGCATTAACTATAGTCGTGAAAGAGACAAGGAGGGGGAAGGCGTGTGGAAGCAAGCAATGAACTGAAAATGCCACCAATCCTGTTTTAACGTGATGGCGCACATTGAAAACCGAAGCGCCTGTCATAACTGACAAGCGTTCAAAAACCTTTCTGCTTATCACTTAGGCTACTACTTTTCGTTTTATTCATAACCTAAAAATCCAATTGTGATGAATAGCTTGCTTTTGTACCATTACATTTACCAACATAAAACAAGGTCTGTACTAATCAACAATGACAACCTACAGACAGCTCATTTATTTAAATATACGCAATATATTGACTTCGCTTTTATTTATCTGACTCAATTAACGTGCTTCCCCACCTTTCAGCCACTAGATGGCAGCAGCAGAGCACAAATGAGCTTCACTCTTCCGAGCGAATGTCTGATTACCACAGACAATGCTCACACAGGTTATTCAGGTAAAAATCACACAGATGTATTCCCCGTACAGTTTGTCTAGCTTGATAACGTGCCTCATATGTCGTCACGCAGGACTCTCTGCCTACCTTGCGATCAACGTTATGTTTACGTCAGCCTTTCAAATTAATTTTTACAGACAAGGGAAACGGGAGCCGGTCTCGTCACAATGTAGGTGACGTTAGCGCTCTCTCCCAAGGATTTAACATATAAAAGTCCGCTGACACTTTCGCTTATTTGGTCTTGGACTCTTATTTACCCCCAGTTTTAATCGGCGGCTCGATCTGAAAATATCGAGCGTCCAGGTTTCGCCGTGTAGGAATTACACCCACAGCCCACAAACTGCACCGCTTCCACGCCACTTCAGGAATGAACTACCTGAGATCCACGCTAACCTGCTTTATTTCTCGTCACGCAGGACTCTCTGTACCTTGCGATCAACGTTCACGTGTTTTATATAACTTTCCTAACATGGCAAAAATATGCATTGTATACTCCATTCAAACTTCAAAAACACTCTGAAACGCCTACAGACAATCCTACAGTTTCGTTACCTCCTTTGTAGTGGCGCAGGGCCCTGCTGTTGTCCGAGGCGTCTAAAAGTGTTTGTTCCCGACCTAGTCTGGTCGCCTGAATCCTTCCACAGCTCATGTTTATTCGGCACGTCGGGGTCACCATTTGTTAGGAGATTTTGGTGGACAACTCGTCCGCTTTCTTAAATCTCCTCGCGTCCCTACACAAGCCGTTATCTTACAGGAAGGAAACCCAGAGCATACAAGTAACCGTTTAACAATAATCCATTTTAATGGTAATATACAATGCAATACAAACAAATACATTACCATACACAACCATATCGTATCATATGTGTAATGTCAGGAGTTGGCCTACTCCTGGCTCCTGCCCACAGGCCGCCAGACCTCCAGTCCAAGCAGCACGAGAAGAGAGAGAGAGAACAGCAAGCCGGATAGGCTTTCATACCAAATGATACAGGAGGGGGTGGAGTTTAAGGACAACTGGTCCAGTCATCTCAAACAAACACCTCTGACCCTCACTGTCTCCTATTTCTGCAGCCTCTGCAGCATCCACACATCCCCCCATCACATTCCAGAGACCACAGCGGGGTCTTGTTCCAGCTCCCCCACAGCAATAAAACCCTTACCAGCCCTTCACAGATTGCATGAATACATACAAATATTTCCTTACAGTACCTATCCTGTGAGCTGTGACCCGAATGTTTCCAGGTCCAGGCGACGCCCCTGGGGTTATGATACAAGGTGAATTCCTCCTGTATTGGAATGTCTCAGAACCTAAAACAGACTGGCTGTTTTAGATTGGCTTTGGACACAGAGGCAATAGTCTGTCTGCAATCCAAACTTCTAAAAAGGTGTTTTTATCACAATCCACACTTTTGTCTGCAATCTACTGATTCTAGATTGCAGACAAATCCAATCCTCTACCTGGAATGTACCACTTTGAAACCCACATTTTCTAGTTTTATCCAATTGTGAAAAATATCCAAGTTCACCAGTTTTAGGAACCACAAAGGTTGTATCATCAAACCATGGTCTCAAAAATCTGCTAAGTGATCTATCTAGCCTTTATTTTTATTTTTTTAGCATGCCTGTTTTTTCCCACTCAAAGTAAACATACCTGCATATTATTTTTTTGGGCAAAACATGGAAAACCTAGAAAATAATGACCTTATAATTCGAACATTATGAGCTGCTGACTCTGAGCAGACGTACTAAAGATGCACGGTGACGACAGAGGGGCTGAGCACCCACTGCACGCACACAGAAATATAACAAACACATAAGTGCCCTGACGCGACCCCCCCCCCACCTTTAGGCTGTTGTCAACAAGGCAAAGACATGACACTAATGAGACCTGGCTCCCAGCATCCTTTGCACAATGAAACCAACACATTTAGAGGCTAGTTGATGAGTCTCTCTCTCCGTCTACATGTGTGTTTGTTCTCCCAAATACCCCTGAGCTTTAATGTTGTTTTATGACATTTAGCTGGAGCGTAGGCTCCGCTGAGCGGCCGCTCTGCAGCACAGATCCAGACTCATTCAGACATCTGCCCACCCCCCAGCCACTCCGCCGACACCTGAGGTCTGCACCCTGTATGTGCCCCGTTACACACATCACATCTGAGTCCCTATCGCATGTATAGGGTGCTGTGTGGCACATGGGAGCAATATCGTTTGTACATTTTGGTCCCATACTGTGCACCCTCTCTCCTCTCTGTATATCAATAATAATCTTTTACATTAGGTATTTCATTTAGATAATTAAGACTTTTGCTTGTATATTAACTGAAAGGCTACAAACACAGGCAACAACTCATTACTAAATTACCAAATAGGCTGTCGTTTCTCACTCCTTTGAAAAATGACCCATTTGAACATTTTGCTGATCTGGTGCAGCAGGAGTTTCTGAGAGAAATTGAGTAAAGATTGATCATGGTTCAAATAAACATTATAAATATGGACTGATAGGAGACAGGATCAAAACCATATCGAAAGGGGTTTGTTTATCCATTTATAGGATTAATTTTACAACTAAGAACGACATGATTATTCCTGATGTAGCACAGAATTAGCAAATATATTAACACATTTGTTTCTGGTGAACACAGCCTTGCAGAGGGAGGGTGTTCTCTGACAAAACTGAAACGACATACAGAATATAAAAGATGGTAATGTCATTGTGATATGGACTGTGGACATGGAGTTTAAATATGAGGGTGCTCATCAGGGACGTGCACACTGCACAGACATTTGGAGGGGCTATTGCTCTAAACTGGAAAAAGGGCCTCCCCCCGAAAAAAAACATAAGAACTTTTGAAAATGGTAACTTGTTTTTAATAAATAAAGAAACCAAACGATTATTACATCAACTAAATTGAACAGTAATTCACATCTCATAACAAAATAAGCTAAGGCGACTACTTGCATTCGGTGACTTGATTTTAAAAATGAAAACCAGGGCCTTTTTTAATTTTGCGGTCCATATCTCATTAAAATATCTAATGTTTGTAACTATTAAAGACAATATGGGGATAATTCTGTTCTAATGTAGTTTGACCATTGTAACTGCTGTGCAGTCCAGACATAGGCTACTGATAAAATAGGGCCTCTAACTTAAATAAACGAGTTTAACCAGTTCAATACGCATTATTCTTATTCTTATCATTCTTTATGAGCGCAGTAACGGTAAGGTATCTAATTACTTATTTATTTAGTATTCCATAACTTAATAACAGAGATGGTCAAACTAAAGTGGTAGAGACATGGCAGAAATCCTACAATAAAGCGGGACAGTAAACTGTTCACCCATGAGAGGGTGGTCAAGAAAAGAGAGCGAGCGGCCCCGTTGAGGGAGTTTACAGATGAAAAGACACAGAAAGACAGAAGCACAAAAACAACAAGTAGGCTATATTTAGGTGTTTTTTGTAAATAACCGACGGTATCAAGAGGAAGTAAAGTCCCCTGGTTTGTCCCTTATACCCTAGCTGCCATGAGACAACACAAAATCAAGTTTCCAAAATCCGACACTGAGGTGGTCTTAACGCACCGGCAGGTGACAGCGCTGACAAAGTGTGTTTCCCGCAGCGAGACGCTACAATACTAATTGTGGGCTTATCATGTTGACTCGGCCACAACAGAAAAAAGAAAAACAAACTCTCGCCCTCTCCAGAGGGGCAGGTCAGCTAAAAAGGCCAAATGGGCCGGGCAACATTAGCCCGTACCCGTGCACGTCCCTGGTGCTCATGACTGGAATGGTCTAATGAGAAGATGCTATTGGTTGCGATAACAGGTGTTAGCTGTTATTTGCACCGAGCTAATAGCCAGTTTAACCAGATGCAATCTTGTTAAATGTAGTTTTTGGAATAAATCTAGTTGTTTGAAGGAGATGTTTTCACAGTAATATGATTTTTTTTATAAAAGCAAATATGTAAAAATTGTAGTTCCTTTTTTTCACTGCTTCCAGTATTAATGCTCAGCCTGCCTAGAATGTTGAGCTATGGCTTTTATAGCAATAGTTGTAGCCGTTAAGGTTTCTTCCCAACACTGCTCATCATTAGTGCTGTTATGGAGTCAGATCACCCTGCAGGAAGAGCGACGAGATGTTGTGATAAACTGATCCCAGACAGCGGGATCAAACAGGAAGCACTGCCTTGTTGTGGGGAGCCTAGAGGAAAGCCTTCTTTTAACGCCCGGCGTGCAAATGTGAAGCAGGACGTGTGTGTGTGTGTGTGTGTGTGTGTGTGTGTGTGTGTGTGTGTGTGTGTGTGTGTGTGTGTGTGTGTGTGTGTGTGTGTGTGTGTGTGTGTGTGTGTGTGTGTGTGTTGATACATGTTTGAGGCTGAGGCCCAATACTCCATTGAAAAGTCTTCCTTATTATTGGAATGCGCAGGGTGACTATTATTAATGACACGAGAGGTGTGCCTTTTCTAATGTACTTGCCGCATTATGCACTTCACACAGCTACATCAGGGATAGCTTCTGCCTCATTCCTGCACTGACGCACATTACAGTAGAACAAACAGAGAAACTTGGCTTTCACCAGATCACTTTCTATTGAATTAATCCGTGTGTGTGTGTGTGTGTGTGTGTGTGTGTGTGTGTGTGTGTGTGTGTGTGTGTGTGTGTGTGTGTGTGTGTGTGTGTGTGTGTGTGTGTGTGTGTGTGTGTGTGTGTGTGTGCCCTGAGCGGCGATGGAAACACATTAGTGTATAAGTGAACAGCATGGAGCAGTATTTCCACAGTCTGAAAATGGGAAACAGATGAGGTCTTGTCAGGAGTGAATATTTGGAGGGGAGCTCATTGGCAGTCGATCGGGGGACGCACATGATTTGATTTTCCTCTCTCCCAACATGATGAACGAGAGGGGAGGGTGTGTTTTTTTTTTTAAAGATGTTGACCACTTTGAGTTCTTAAAGGCAAAGTAGCAGGAAGCAGGCAGGAGGAATAAAAGCCTTTTCTTGTAATATATTTGTCATTAATTGAAGCGGTAACTGCACAGCAGGGGATGAATGCAGTGCAGGGGACAAATGCAGTGCTGGAGACGGGTGGAATTTAAGTACATTTTGATTTGATGTAAACTCCTCCCTACTTGCTGTGTGAATTCAGGCAGACCAGAAGGCTGTGCACTGGCAGGTTTACCCCTAGTAAAAAGTATTCTCATCACTCAGGCTGCTCCCTGACAGAGTGAGGACTGGAGAGGTGCAAGTTCACCTCCTGGGTACTGCCTTGAGCAAGGCATGTATCCAACTTCTCCATGGGGCCAAACCATTGGCACTTCTCCACTATATCATGTGTATAGGTCCTGTTAGTGCATTGGTCTGTGTGTGATGTAATATAAATATCACCAGTGAAAAGTTCCACTCGTATGTCTGAAGGCTTCACTGCTAATATTCACAAGCTGGAAATGTTGGCAACAACTGATCTATAGAGTGTGCAGACTGTACACTGTGGCTTTTTGGATAGCATTGTCTCTTTTTTACATTTTCATGAAACTAGAAAATAAACTATACAAACATGTATTATGTACAGAAAAAGTGACATTATACACTCCCCAGCTCATCTGACAGCTGCAGTGTGACTGGAGCTTTGGAAATTGACTAAAGTCAGTGCTCATTAGTTAAATAAAAGCAGGACTGCTAGAAATGAGAGGGCTCTGAAATGAGGTTGGATACTGTGTGTTGGGTTTGAAGGGAAATATTGTTTTTTTTCAACCTGGGTCTTGTTTTCGTTGTTTGTCAGCTATTTGTCATGGTTACATTTCCTCAACTCACTTACATGTAGTTCAGTTCAGATTGTTATGTTCCATGGAGGGCATCTATTTACAGTAGCAGAAAAAACACAAACAACGTACAGAAGTGTTCCCACTTTGGTGGACTGTTGAAACACAGTAATGATGAAAGAAAATCCCCGGCTGAGTCCAGCCCGGATACATTCGAATTGTTAAAAAAAACCTTCCCCTTCATCTGAGTGAAAAAGGTCATAGTATTAATGAAATGATTCATCAGGACTGACTGAGAGACGTCTTTATGAGAAGGAGAATGTTTCAGTCTGCAGATGTTTAACTAAAATGTTCTCTAGATGGACTACTGAATGCCCTATGCATTCTTATCTTGTTATTTAATGAGGGCTTTATAAACAAGGCCAAATATTTCACTTCATTACAAGGATTTAAATTGAAATAAAAAAAGTTAAGAAAATGGTTGCCCTCTCTCCTGTCCACTCGTATTCAAATATGTATTTAATGTATAAATACAAAAATGTAATAATATTTGTATGCATAGTCTCCAAGTTATTTATGCGGTCCGGTGATCCCTGCTTAACGAGAAATGAAAGGGCAGTGAAGCTACTTTCCTATCATCCAGAGTATTTGAACAGTTCTTACCAGGACTGACACTTGGGATCCTTCAAAAATGACAATTCAACCAGAACATATGTGACCTGCTCCATCGAAATCAGTCTCATTGATCCGAAGACACATTTTGAGTTGTATACACTGTTGGAAAGAGGAGATTCCTAGCTTTCTAATTATATCAGGATTGTTGTTGTACAAAATATGTCACATTATATAATGACTGTCACCGAGTCATCATTTTGAGAAAAAGGCCTTCAAAGTTTCCTCTTCTCTAGAATCCATTGATCTGATTGATTATTAATGGAGCAAATGATCAAAATACTACGGAGGGAAGATATTTTCGTTTGGATTACTGGTCTGGGGGAAGCTTGCGAGTGTGTACCAGTGACGTGCCGTGACTTTTATACCTAGGCCCTCTGACCCCCTTCCCAAAAAAATAAATAAAAAAGGAAGAGTCATTACGTCACAGCGTATACTTCAGCGGAATATCAAAACAATGGCCCGGGGTACAAAACGCATCAATAACAGGGCACCCACAGCCAAGTAACAATTAAAAATGAATTAAGTTGGCACGGCGGCCCACATTGAAAATGACTTTGAAAAAATGACAACCTTTGATGATCAAATCACTGAAACACAAAGTCCATCCTCCTGTCCTTTTGGATGAAGCACTTGATGGCGGGTCATGCAGCTGATCCTTTGCCACTCCAGTTTATCATTGTAACTCAATCTTGAAAATTACTTAATACTAATTAATTAATACTTTCGCAACGATGTCATCACTATCACTGAAGTGAGCCATCATGAACGAACGTACGCTAATCATAAATATATCGATTAGATTTATGATTCGAAAATAATAAAAGTAGGGTAGACATGTGGATATTATCCTGCTGAACAAAACGTACATTTATCTAACAGGTTCGTTTTCCACAGACCTTATTTCCAGCTATTTTCCAAAATCCTATGGAGAAATCCCATTGCTTTTTTATCGAGGGAACACAAGCGCAGCTTACTTCCGGGTTTTAGGATGCGTCACCACTTGCATAAACTTCACAGCGGGTGGAACTTGTCATAAAGTCTGCGAAAATAAAGCCCACCCATTTAGAGGGAAGATATGATTGATCAAATTGTACTGTCACTTAACATTACTCTCTCGTGGAGTTACTATAGCTGGCCCTCTGTGAATGTACAGCAGGACAGTAACTCGCAAAGAGGGCCAGACGAGCTTCTTTCATTTAACCCTTCACATTCAAACAGAAACTGAACAGGCAGATTCGAAGGATTTATTTTCTTGGAAATGTTATTTTAAACACAATTAAATCAAGTTATTTTGGTAAAACTAATGAAAAATAAAATTAAAAAAATATTTGAAAAAAAAAATGTTTTTTTAGGCCCTGACGGCTCGCCACTGGTGCATACGTATGTGTGTGTGTTTGTGTAATTTTGCGCATTGTGTTTGTTTTCCGGGGAAAACACTCACGAGAAACACTGGCTGTTGTTATGCCTGCTGTGATTTTACGTTACTCCGTTCTCCGCTTGTAATTATGCCGTTACAAGCTTCAAAGTCTTGGACTTGGAGAAGGCGTATGACCGGGTTCCCAGGGAGTTACTGTGGGAGGTGCTGCGGGAGTATGGGGTGAGGGGGTCTCTACTCAGGGCCATCCAATCTCTGTACTCCCAAAGCGAGAGCTGTGTCCGGGTCCTCGGCAGTAAGTCGGACCCATTTCCGGTGAGGGTTGGCCTCCGCCAGGGCTGCGCTTTGTCACCAATCCTGTTTGTAATATACATGGATCGGATTTCGAGGCGTAGTCGTGGGGGGGGGGGTCTGCAGTTCGGTGGACTAAGGATTGCACCACTGCTTTTTGCAGATGATGTGGTTCTGATGGCTTCATCGGTCTGCGACCTTCAGCACTCACTGGATCGGTTCGCAACCGAGTGTGAAGCGGCTGGGATGAGGATCAGCACCTCCAAATCTGAGGCCATGGTTCTCAGCAGGAAACCGATGGACTGTCCACTCCAAGTAGGGAATGAGTCCTTACCCAAAGTGAAGGAGTTCAAGTATCTCGGGGTCTTGTTCTCGAGTGAGGGAACAATGGAGCGTGAGATGGGCCGGAGAATCGGAGCAGCGGGAGCGGTATTGCAGTCGCTTTACCGCACCGTTGTGACGAAAAGGGAGCTGAGCCAGAAGGCAAAGCTCTCTGTCTACCGGGCCATTTTCGTTCCTACCCTCACCTATGGTCATGAAGGATGGGTCATGACCAAAAGAACGAGATCGCGGATACAAGCGGCCGAGATGGGTTTCCTCCGCCGGGTGGCTGGTGTCTCCCTTAGAGATAAGGTGAGAAGTTCGGTCATCAGGGAGGGACTCGGAGTTGAGCCGCTCCTCCTTCGCGTCGAAAGAAGCCAGTTGAGGTGGTTCGGGCACCTAGTTAGGATGCCACCTGGGCGCCTCCCTAGGGAGGTGTTCCAGGCACGTCCAGCTGGGAAGAGACCAAGGGGTAGACCTAGGACCAGGTGGAGGGATTATATCTCTTCGCTGGCCTGGGAGCGCCTTGGGATCCCCCAGTCAGAGCTGGTTGATGTCACCAGGGAAAAGAAAGTTTGGGGCTCTCTGCTGGAACTGCTACCCCCGCGACCCGACCACGGATAAGCGGGAGAAGATGGATGGATGGAAGCTTCAAAGTTGTATTTATCATCTGAATTTGCCGTAACAAGTTTAATATTCTGAAAGCCAAGACTTTGTTTAATTGAAATCAGATGAGAACAAACTGTAACGGACCCTGCCGTGTTATCTATGATTACTATACGCCTTACATTCATAATTTCAGCCGGAGGGAGGGGAAGCAGCGCTGCGGAACAGCAGAGTGGCGAGTGAGAGCTGTCATCTTCCCTTGACAAGCTTCAAAAATGTATTTATCGTGTGATTTTGGAAATAAAAGTTTCATATTCTGACTGCCAATACTTTGTTTATTTAAAATCAAACAAAACACGCAAATCCACGTTTATTTTGAAATGAGCCGTTGCGACTTCCGACTGATTTCGATAGAGCGGGTCACATATGTCAATAGAAAAAACGCTAGCCCAAAGTTTCAAGTAGCCAGTACAGAATAAATGAGCTACAGCTGATCCTTTACCTGGTCAAAGCCACAGTGCTGATGAGTGTTTTTTAAATTTTTTAGACAGGAACGGGTCTAAAACTCAACCTTAATCATAATCATCAGTAATAATCCTCATTATAACTATCATTATATTCCAGATACACATTTTCTCTGGATCTTTACTGAGATTTGGGTGTCATTCTTATGTTTCGTTTCCTATCAGGAAACGTTCCCCCTCCAGCAGCAGAATGTATGTGTCTGAGAGGTTAAATACTGATGCTCCTCTGCTGCAGACACACTTTGTGATTTCAGATGATGTTGTATTTGCTAGCATCCTGGTTTCTGACAGTACAGGGAAAGATAAAGGCTGCTGACCAACTGTGACAGTATGAGAGGTCAGTCGATCTCAGAGTAAGGATGGAGAAAGGAACAGAGTGATAGGGAGGATGAAAGCTGCAGAAGCATAATGTGAGAGAGAACAACATGTGAAAAGCTGCTAAAGAAAGTAGGACAGCTGAGCATGGGAAGAGTGCAGGGACGGTGGAAGATGGGGGTATTTTCTTTGCACAAAATGAGAGACAGAGATAGAGGGAGGGGGGAAAGAAGGGAAAGGCTATTTGTGTGGAGATTGCAGCTCACTGACACAGTACAGCACTCAGTGACCAGAGGAGGAGGATGGAGAGAGAGAAAGAGGGCAAAGTTTGCAAAATCCTTCACTCCAGGGGCTGAAGATAGAGAGGGATGGAGGGGAAGGAAAGCAGAGGACAGAGATTAGTGGCAGGGGCTAACCCATGGGACAGCCGAGTGGCCTGCCAGTGGAAATGCATCATGGGTATTATATTGTGGTTGTGTGTTTTGGCTTGGAAAGTGAGAGACCATTTATAATTCAGGGTGACGAGTACCACCCGAGGCAGACACTCTCAATCTGGCTTAGCTCTCTTTCTTCTATTCTTTCGCCTCTTTCCCTCCTCCTCCTCCTTCTTCTCTTGTTTTTCCTAGTTTTTCTCCCCTGAAGCGCCTCACTGTCGCTCTATGTCTCATTGTTATCTTGTGTTTCTTTGCCTTTTTTCTCCAGAGCCATTTCTCTAACACTAACTCGTTCCCCAGTTCTCTGTGTGTGCAATAACACAAGTCAGACGGGGAGATGGCTTCTTTTGATCACAGTTAAAATATAATGGCTGATAAAACATCTCAGAGCACAGAGCAGAGGAAACGGTGCTGAAAGACGCTCTAGCTTCATCATCACTCTGCGGAGCGGTACATTAAATACATATTCAAACAAATGAATTTTAAGCCTTTATTAGCTCACTCGATACCACATAGAAAAAATAACACCGCCTCAGCCTTTACTCGGGGAGCTGTTCTGTGATGGACTTCAGTATAAACTGCAGATTTGAATGGTTAGAAAACAGGAGCAGGAAAACAGCGCTGAATCAGGCATACCAGGAGCATGATAGAAGCAGATAGCACTGACCGTTCAGAAGCACAGTGCAAAGGGAATACCAGACAACATTGATGCAGCTTTATAACCTCATTCAAAGGAACAACCTCTGCTGGATGAATCAATCAAATGCAAATAGGCTAAACGAAGATTTGATCATGGTGAAGGATCTGAGGTTTCACAGCTCTGGTTCAATACTGCAGCCATCTCGTATGGGCTCAGGACAGTCTCATAATACACACAAGCACACAGAAGGATTCAAACTTGTATTTCATGCTCCGCAAAATGATTCACACTTGTATTTCCGGATCCACACTTGTGTTTTTCAATGCACACACAAATGTGTTCCATTTCATATACATGTAAATCAAATCCAAATACAGAAAAAAGTTTTACATATGTATTTTTGATCCTCACATATTTGTTTTCCGTTTAAAACCTCTGAACCTGCAAACACAAACCGCTTTCTGTGCACGGATCGCTGTGCATTCGTGTGTGGGTTTTTTGAGACTCCCCTGACGGTCAGCCGATTCGTACTTGTAATTTTTTCTATCTATAGCCAATCAGATGTCTCCTTCATTCTAAGCCAATCACATGAGCGCGCCCCCACGAGGGTATGATTTTTTGCGTTCATGACACTTCATATACGCATTTTGCGCTGTCCGGTCAGCTCGCTAAACAGAGGGCGGAGCATCAGGTGATTATGCAGAGCTGCGTGTCTCCGTCGGACTCAGCAGCTGATCTGATCTCTCTCTCACGTCCGGTTATACTTCACTCACGTTTGTGTCCATATCAATCAGATCCAGCTCTCCTGATCGGCCTTTATAGAGAGCACCGATCAAACTATTAAGAGTGAATATCGGCCGATAATGACCGGCGGGGCTCCCCCCGTTGACAGTTCACTGTCTAGCACTGGCTTCGTACAGATGTAGTGCTTCGTTTCAGACGCCTACCCGTGCGGGTCCGTGTTCGGCACGGGGTGGGCCCCTGCTGATAAGGAAAACCCCCCCGCAGGACTTGAAACGCCCCCTTGATAAATACATTTAATTATAATGAAACCAGCTGCAATGGATCATGGATCCACCAGGGGGAGCCGTGAAAAGCTGCCACACTGGAACTCATGTGAAATAAACAGCTGATCTACAGGTTTCTGATATAGCGGATATTTGTTAAGATCCATATATGTCACGGATAGGATCATATTCTGTGCTTAAGTAAGAGACATGTAATCATTTACTAAACATCACCATGTTTTTATTTGACAAAATAATTTAATTCACGTTGGCGTAAGTACAAAACCATCGCTATGTTTTTAGATCAGGAAATGCATCCAGGGTCAAAGAAACGATGTTTGATCGTCATCCTCGCATTCCTTTAATGTATCATATGTTCGCGAGTTGAAATGAATGCACTAAATTTAATCCACGTGAGTTTACAACAACAACAATAATCGCTTTGTTTTTATATCACATCCGACCGGAGGAAAATGCAGCGGCTCTCACTACCGATCACCCTAATCTCACGGGCAAACAATAATATGTACAGTGTTTATAGTTTACTGTATTATTAGTGTATAATATTACTGCTATAATAATCACACATTGAGTTGTTGAAATCAGACCGTCGTTTTTTTTAAACGCTCTGAATGAAACGGCAGCTCTCAGGTGATCAGCTGTGTGTTTACACAATAAAATATGCATAGTAATTTAATACCTTCCAACACACATTGTAAGAACAGTTCTGTTTCATATGAGTGTTGAGAGCTGTATCCACAAATCTACTAATGTTGCCCTCAGTGCACCAGATTGATGCATTTAACTTCAATTTAAATAAAAACATCTTCTGTTGTAACAACAATAACATTATAAATAGTAACATAGCATAGTATTGCACATTTACTGTAGCTTTGAGTGTTACTGGCCTGAGATTTTTTTATTACATGAATGAAGGTGACTGAGGCTTTTTAATATAGACTTTTCAGTGTCCCACATTTTGCACAGAACTTTCCCACATTAGGAAAACAGATTGTCTGAGACAACTTGGCACTAAGAGTACTAATATATCTACCATTTCTTTTATGAGTTTAATATCTGCATGTTCTCTTTTGGTTTGATTAGGACACATCCTGGGGATTTCAGAATGTTACTGGATTTTGATTTATTGTATCGGCTTCATGTCGCAATATATTCCCGAAGTCTGAAATGCAAAATGTTTCCACATTAGGGCAATTCACCCTACATGTAATCATTTTGTTTATTTTTAACGAAATAAATGTGGTTTAATCCATCATGAAATTAATATAGGCTATTTACTTAGTACATATCTGACATTAACGATTAACACACTGTTCATACTGCTCACAGGCTGATATCTAGTGTATTCATACCCCTCACTGTTTATTCATCATTCAATTCATTATATATTTTATTCTGTAGATTGTGAACATTACTTTTCACTTTACTGCTTGTTGCACCTGGTTAGAAGCTAAACTGCATTTCGTTGTCTCAGTAGGCCTACTTGTAATCTGTGCAATAACAATAAAGTTGAATCTAATCTTGAGCAGGAACTAATGTAGGCTATTTACTGAGTACATATCTGACATTAACAATTAAACACGTTTGTGCATTCTTTATGAATGCAAACCGAGTCATTTCGTTTATTTTTAACGAAATAAATGTGATTTAATCCACATAATTGACTGTGTTAATTGTTTACTGTACAGTAGTATTGTTTAACTTGAAGGTGCCTGATGTGAACATTTCCAGAATGTATTGTCTTCACTTTTTAAATGCCTCTGTGATGTGCTGCCCGTTCACCAGCCCAACCCCCCATGTGTCCTATGTATGTTGGGGACCCTTTGTTTAAAACTAATTGGCCATCGGAATGTGTGTCACATTCCACAGCTCCCCCCCCCCTCCTGTGATTCCCCCGCACACAGAGAGGGAGATCGCTCTTCTGAAGAGAAACATGAAATGCATTTTGACAGACACTTGGGGGAAATATGCTGCATTTTGAATGTCCGATCCATCATTAACACCTTAGTCCGTCTCGTCTCATCAACGAAAACTAAATATACATGACATACTTTGTTTTAGTAGATTTCTCATGAGAGCAAAAGGAGAATATCCGTGTGTAAGAGTGAAAATGTATGTATGTAAAATGAGAATATATGTGTGTAAGAGTGAAGAGTGAAAATATGCTGCATTTTGAATGTCCGATAGTCCACCATCAAACATTTAATAAAAGTGAAAAACAATGAACAAGACTTAACGTATTCATCATAATTAATTATATTTATTTCGTTTGGATGTAGGATTTTTGACTTTGTTTAGAGCAGTGATCTTCTACTATATGAACATTTTGGACCCAAAATCACAAAAAAAAAACCTAAAAACAGATTTTGAAAATGATTTTATTTTTCATAACACAAACATACACAACGAAACCATTTAAAAGCTGGACATATATACATGGGATGTGACTATGATAATGTGAAAGTTTGATTGAGGTAGTGTTGTGAGGTTGGGGTTTTTACAACCCAACTCCTCACCGCGTGTTGTTTTGACGAGTCCTGCTTGAAATCATAACAGGGAAGGAATTAGAAGACACCAGGATACCAGTTAAACAATAATCCGTTTTAATTAAACAAAGTAGTATAATGCAATACGATATAATATAATACATTACTTATACAATTCAAATAATCATATAAGCAATGTGTGGAGTACTCCCGCCCTTATTCACGCACTGCGGACATCCTATTCGTCTTGTCAACGCATGAAGAGAGAACTAACCACCAGAAAAACATTTCCCTAATACAAAAGAAGGGGTGGCGTTTCATTGGGGAGATACCAAAACGCTATCTCACAGGGAAATCAGCGTCTGGCAGCTTTGAAAGCCACAGGTGTTGGGAAGGCACCCCATTAAAACTCAAGGAAAATGTCCCTCCCATTTGTAAAACATATCGATGGTTTAACCCAGAAAACATTATCAGGGATAATCTTTACACTCCAAACAGAAATCACCCTTAATTCTGCATCTTCCTTCTTCACAAATAGCTTAAAACACTCTTTTGCTAAACAGGTAAACAGTCAAAGAAAAAACTATTGTGCTCATCTATTTCTAACAAAAAAGGGAACATTGTTTCAGAAATCTATAAAAAACCTCTCTATATTGGAGAGGAAAAATGTACCTTTTGTTCCTTCAACTATTAACACATAGGAATGTATAAACTCACACATATACTCAATCAAGATACATAGATTTCCTTAAAACCTGGCCTGCCAGAGATCTCAAACAGAATGTCCTCTCCCCACACCCTGTGCTGCATACCTCGACCTCCCCCACTGCAATAAAACTTATTTTTTACAGCCCTTTGTCTCTCGCCATTTTAGTCCTCACATTTATGAAAGGATCAAAACAGAGAAATCACTATAAAACACAAACACAGGTATTGCTTGAACAGTATTCACTTAACTGCTACTATTTGATAATTACCAGGGAACTCAACAGACCTCTTTTAATGTCTGGAAAGTGCAACAAGACTTTTTGCCCTTTTACATGTATCACAGTTCTTTGGTACAATATCTCACATCAATTTCCACAGTAGCATGGGATTTCATTCTGATAAGGCAAAAGTGTTATTATAAATATAATACAAATATATATATATATACACATTATGTACAACAATCTGTTTTTTCTGTCTTTATCTGTGCCACGCTTCAAAGCGGTTTCTGTCAACTATAGGGCAACATCACAGATTCCTCCTCCTCCATGTCAAAAAACAAGCTTAAAGCTTGACTCACGTTCAGAGTTCTCTTCATCATAGTTGAGTCTTCAAAACTCTAAATCTATCTAACTATATCTAAATTCTCAATGTTTGTCTGTCACTTTACTTCAATCGCAGTCTCCCGCAGCCTCTCTTCGTCTCCCGCCGCCTGTCTTCGTCTCTCTCCATTTCCCGCCGTCTCTCTTCGGTTCCCACCGTCCCTCTTCGTCTCTTTTCGTCTCGTTTCGTATCACTCCGTTTAACTGATTACCTCACCCCCTCCCTGGTAAATACATCCTGTTGAGCAGAATCTACAGTTTTCAGTATTTTCCGTTTCGTAAAATGATAAAATACGGCGAAGATATTAAAATATGTGCTTCCATTATTCATACTTCTGAAATATATCTGTATTAACTTTATATCATCGTATGTCCGTGTTTATTGGGTATTTTTGCATGAAACAAAGACTGGCATATAGTTTCAAGCCAGTACTTTCGACAGAAATACACATATACATCCTGTTGAGCAGGATCTACAGTTTCCAGTATTTTCCGTTTCGTAAAATGATAAAATACGGCGAAGATATTAAAACATGTGCTTCCATTATTCATACTTCTGAAATATATCTGTATTAACTTTATATCATCGTATGTCCGTGTTTATTGGGTATTTTTGCATGAAACAAAGACTGGCATATAGTTTCAAGCCAGTACTTTCGACAGAAATACACATATACATCCTGTTGAGCAGGATCTACAGTTTCCAGTATTTTCCGTTTCGTAAAATGATCAAATATGGCGAAGATATTCAAATATGTGCTTCCATATTTCATACTTTTGAAATGTATTAACTTTATATTATCGTATCTCCGTGTTTACTGGGTCTTTTTGCATGAAACAAAGACTGGGATATAGTTTCAAGCCAGTACTTTCGACAGAAACACACGGCAATGTTGTCCGGACTGTTGTTTTTATGCGGCACCGGCTTGAACAGGTCATGTGATCTGATCACGCCGGCGTGACGGTCGACTCCAAAGGGTTCATATTAAATACATATAAGTATTTTTACAACTTGTATTTAGAAATACTCTGTTGTAATTATTGATGCATACATGTGTTCATCCATTTAATGTGGCATCTGCTATAATGGGGTTAATGTATGATATTACTTAATAATACAATACATTATAATTAGGGCTGTCAAATGATTAAAAATTTTAATCAGATTAATCACAGCTTAAAAATTAATTAATCATGATTAATCACCATTGTCCAAAATATGTCCAAAATATGCCATGTATTTATGTATATTGTTGTGGGAATAGAAAGATAAATGAAAGAAGGCGGATATATCCATTTAACATACAGTATCTATGTTTATCATAACATTTTTCTGCATGTCAAAATGAAAGACAACCCACACACCTATCGATCATCAAACCGTGGGGTCTTAATTCATTACGTGTTGATTTCTATCAACGGGGGAGTACTTCAGGAAAGTCGACAGAGGGGGGGGGGGGGGCGGCGGCGGCGGCTAGTGGAGTACTTCGTGACCACAGAGTGTGAACGTTGTGATCAGCTGTTTTAGCGCAGTTCTCCGCAGCCGGTTGGCGTAGTTTTGGCACAAGTCCGTTGTACAGACCGACGTTAACAGCTCTCTGTCTGTGCACTCCGTGTGCACCGACTCTGTCGTCCGGTGATCTAACCGCCTTCTGGAAAAGCTTCACAAGTACGTCGGTACGCAAATGCGCTGTGTGACACAAGTGACGGTACGCATTTCAGATTACGCACATAATCTGTGTACCAGTTATGTGCACCCCTGTACTACAGCAAAAGCAGAGCCATAGAGAGATAATTAGTTATATTAGTTAGATATTAGTATCTCTAGGGCACAGGCAATACATGTTCAGTGTCTATTCTTTGTATATTTACTAAGCAAAAGTATTCTCCGTCGGGACAACAACACCACGCCGTTATCAAAGATGTTCTATTGAGAAGATGATCACTACGTGACAAAAGTTTTCAAAACCGTGGCTACTGAAATCAATCTTACTAACTGCTGTGCAATTTACTCCGCGCGAGTTGGCAGACTTTATTTTGCTTACTTTAACATCATTTTTCATGGTGGGGCTAAGCCATTTCTTGGTATGGGTGTAGCCTACCCCAGCCATACCCTGGCGCTGCCACTAGTGGCACGTATGGGGCGGGCCATTCTGCACATGCGTTAAATGCGTTAAATATTTTAACGCAATTAATTCAAAAAATTAATTACCGCCGTTAACGCGATAATTTTGACAGCACTAATTATAATATATGATATGATAATTACATTTTAGTTTTATTAATTTCTTATTTCATAGTTTCTCATTATTATTATTTGTATCGCTCATCTTATTTTTGATTTTATTAATCTGTGTGAATCTGTGCTGTCCTGTTTTTCACTCTCACCCTGTTGCTGTTTGAACTACTGAATTTCCCCACGGGATTAATAAAAGTCCATCTTATCTTATCTTAATGTATAAGTTGATTTACTTCAATCTACTGTACAATATTACAAGAAATATACTGCATAAAAGCAAACTATATACTTTATTTGATCTAAAATATTGATGTTTCTACAACGCCCATTGTGTATTTTGTGAATGAAGCGCCATCTCATGGTTAAATCCTGTAATTGAACAAATGGGGAAATTGGGCAACGCCCTCTAGCAATTTGGCAACACCCCCAGCCACTGGCATCCGCTGGGCTTTTGACTGGGACACACCCATTTGAGTCTGATCTGGAGTGCTACATCTGTAGTGCACTGATCGATTAGGCTAAGCCAGGGGTGCCCACACTTTTTTGGCTGGTGAGTTACTTTTGAAATTACCAGCTCACCGAGGTCTACCAACCAAAAATAAAATCCCAAATTGCAAGGGTTGCTGAATAACACGTTTTATTTATACATGGGATAACTACAATAGGGCTGCAACAAACGACTAATTTGATAATTGATTAATGAAACGATTAATCGACTATTTGGACTATTACTGTATGCCTTGCACAATTTCTCAAACGCTCTTATTTAGCCATCAACTTTTAGATGTAGCTTGAGGTTGTTTTAGGCATGTGGAAACTAACAATGAAGACAATAAAGATGAATACTTGATTACAAAATACATACATTATTAAATTAACAAATTGTGAACAAAATTAATATTGCTTTTTATTTAAATTAAATAAATAATATTTCACATCAAAAGAAACAACAAGTTTTAACAAATCGTATTAAATATTCTGATGACAGAACTGTAAACAGAATAGCTGAAACTTTAACAAAATAAAGAGTAACTCTGTTACCTCTAATCATTAACCCATGTTTGTATAATTGAGTTAACTCTGTGTGTTGCTGCTAGCATACATAATACCTGATATGGAAACGTTACTCGTGGACGGGGCTACAGCGCTACTAGAAAGAGAGTCGAACCCGGTGCATTCCTCCGTCTGAATGTGGTGCACTTTTGCTAAATGTTTAGACAAATTGCTCGTGTTACCGCCAGTGGTGTAGTGGGGATTATTTTACTGGGGGGACGCTATTTTAATTAGATCATCCCAAACAATGCCACACAAGTGCGCAGTGCACTCACAAAACGGGCAGACAGGTCCACAGACTACCGGTATGCTTAGTCCTACTTTAGTTACTGTACTGCAAAAATCACTTGTAGCTTCGGTGCTGCTAGCCTCTTTCTTCTTGTGAATGATATTCTTTTTTCAAAAATAAGTCAAGTAAAAAATGTTTGCCTGCCATTATAGAGCTTTTTAGTTAGCGTTCTTGAGGGAAAGAGCTGTGGGTGTGTCACTGACACACCCCCAGCTCGCCGCGGGGTCACGAGTGTGATGACGAATCATAATTTTTTAAAGAAATCGTTTTTATTTTTTATTATAATTACTGTGAAATGTATTATGTTTTTGTCATCATTACAATAAATACACACTTGCAACTGATAACACTGGCAATGATTTTATGTTTATTAGACTATTAAAAAAAAAAAGTGCTAACAAATTACATTTATTATTATTACTAAAAAAAATGTCATGCTCCAAATAAGTGGGGGTACGGCGTACCCCCGCGTCCAATGCCAACTACACCACTGGTTACCGCCCTTACATGCTAAACACTCTTGGCAATGAGCATTGTCCACCTCAAGACGGGTAACATGTAACCACACCTTGAAGCGCTTCTCTCCCGCCATCCACGCCGTGTGTTGCTGCATGTAGCAGCCGCGTGTGTGTAAACTGCGTCGCCCCCTCGCACACAGACGGGAGAGAGAGATCTCGTCTCGATTGGAAAGATTGAAAATACACCGACCATAGACGCATTTTTTTGTCTTTGTGCATGTTAGAAACGAGTTGGCGACACTAAGACTGCGAGATAATGTTTTTGTAGCAATAATACATGACCTTTCTCTTTCTCAACTCGCTACTCGGAGGGAAGTCGCTGTCATATGCCTTGTGAACACTCCGATAATGCCTCTCCACGTTACCTTTCTTTGGCAGAGCGACGCTTGCTTTACAAATAAGGCAAATAACCTTTGAATGTGACATCACAAACAAATAGTCTTCCTCCCATTCTGGGTGGAAGTGGTATGTTTTTAGCTTTTTGCTCGGTTTGTCTCTTTAACTTAATTTGAGTTTTCCCGGCACTTGACTGATTTTGTATCGCTTTGCATTCTGGGTTAACAGATTGGAAAGCGATAGGTCGCTTTTTCTGTCAATCAAGTAAACTCCTGAATTAAGTAGCAGGGAGGCCAAGGGAGGAGGGATCAAAACCTGTTTTGTCTATTTTAACGGAGCTGGATTTCTTTTTTTATGAATGACCAGCATTGCCCCCGCGGTCGACGTACTGGGCACCTCTGGGCTAAGCTAACCTGTAGCTGCTCCCTCCACACTCACAACAACTTCATTCAGACATAAATAAAGCAGCTGTATTCGCCATACAGGAAACACACATTTAAAACGGTTTCGCTTGCCGTTTTTGTGTACACAAGCATTCATCAATGGTTCAGAAAGTGGCGCTGTACCTTAATAATATAAAGGCTTGTATTTGCGTGCATTTCCTGTTTGGAAAGTGGCAATGTACTGAGAGTGGAGGTGTCCTGAGATTAGCGCCTGCATGCAGGCTCCATGGACCTGTCAGCTCCGGACTGCGCAAAATGAGTACATGAAGCGCTACGTCATGAACGCAATACATCTACCCTCGTGGGGGCGCGCTCATGTGATTGGCTTAGAATTGAGGATACATCTGATTGGCTATAGATAGAAAGAATTACAAGTACGAATCGGCTAACCGTCAGGGGAGTCTCAAAAAACCCACACACGAATGCACAGCGATCCATGCACAGAAAGCGGTTTGTGTTTGCAGGTTCAGGGGATTTAAACGGAAAACAAATATGTGAGGATCAAAAATACATATGTAAAACTTTTTTCTGTATTTGGATTTTATTTACATGTATATGAAACGGAACACATTTGTGTATGCATTGAAAAACACAAGTGTGGATCCGGAAATACAAGTGTGAATCCTTTTGCGTGCATGTGTGTATTATGAGACTGTTCTGAGCCCATAATCTTGGATCTACTCAGCACCAACTGAAGAGCACTCCAGAGCTCTCTGAAACTGAGGAAATGTCCAATTACTACTTTAATTCCTGAGATTGTGAGTTTGAGTATGAAGTGAACGATTTTATACTTTAATCATCCACTTATGGTTTCCAATTAAGAAGTTTGATAAACACTAAACCAGTAATAATGTCTCTAAGAGGTTTGACATATTTTTGATTAACGTGAATACAATCTTGACCAGAGGTCGTGTTAAACTAATATTTTCCATCTGACGGAATTTTTTTAACAATGACGGAAAAATCTGAAAGCAGTCCGTCATTTTGACGGATTCGAACAAACTCAGAACAGCGCCAAAGTTTCCCCGCAGCAGGGCTCCGGTGTTATGCATGCCCGCCAAAAAGGAAATTATATCGTTTCCAGACCTAACTTTGCCGTACTAATCATTGAAATGTCTGGGAAGTTATGCTTTACGCTGTGCATAACACGGCATAACACCGACGTTAAAAGTTGACAGTTCACGAGCGTGCTCTCCCCCCTCCTCCCGTCAGTTGTGTACAGACCAAGTGGCAAACTCTGGGGAACAGCCGGGAAGCCAATATGGAAGTGCCACACACTGCAGTTCATACATGGGCCGCTAGGGACTGGCTGCAGAAAGGAGCAATTTCCATAGACCCCCATGTTAAAATGCCCAACTTTACAGCAGAAAAAAACATGTTTCTACCCATGGATGCAATAAATATTATTATCGATATAGTTAGATTCCACCTTCATGATTATGAATCTGTGAGTGAATTGTTTTCTAACACGACACTTTTATTTATATTAGGTCTTAAAGTGTTTGCATAAATTAGGGCGTGGACACGTTGATGGACACGTACATGCCTCACTGTCAGCTAACAGCAACTTGTCCACTCTGCTAGGCTACAACCATAGAGGCTACAACGTTAGTTAGTCATAGTACTGTAATTGACCCTTTAGCTTTAGCCGTGTTCGTGGTGATTGTGCCTTTTTAGTGAATATTGTTACAAATACCAGACAATTAAAATGTCGTGCTGTGCGCTTGAATGTACTAACAGAACTTCCAAGAAGTCTAAAATGATAATATTATACATGTTAACCCCGTTCGCAGGTGTTTGTGTGCTTGGTACTTATTAGCCAGCTAAGGACGTAACCCTTTATGCATACATATACATTTTAGTTTATGATTCAGCCTTGGGTAAGACTTTTATAGTATATGGCTATGACGCCCATAATGCTAAACGGGAGCAAATGTTAATAGGGGACCCAATTATCCCAGTGGTGGCCGCCGGAGCTAACGGAGCCGCAGGGGGCTAGCTCCAGCCGGCGTCCCGGAGCTAGCCCACTGCGGCTCCGTTAGGTCCGGGCGGTGGAGTCCGTCTTTTCTCAACGTGTGAATGACAAGCATTAAGAATAACAACATATAGCTAATTCTCTTGCAGATTGTCTCATTATGAATGTAACCTTTATATAGGGGAACTACACTGTTAGCAGTAACTTGGTATGCATGTATTTCATGTTAGCTTAGCTTCTTAGCCTGAACTAGCTCTGTTTACTTCCAGTTCGGAGGCAGCAGGCCCCGCCTCGGCTCCGCCTCTTTGCCCTTATTTGGAGCAGGCGGGATTAGACTCTGACGTCACAGTCGAGCCGTTAGTGGCCGACTCCGCCTACTAAGGGCTTCACGGCAACTCTGCAGAATCCTATGGGTGACGTCACGGACACTAGGTCCATTTATATATACAGTCTATAGTACAGACTGACGGGTAATAATGGATTTTGACGAAACTTTTACGATCCTGACGGTCAGCGAAAAAGTGTAGCGCAACCTCTGATCTTTACTATTTAGTATCCGGAAAAAAAATATTGGATCACCCTCTATATCAGGGGTGGCCAACCCGCGGCTCTTTGCCTAGTTTCTTCAGTTCATATCGAATTTTATATGTGTGAGTTTGGGGGAGAGACACTGACTCCTGACTAGTGTTGCACGGTGTACCGATACTTGAAAGGTATACCGCGATACCCTGCCGTTAAAACGTTACGATTCCTCCGTTTCATTAGTATCGGTACTTTAAGAATGACGGGGGAAAGTACTCCGGTGAGAAAGCGCCGTTTTAATAAGAGCCGTGTGTGTTAATAAGAGCGCTCTGCTTCCACTCCCTGCACTGCAGCCGTGCCTGCAGTCCCTCCCTCTCAAGCACGCTCTAAGTCCCTCCCCTCTCTCGTGCACGCGCTAGCTGCCAGAGCATGTGAGAAAACGAGAAGCATGGCTGCTGCTGCGCCTCGGCTTGTTGACAAAAAAAAGGCCAGAAGCGAAATTTGGAAGTACTTTAGCTATATCTCTGACAGTGAGGGCAAGCCTACGGACACCATGAGGCCTGTCTGTAAGAAATGTATTCATTTTATTTAATACGAATTCTTGTCATTTATTTTATTTATTGTTCTCATTGTTTAAAAGTTTGTGTTATGGTTATGGTTCTGGTGTGAAATAAAGCACAATAATTACATTTAAGACCTTTTCAAGGAAAATAATCTAAACCAAAATGTTGGGATCGTGACAACACTACTCCTGACAGTTAAATCTGATATGTAGTAGGTCTGTTAAGTATTGAATGCTGATAATTCTGACGTAATTTGGCCTGTCAAAGTTGTTTGGGCTCGGATAAAATCACTCCGTTACTTTCGTCCCGTGTTACTTTCGTCCCGGCTCTCCCTACGTGTGTATGTGTGGTGTCAGGTGTCAGTATGAGAGGATGACAGCGCGTCTAATTTTGATGTGGCCCAAGAGCCAATCACAATAATACCTGCAATGCAGTGAACCAATCACCTTTGAGGGGGGGGGAAACCTATCGTTGATTAAACACTATCCAGTGTTTCCCCTACCATTGTCTTGGAGGGGCGCTGCGCCCCGCCAACGGAGCCCCCCCTGAAATTCAAGGTGTTATATATATATATATATATAATTTTTTTTAAATATATATAGCACCAAATTGCAAATAATCTATAACTACTGTCACTTTTCACATTGAACATGTGCTCTTTTATTAAATAAACTAAACGCTTTCATTTTAAGTTGTAAGTTTAGTGTTTTTGACCCTAAGAAACACTGATGCATTAATCAATAACAATAATCCACAGCTCCTCTCTCTGCTCCAGAGGATTTAAAGAATATATATCCCAATGCCACAAAAATGCATCAGTGACGTGGTTGAAATCTTGTCTCCAGAAAACAAAAAACTGAAACAAGCGGTATCAGTGACTGTGTGTTTGATGTGGCTCTTTGCAGTAACATAGAACAAATGTGGCTCTTAACCTCTGACTGGTTGGCCACCCCTGCTCTATATGTATTGAGTCACTAAATCCTACTAAACTCAAAACTTATTTGACACCGATTTGATAGCCGATTTACTTAATTGTAAAGTATGTTGTGTAAATTCCTCAAAAGCTAAGCAATAACGAAAAACTCAGCAGAAACTAATATATGTGCTCAGTCGCCTGTGAAACTCCATTATTTATAGCTGCTATACAGAGCTTACATAACGCCACCGGCATGTGTGGCTCTGATGGTAATGTATGCCCACAGAGGGAACACCTCTAAGGCACAGAAAAATTTGATTTAGCAGAGCTGATTATAATCACATGATCCAGGAGGGAGAACGGTGTTACCTTTAAGGACACATCGGTCAGGTGTTGTCCTGATGAGGCTGGGGCTTTTTTCCATGAAGACCACAGATTTCGTAAGAAGTGAGTCAAATGGGCTTTTCAGCTCTTTTCAGGGGGCAATAACAAACACTGTGAAATCTCTACAAACCAGAGGAAATCCCCACTGGGATACTCAAATGGCACATTTCAAGATTTTTCTTTAAAATATGACTTTTTCCAGTTTACACTCTTTATCTGCTGTGATTATTATGTTTTAGACCTTTATTTTATTCATTAATTTTACACCCAAAATTACATGCATATTACACTTTTTATTAAACCCATATTACATTGTTTTACCAATTTTACATCCATATTAAAACTACATTACACCCATGCTACACATTGTCACACCCTGTCAAATGAATGTATCACACAGAAATCATCTGAGGGTTATTACCTAACCATTATATAAATAATATAGCTTTTGAAAGTAATCATTCTTACTTTTAAAATGTGGATGCTTCAAGGTAACACACCTGTAAAAAGGACAGACTGCAGCTGAATATCTGACTACCTTGGCAATAACTCTGATGACAGTTCAGTTTACATATTGTTTAAAATACTGTTTCATTTGGAGATCCCAACAGTTCTTTACTAACGTTAGTTCTCTATCAGAGCTTGACCCCTGTCTGTTTCTAAAAATGCAACCATATCACCGAACAGAACTGAGAGCATGATGCCGTCAGCATAATGTTAACACTTCTTGTCTTTAATCATAAAACTGACACACTCACTGTTTTTGAATAGCAAAAAACACAATCCACTCACTTTATTCCTGAATATTAAAATGAAATAGTTTATCTTATAACCACCCATTTTTGCCAACACGAAGACACAGGCTCATGATGTACATTTACCATAGTGATGGGAATTACGGCTCTTTGAAGGGAGCCGGATCTTATGGCCCTTTCCGAGAGCCGTTCAAAAGAGCCGTTTTTTTTTTTTAAAGGGGGCGGGGTTAATAGGTCTATCTGCGAAATAATCACCAGGATAATGATTGACAGTATTGCCAGAAATCTACTTTTACTCACAGAAAAAATGTATAACTTGCTACATCTCTCAGCCAAACTACAAACTAGAATGCGTTGTGCCATCATCTATGGCACATTTGCATTCAGGAAAGCAAGTTCCTTTAAAGGCGAGTGGATTTATGGCAGGCCAACGATAAAAAGAACGGCTCTCACCGAGTAGGACTCGGTTCCCTTCGTTCGTACCAAAGAGTCATTCACGAACCTCACATCACTGATTTACCACTGTTGGGGAAATATTTTCCAAGGCCCATAACTTTGACCCAGTGTATCAGTTTGTACTGCCCTCACTGAGCTCAGGCACCTGTAGCCTTGGCTGCTGTGCTCTCAGTGTTTTGTCTCCCTGGTCCTGCTTGTTGGCGTCAGCTGATAGAGTTATTGTGCTTTGCCTGTTTTATCTTGTTATGCAGCATGTTGATTATTCTCTCAGAACCAGCTAAATACATGGGTCTGGGGTAGAGATCTTCAGAATTGGTTGGGCATCTGCTGTGACATGTCCTGTCTCCATTGCCTCAGAAGTTTCCCTCACAACCACAAGGCACTCTCTATATCTCACCATCATCTTCACCTTTGATGAGTGAATGCTGTTTATTGGGTCACATCACATGATGAAGATGAGCTCATCATCATTATACTGCAGGTACACTCAGTGGGGGTTGATCACTGCTGGATAGAAATAACCTGGCTGTTTTTTTTCATGACATATTTTTAGCATATTCACAATCGGAAGGCAGGGATATGATTGATTATTACTGTGGGTACAGTCATTTCTGAACAGAGCACCCTTTACTTTGTATTATAAGGACATGTAGTGCTGTCACAGGAAGCTGCTGAATGACAGGCTTCGTCCGTTGGTTTTCTTAATGTCGTTACATCCTTTTAATAACAAAAAGGAGAATAAAAGAAATGTTTCTGATAAAATGTGATGTTAGGGTTATGCGTCATATACTGACCACACGCAATGCACCTGATTACTCTTTTAATTCAACTCACATTTTTGAAATGTCAAATTATATATAATTGTGAATTGGTCCGTGTCCATACGTTTTTTGCCTTTTCTCATAGAGAATTCTGTAATACTGCCCTTAAGACCGGAAAAATTATCTGAAAAAACATTTAAGATGTTTCCTATGCCTTCAAAGTGCAGGCAATGCACATAATTAACACAGACAGGAGAAAGGGGCCACCGGAGGGAGGGGGGGATCAAATCAGTGGCCGGGCTGTGGGTCTTAGTGTCACAGTCTTAAGGAGAACCCAAATGCAGCACTCGAGAAACCAAGGAGAATTGGTAATATCCTTTATTGGAGATTCCACTGGATCGGAGGAATACCAACCGGGCAGTATAACGCACCGGAGGACAGCGGGCAGAAGGTGAGTCAGGGACAGGCAGAGGGTCAGGGAGTAAGCGAGGCGGTCAGCGTGGATACAGGCAGGGTCGGATAACAGGCCAGGCAGGATAGTCGAGGGACAGGCAGGATCAGGAAACAGGCAGAGCAGGCAGGTCGGGGACAGGCAGGGTCGGAACCGGGTAGGCAATCTAGTGTTGAACGCGGGAGAGACAAGCATGAGGCAAAGTACAATCTGGCAAAGAGTGTGTGTCAGGTGCGAGTTTAAATACTGGCAGAAGCTAATGGGTGCAGAAGAGAAAGAGAGTGAGTTAACGAGTGGGTGTGGAAAACAGGTGAGACAGGTGAATGGAAAACTACTGGTGAATGATGGAGCAGACTATGACAGAACCCCCCCCTTAATGGACGGCTCCTGACGTCCCTAAATGCTAATCTACAGATGAAGGTGGGAGGTGGGATTAGTACTCATCTGAAAAAGTTCTTTCCGCCTCCCTCTCCTGCCCCCTGTGGGAATCTGCATCCTCATCAGAAGCCTGCCCCTCGCTGTCCTCCTCTGAAGAGCTGACGGTAAGAGGAGAGACTCTCCCTGTGTCTCTGCCCGTCAACGTGACGGTCTTAGACGGTTGCTCGGGATTACGCCGATGGAACTCCCTGATGAGCCGGGGGTCCAACACATGACGAGATGGAACCCAACACCTCTCCTCAGGGCCGTAACCCTTCCAGTCCACCAGGTACTGGACTCCTCTTCCTCTGCGACGGGAACGAAGAAGTCGTCGGAGAGTGTACGTAGGCCCGCCGTCAATCATCCGGGGGGGTGGTGGGGGAGGGATCGCAGGAACCAAGGCACTCTCTCGGACAGGTTTGATCCTGGAAACGTGGAAGGTGGGATGGATCCGCAGAGTCCGAGGCAGTCTTAGCCTTACTGCTGCGGGATTGATTATTCTGACAATCTCAAACGGTCCAATGAATTTAGGTGCAAGTTTCTTTGAATCCACCCGTAAAGGAATATCCCGGGAGGAAAGCCATACCTTTTGGCCCACCTGGTAGACAGGTGCTTCAGAACGTCGGCGGTTGGCAGAGGAGGCGTACCGGTTGGCCGAACAGACGAGAGTTCTCCGGGCTTGATTCCAGGTCTGTCGACAACGACGGATGAAAGCCTGGACGGACGGACAGGTAACCTCCCTCTCCAGGGCCGGAAACAGAGGGGGTTGAAGCCCGTAAGCACACTGAAATGGGGACAGCTTGGTGGCCGAACTGACCAGAGTGTTGTGGGCGTACTCGACCCAGAGCAGCTGTTTAGCCCAGGCCGCTGGGTTCTTGGAGACTATACATCGTAAGGTTGTCTCCATCTCCTGGTTCTTTCTTTCTGTCTGACCGTTGGACTGCGGATGGAAACCAGATGACAGACTGACCGTGGCCCCAAGGAGCGTGCAGAATTCCCTCCAGAACACCGAGGTAAATTGAGGACCACGATCGGAAACCACATCAGTAGGCAGCCCATGGAGCCGGAACACATGGAGCAGGACCAGCTCTGCCGTCTCTTTAGCTGAGGGGAGCTTGGGTATCGGCACAAAATGAGCCATCTTACTGAATCGGTCTACCACCGTCAAGATGGCAGTGTGTCCGTTGGACGGTGGCAGACCAGTAACAAAGTCCAAAGAAATGTGAGACCAGGGGCGATGAGGGATAGGCAGAGGTCGTAGGAGACCAGCAGGAGCTTGGTGAGAAGACTTGTTCTGATTGCAAACGGGGCAGGCATTAACAAATTCCCTGGTGTCCTCCTTAAGTGTTGCCCACCAGAACCTTTGCTGGACTACCTCCCATGTGCGTTGGATCCCAGGATGGCAGGTGAGTCTGGAGTTATGAGCCAACTGGAGAACATCAGACCTCAACGTCTGCGGAACGAACAGGCGGTTCGGAGGACAGGCACTGGGTCCCGGCTGGTCCTGCTGGGCAGCCTTGACCCTCTCCTCCACCTCCCAGATGAGGGCGGCGACGAGCTGAGAAGTCGGAAGGATGGTGTCCAAGCCCCTGGGAATGTTACCTCCCTCTCCAAACTGACGAGAAAGAGCGTCAGCCTTAATGTTCCGAGAACCAGGGCGGTAGGAGAGGGAGAAATTGAACCGAGTGAAGAAAAGGGCCCATCTAGCCTGTCGGGAATTCAGTCTGCGGGCCGACCGGATGTACTCCAAATTCTTGTGGTCGGTCCACACCAGGAAAGGTTGACTGGTCCCCTCGAGCCAGTGACGCCACTCCTCCAGAGCCAACTTCACTGCTAGCAGCTCCCGGTTTCCCACATCATAATTCCTTTCCGCTGGAGTCAAACGCTTTGAAAAGAAAGCACAGGGATGGAGTTTTTGGCTGTCCATTGCTCGCTGAGACAGGATGGCTCCCACCCCCATATCAGAAGCATCCACCTCCAAAACAAACTGTCTTACAGGATCGGGTACTCGGAGGACGGGGCCGGAGGTGAACCTCGCCTTAAGGTTCTGGAATGCCTCCTCAGCCGAGGAGGACCACTGGAACATGACCTTAGAGGAGGTCAGGGCTGTGAGAGGAGCGGCCAAGGTACTGTATCCACGAATGAACCTCCGGTAGAAGTTGGCGAACCCGAGGAACTGTTGTAGCCGCTTCCGGGAATCTGGAACCGGCCAGGAAGTGACTGCATCAACCTTGGCAGGATCCATCTCGATGCTCCCTTGTCCCACGATGTATCCCAGAAAAGAGACAGAGGATGTGTGAAACTCGCACTTCTCCGTTTTAACAAACAGCGAGTTCCCGAGTAATCTCCTGAGAACCGCCTGGACGTGGTGCACGTGTTCTTTCAGTGTCTTGGAAAAGATCAGGATGTCATCCAAGTAAACAAACACGTGTCGGTCCAACATGTCTCGGAGCACATCATTTACCAACGCCTGGAATACTGCAGGGGCGTTGGTAAGCCCAAAAGGCATGACTAGGTACTCGTAGTGCCCCGAGGTGGTGTTGAAGGCGGTCTTCCACTCATCCCCCTCGCGAATACGTACCAAGTGGTACGCGTTACGCAAGTCCAGCTTCGTGAATATGGTTGCTCCCTGCAACAACTCAAATGCAGAAGAGATAAGAGGCAGTGGGTATCGATTCTTGATTGTAATGTTATTAAGACCCCGAAAGTCGATACAGGGCCTTAGGGTCTTGTCTTTCTTCTCTACAAAGAAGAACCCTGCGCCAGCAGGTGATGAGGACGGGCGAATAATCCCAGCCGCCAGAGCGTCATTGATATAAGTCTCCATGGAAACTCTTTCCGGAGCAGACAGGGAGTACAATCGACCCCTGGGAGGGCTGGTGCCGGGATGCAGGTCGATGGCACAGTCGTAGGGTCGGTGTGGTGGTAGGGAAGTAGCCCTCGACTTGCTGAATACTTCCTTGAAGTCCAGATATTCCGGTGGAACTCCTGTAACATCCAGAACTTGGCTGGGGTTCCCCGAGCGTTGAGGCGCGGCAGCCTGTTTCAGACAGATCTGATGACAAGAGGGGCTCCATCCCAAAATGGCTCCCGTCTCCCAGTCAATGTTAGGGTTGTGGCGGCGGAGCCATGGGTAACCCAGGATAAGCGGGATATGTGGAGACCGGAGAACATGAAACTGAATAGTCTCGTGATGGTTCCCAGACAGGAGCATGTGAACGGGTACAGTCTGATGAGTCACTGTCCCCAGCAGGTGACCGTCTAAGGCGTTGGCTGGAACTGGGCGAGATAAGGGAACCCAGTCTATACCCAACTGCAGCATAAGCTCTTCATCCATAATACTCGCGTCCGAACCAGAGTCAATAAAAACTGCAAGAGCCTGAGAGCTATCCGGCAATAGCAACCTGGCGTGGCTCAATGGTCTCTGAGTGGGAACAAATCCAGGGGTTTGGCTCACCAGTATGTTCCCCATTACTGCTGAGCCTTGCCTTTTACCGGGCAGTGAGAAACGAAATGGCCGGCCCGGCCGCAGTAGAGACACAGATTACGACGTCTGCGATGCTCACGTTCCTCCAAAGTGAGGTTGGTGCGACCCACTTGCATGGGCTCATCCCCCCCTGGTTGCATCCCCCTCTGGAGTGAGGTGAGGAGTCACAGCCAAACTCGGACGTCGGGGCGCCCAGGCATGTTGAACTTCCGCCGATCGTCGCTCCCGTCTCCGTGTCTGGATGCGCCGATCCATGCGGGAAGTCAGTTCAATCAACCCATCCAGTGAATTGGGCAAATCAAACGACACAAGCTCATCTTTGATGTAATCCGCCAACCCACGCAGATAGGCGTCACACTGGGCTGCAGAATTCCAGTTGCTGAGGCGGCTCCGGGTGCGAAACTCAATGGCATAATCCACTATAGATCCATTATAGCTCAGGTTCAGGTTCAATAGTCCTCCTGCAGCGTCTGGACCCACAGACACGGGTCCAAACACCTTGCGCAGCTCCGCAGAAAAAGCGGGGAACGAAGAGCAGGCGGGTGTTTGTTGCTCCCATTCCGCTGTGCCCCACAGTCGGGCTTTCCCAGTCAAATGATTGACCGTGAACGCCACACGAGCAGCTTCAGAAGCGAAAGTGTGTGGCTGCAGTGCAAACAGGATAGAACAGTTCGTAAGAAACGGGCTGCAGCCCTCCGGTTCCCCGGCGTAGTGCTCCGGAGTTCCCACCCGAGGCTCCGGGGTAAATCCCATCAGAGGTGATGCAGAAGCGGGTGTCGACGGCATAGGAAGAGGCGCTGGAGCGGCCACTCCTGCCACTAGCTGCTGCACAGTAGCCGTTAGCTGCTGTAGCTGCGCAGCTAAATAGGTTAGCGTCTGGTCATGTGAAGATGTAGCATGATGAGCCTCGGTGGCCAGGGCGGCTATCGAGGCTTCCTGCCTCTGGAGAGCGTCCTCAACTCTCTCGAAACATTCTCTTGGTGAAGAGGAGTGCGCTGGGTCCATGTTCTGGCCAGATTGTTCTGTCACAGTCTTAAGGAGAACCCAAATGCAGCACTCGAGAAACCAAGGAGAATTGGTAATATCCTTTATTGGAGATTCCACTGGATCGGAGGAATACCAACCGGGCAGTATAACGCACCGGAGGACAGCGGGCAGAAGGTGAGTCAGGGACAGGCAGAGGGTCAGGGAGTAAGCGAGGCGGTCAGCGTGGATACAGGCAGGGTCGGATAACAGGCCAGGCAGGATAGTCGAGGGACAGGCAGGATCAGGAAACAGGCAGAGCAGGCAGGTCGGGGACAGGCAGGGTCGGAACCGGGTAGGCAATCTAGTGTTGAACGCGGGAGAGACAAGCATGAGGCAAAGTACAATCTGGCAAAGAGTGTGTGTCAGGTGCGAGTTTAAATACTGGCAGAAGCTAATGGGTGCAGAAGAGAAAGAGAGTGAGTTAACGAGTGGGTGTGGAAAACAGGTGAGACAGGTGAATGGAAAACTACTGGTGAATGATGGAGCAGACTATGACACTTAGTTTGAATGCATTGTGTTATTTTTGTGATTTTCAATATGTAAAGTTGAAAGTTGTCAGAACCTGACTAGCCCTGTCTAAGAAGATACACATGCACATGGGTTAACATTGAACACAATGAAGGTTTCAAAGTGTTCACACATTGGCTTCACAACTGTATTATGGTGGAGAATATGTAATTACCATTTTTGGTAGACTTACAAATAAACACACCAAGATTATGGGTGAGGAACACTGAAGGTAAGCATAATTCTTTTGTTCATTAATGATCCCATTTTTAGAAAAGCAGTCATTTTGTATTTAAGACAACAGTGTTGTTCTTTTAAAACAGAGGGCAAATCATTTCTGTATGTTCACATATACAAAAAAACAGAACTCTCACCTGTGTTCAGACAGAGCAGTTTAGGATACACACAGTACTTGTTGGAAGAATCAATTGTTTGTTGTTTTAATCTTCAGGGATTCATTGGATGTTTTGATCATAACATGAGATATAACCATACCTATGTGTTAAGTCAAAGCACACACACACACACACACACACACACACACACACACACACACACACACACACACACACACACACACACACACACACACACACACATATACCACCTGTAAAAGCGCTAACAAATTAAATCTATTATTATGTATACATCACTTCAGGGGACATTACATTGCATTACATAACAATACATTACATGCATTTCCTGGAGACTTATCCTAACCTTAACCATAACCAACACCTGCCTAACCTAACCAAGTCTTCACCCTAAAAGTAATGATTCCCCTCATGGGGACCTCCAATTTGTCCCCATAAGGAAGGCGAGTCCCCACATGTGACTGTGTATACAGATTTAGGTCCCCACAAGTATAGTAATGCTAGGCCACACACACACACACACACACACACACACACACACACACACACACACACACACACACACACACACACACACACACACACACACACACACACACACCCTTTACCATCTTTTGCCAGTACACCCCACCCACCCTGAACCCCACCTTCCCCCCTAAAACAGCCAAGTGTGTCAGGGCACATTCACTTTCAATAGCCCCATTGTCTGCTGAGCAGCAGAGTCTGCAAAAAGGCCAAGTTGTCCAAAACCCCGTCTGCACACGGGACAAAGGGCCTCCGATGGCACATGCTTAATGTGTTGACAAATGTGTAGGAATGTGTGTGTGTGTGTGTCCTCTGGGGGGGGAATACCTGATAATGTTCATAATAATGCAGCTGGTTTATCACCTTCTGAGGGAGTCCCACTGTATTCAGATTGTACCACTCACGGGTCAGGCCTATAGTGCCCCGTGCTCTGGGCGTAGGTGAAGGATCGCCCCCCCCCGCCTGAGACAATCTGTCCCTGCGTGGTGGGGGCTGCCATGGCTGTCCGCACAACAGCTGATATATCTCCGCCAGCCCGTACGTTGCGGGCTAGGGCGGAAACATCAGAGAAAGTGTGTGGCGTTGCTCCTTCACTCTGGCCAGAGTTGGGGGTAACAGAGCCAGGGGTGGGAATGCGTACAGAGGACCCGGAGGTCAATCGTGTACGAGTGCGTCCCCGCCTAACAATGCGTTTAAATCATGCATTAAAGAGAACAGCTGTCATTGAGCATTTTTTCTTTATGCGAACAGATTTAACGCGGCTCCGCCGTAACGCACCCACAGCGGACTCACGATCCTTGGATGTGGAGTCCAGTCTGCATAGAGTGGTGCACCTCTGGACAGTAGTTCTGTCCCGAGGTGCATCCCTCTCGGTACCTGTGTCGCTCGCAGAGAGAGGAGACGTCTGCCGCTCCAAGGGATCAGTTTGTGTGCCAGTGTGTGTGACTGGAGACAACGCAACCTCCCTTGGCGGTTCATACACGATATCGTGTTGTCTATCCTCACGAGGACATGGTGTCCTCTGAGAGAAGGCAGGAAGCATTTTAGGGTGGGGAACACCGCTAAAAGCTCCGGGTAATTTACGTGCGCCCGCTGGAGGTCTCTGCTCTAGAGGCCTCTGCTCTAGAGGCCTCTCACCGGGCGACCCTCGTAAATACCCTATCAGCCTGTTTGACATGCGTCCGTGGTGACCACCTTCCGTGAAAGGACAGCACCCATAGGCGCGCCCCGTACTAGAAAAGTCGGGTGTAGTGCCACTACGCATTACATAATAACCAATACTCTATCAATACTTTATTATGAGACCCATGTTGAGCGGGTGCTTTACGAGGACATTTGTCTGCGTAATCTGACTCTGCTCGGCGGGCATTATAAATAAAACCCTTCTTTCTAGGAGAGAGAGAGCCTCTCTCTCCAGAATATGGGTTGACTCTCTCTGGGCTTGTGAGAACAGATAAAGTATAACTGTTTTGAGAAGCCCAGGTAGATGTCGTGAGTATCTCCTGCTGTATGCTCCTTAGAGCCAGCTGAGATGTCACGCTTACGGCTCCAGCCGGCACTGCGCATGCGCGTGAGGGTGGTGCCCTTACAGCTCCAGCCGGCACTGCGCATGCGTGTGACGGTGGTGCCTTCACAGCTCCAGCCGGCACTGCGCATGCGCGTGACAGTGGTGCCCTTAAAGCACCAGCCGGCACTGCGCGTGGCGGTGGTGCCTTCAGAATCGGCGGGCTGTTTATTGGTTTTATTGATTTTCTTTACTTTTTAAAAAAAAAAAATTAGCTGCGCCCTCGGCCTGAAGCCTGGATGCGTCAGCGGCAAATGTTTTATGACAGAGGAATCAATCAGCATGTGACATGTGTTTGTGCGGACTTGAGGATGGTGTTTAGGCATCTCTCGAGGCGGCGGGAACACAGTCACGGAGGGGAGAAGGAGGGGCTGTCACGCCGCTCGCTTCTTCTTCCTCGACTGCAGGCCAAAATTCTGGGTTGGCTGAGCCTGAGCTGCAGCCGGAACCGGAGATTTTCTCGGCCAACTTGCCCTTGTCTCCAGCCTGGGCTGGGGACTCGGGGTGGGCTGCGACCTCTGCTTGACCGGTGCTTTGAACCGGGCAGAGTTCGCTTGGGTGAAGGACTGCTGCTGCGAGGGCAGCGGCTGGACCCTTCGAGGGAGGCAGAGGTGTAGTGCCTCGTCCTCCTTCTTCTTCGTCTCGCACCTCCTTTGCATGGAGGCGAGAGCGGAGCCGGAAATTCCCTCGGGAACGATGGGCATATCCAGCACATCTTCCCTTTCTCGGTCCGGGAGGTTGGTGAGGTTGAGCCATCTCGCTCTTTCCTGCACCACCATGATCCCCATGACCTTGCCCGTGGCCTGGACGGCGCAGCGCTGGACACGGAGGCAAATGTCCGTGACCGCTGCCATCTCGTCCAGAGTGGCTGCTTCCGGGCTACCCAACAGGTCCTCGCAGAGCTCCGCTTGGTAGGCAGTTAGCAGCGAGGACACATTCAGGGCCCTGGCGGACAGCCGGTCTCTCCACGAGACCGACACTTTATCCAACATTTCCGGAAACACCGGGAGGAGTTGCCTCCCTTTGCCCGCTGTTTGGGGAAGATGCTTCCCCTCGTAGCGGGACCTGGAGGTCTCCTTGGCCATTTCAGGCCACGGAACGTTGAGTCTGACCGCAACGCGTTTGCACACGGCCTGCAGGTCCATGCTCAGACCGAGCAAAGCTGGTGTGCTGTCGCCCGGGAGAGCAGCCCTCGCTCCAGGCTTTGCAGCCTGGGCCGATAACATGAAGGTGTCCTCTTCTTGGTCATCCGACTCGGACACCCTCGTCCTCCTCATAGTCCAACTCGAGGACATCCTCCGCGGGTGAGACCATGGTGAGGTCCAACCGGGAACCCGTTCCCGCGTGTCTTGTCGTCACCGGGTCCCGGCCTGTCAAGGCGCGGGATCCCAGTTCTGAGGCCATCGCTGACGATGAGCCACAGACCGACACGGAGAGGGGTTCGCTCTCTGTGGCAGACGCCCCCGTGTCTTGACTGCCGGACATGGGGGTCCTGTTCCGACAGGCTAGCTTGTCTCGCTAGCCGTCGGCGGAGGCTCTTGACGGTGAAGCGGACACAATGTCCGCATGAGCCGGGGTTGTCGATAGCGCCTCGGGCGTGTTCCAGCCCGAGGCAGGACGAACAGACCTGGTGTGTGTCTGTGCCCGAGATCTTCAACCCGCAGCCGCAGAGTCGAGCCACCGAGTCCCTGACTCCTCTGGTGTGAGGGAGAGGGGCGTCCATCTTTGTCGACTCGTGGCGTGGAGAGGGCCCGCTCTCGACAGGTGGGACGGGAAAAAAAGGTATTACCACCTTGTCCTTAATCCGGGGAAAGAGGACGGTGTGGGTCTTTTAATCCCGGAGAATACTGACTGGTGTGGCAGTATGCTCCTCTTTTAATCATTTTCCCTTCCGTGGGGAAGAGAAAAGAAAAAACTTCCTCGCTACCGTGGTGTCAGTAGAGAGGGAGCGAGCTAGCAACAGGTGTGTTGCTAGCTTGAAAAAATCGGACCTACCTTACTTTCTCGTAGAGAAGGGCGAGGTCGATTTATTTCCAAGTACTAACAGCGTTAGTACTACCGTCTTCCTGCGAAGCAGAAGGAGTAGCCGGCGAGCGCCCGTCGACCGAAAAAGTATTTGGGTTCAGTCTGTGGACAGTGAAGCTTGCCCGGCTACTGTAGAGATGTGCTCTGAAGCGAGAAGAGGTGTTTGAATGACGCATGCGTTGTGGCGCAAGCTACTTATAGGGGGTGATTTCCCCTGACGTCAAGATCACCAGCCAATCAGGATTGGCGTAATGAGATTGATGCTTCTGTTTGCTCCGCGATGAGGCGCATCCCATAGTGAGACATTGAACGGAGTGTTATGAATGAGAACAGTATTTCTGTGATATACAATAATATCAAATAAAGTTTTTTTCATAGAGCACATTTAAAAACGATTTTTGGTCGAGCCAAAGTGCTGTACATGTAATAAAAGCACGATACATACAGTCGGCAAGCGAGGGAACGCCCACAAAATGTCACATCCGGTTCGCGCTGAGGGGGAAAACAAACCGGCTTCCACAATGCCCAGGAGCTGTTGTGTGCCCTTTTGTACAACTAACAAGCTTAAAAATCCAAATCTAAAATTTTATATTTTGCCCAACGGGAGCACAGAGCCCAGGAGAAGAACCCGGTGGCTTCAAGCGATCCGTTGGGAGGATGAGTTTGCCCCTGCGAAATGAACCATTGTAGACCATGGTAGAGCACTGATATAAACCATGGTCTACCATGGTCACAATAAACCATGGTCTACTATGGTCACAATAAACCATGGTCTACCATGGACATAACCCATTGTCCACCAGACTGGAAATAATATAAATTAATACAAGCTTTTCAATAGTTTCAAGCATTTCATTTTAAAATATTTGTATAGATCATGTTAATTGCACTTAATTTCATCTACAGTACACTGTCACTCTATAGTTGCACACACACTCATTAAATGCTCATTAAACAGTTGGTGAAAATGTAAAGACTATTTTATATACATTCATCAGGTGACGGTGCCTGCATGAGCCTCATTAGAATGATTGCCAAACCATGGTTTCTGTAGCCCAGGGGTCACCAACCTTTTTTAGGAGTGCTACTTTCTAAAAATAAAACAAGTCGGGGGCTACTTTTACTCCTCTCTTTTTAGTTTTTTGCAGTGTATATATTTAGCACATTTTAACATTATTATATGCTTACCTTTAACCTTTTTGTGCTGTTTGGGTCTGTGGGACCCGTTTTCAGTGTTTACTAAAAGAACATGTATGCAATTTAATTATTTTAACCTGCTTTATTTGGGGGTGAACCTCACCTCCTCTAGGGGGGGCCTCACATCCTCCAGGGGGGACCTCACCTCCTCTAGGGGGGTCCTTGCTCCCCCGGGAAGATTTTTAAATGTTGAACCAGGTGGTCCCATTGAGATCATCGATCTCTTTTTCAAGAGAGACCTGTCCAACATGGCAGCAAGTAGGTTACAACATGAACCTAAAACAACAGAACACAAAAGGACATCGTATTTACAGTGCTACATTTACACACCTAGAGACATTGACAAGTACCAACAGTATATTTATATCTCGCCCTGTCAATAAGCCTCACCTTCTTGGCAAAAACTGTATTGTTTTTGAAGTGATGGAGAGACAATGCACAGTTGTCACCCATGGCCAAAGCATATCTCTCCGTCCCACTGAGGTGGCGTTAGACTTTTTCGCTGTCCGTCATTTTGACAGACAGGATCGTAAAATGTCCGTCATAATCCCTTATTACCCGTCGGGTCTAAACTGTTCACATGAGAGCACGCTCGTGAACTGTCAACGGGGGGGGGGGGGGGCGGTGTTATGCCGTGTGTGCATTAGGGCTGTACCCGACTATTCGAATATTCGTTCGTTGGTCAACTATTCGGGTTTTAATTTCATTATTCGGATATTCGTTTTTTTATTTATTTTCAATTCAAATTTTTTCCTAAATGTATGCTATCAATAAAGGCGAATTTCCATATTCTTATACTATATTTATACTTTTTAATTGCACTGTTAAAATGCGGAAATATATACAATCTCAGCCTGTGCTCCTGACATCGCGTTCACTCAGTCACGAACGCAAACGGCACGCTTCACACACCTGAACACAAAATGCCGAAGACTTCAGCTGTGTGGTACCATTTTAAATTGGACGATGGTAAGAAGAAGGCAGTGTGCCAAATATGCGACAAGAAACTGGCCTACCACGGTGGCACAACAACTCTGAAAAGTCACCGGATGCTGTAAGTACTAGCCTAGCTTAGCTGTTGTCAAGTTGCCATGATGAAGCTGCTTTATCCGCCGTTTAAACAGTAACGTTACACATGATAAAATCGTGCACTTACTTTGCTTGGAAAATAGTTGCAAGCAAGCAACCGAATTGTTTTTTTATATTAGTTTTTCAATTTGATCCGAATAGTGAAAATAATAGGAGCAATGTGGGAACATCTGGGACTAAGGCAATTATTGGCATACAGTTCGTTCATTTATTTTTCGTTCTTCATTTATTTAAATACTGTTTACTGTATCGGTAACAAGTATTACACTGTTAGGCCTACTGTTACGGCTATGTTATTAAAAGCATTGTTGTTATAACATAAATATGTGTTTTGTATCTTCAGGTTGTAAAACGTAATTTGGAACCAGATTTGGTCCCCAGGCGCTGCTCGGTTAAATGCAGAGGACACATTTAGTTTTAATGTATGCGAGTACTGAGACAATAAATAAATATAAATTGTAATAGTATGCTCTGTCTGCACTTCTGCTTAACAGCATGTTGTCAGGTGTCTCGGAGCGTACACAGCACACAGCGTAAAGCAAAACCTCCCAGACATGTGTTGATCTGTATGGCAAAGTACGGTTTGGAAACTATATCATTTCCTTTTGGAGGGCATGCATAACACGGCATAACACCAGAGCTTCGCTGCGGGGAAACTTTGGAGCTGTTCCGAGTTTGTTCTAATCTGTCAAAATGACAGACTGCTTTCAGATTTTTCCATCATTGTTAAATAAAATATTCGGTTAAGTACCAAGCGAGAGAGTTTTTTCCAGAGCAGGGGATATTGTAAATGCCCAAACATCCCAGCTTATAAATACCTGGAAATGTGGATATTCTCATATTCCTAAAAACCTGTCTGATGATGCTGAGTGAGTTGAGTTACTTGGTTTTCTTATTCCAGTCTGTTACTGTCACTTTGTTTTTGACACTTTAAAATACTGCTATCCTACTAAAATGCTGTACAAATCAGATTTATTATGTAATAAAGAAACATTTTCCGAGTAAAAAAAATGTTTATTGAAAAAGAAAAATGGAATTTTTATTTCTCTTTATTATTCAATATCGCGATAAATACCGTACCGTGGACTTGTTATCGCGATATTATCGTACCGTGAGTTTTTGGTATCGTTACATCCCTAGTACTTATGTTTGTTTTCTATTTTTGTCTTTGCAGTTTAAGGACAAGTTGGCCTTGGCTGAGACGGGTGAGCTGGCTGGGAGTGACGACAGTTTTGCAGACAAATCCAGGGAGCCCAACAAGAAGTACACTGGCTACCCTACACCGAGACTTCCTTCCAGGACAGGAACAGCTGCTGAGGACCAACCCGAGTCTCCTATGGAGATGAGAGTCACCGGAGCATCATCCCGTGATCTCCAAGATAGGCTGGTTCAGTTCATAACTAGAGAGCAGCCAGTCAACTGGGCCACTCCTTTCTGCAAGTACCTGAAAACTGAACTGGATCGTCTGCATGATGCCTGCCTGGAACCTGCGTATGAGGACATCACCACAGTTCTTAACCAGTAAGTATATAAAATTGCATACATTTAAAATTCATTTATTTGATGTCACACATTTTATTGCATGCTAAATCTGAGCTTGTATTAATCCTATGCTGTTTGTCTTTCCAGTTACCGGAAGATGTCCAGACAGTTCAGGATGAGGGAAGCGGCTGGTGACCAGATCAGTCCCTTCGTAGATGTCCCGTCGGCATTACAGTCGCAGCAGCAGAGGCCGGTTGCTGTGAACCCAGTCTGCACATCTGCCCTCCCCAGCAGTACCTACTTCTCCGCCAGCAGAGCGGCCTCCTCACCGTCAGCAGAGTTCCAGCCAGTGGCCTAAGAACCCACCTCCGGTGGAGATCCCAGGAGTGTGGCTACGTAGAGCAGGTGAACCAGCAGCACAACTTGGAGCAACAGCAGCAGTACCGTACCCTCCAGCCAGCCAGCACTACTAGTCAGGGCTACGTTCCTTCTCCTCGCCAGGCTGCATTCTTCCATCTTCCTTCTCAGCCTCCTCAGCAGCAAATCAGTGGTCCTTGGCAGCTAACACCCCAGCAGCCAGTCCAGGTTCCTCCGTCACCTCCTCTTCCAGCTCTGCAGTCCCAGCACAATGTGACCCAGCACAGCCTCAATATCTCAGCTGTACTGCCACATGACGAAAATTAAAAAAAAAAATACAAACTTGATTGTATGTAATAAAAATTGTCAGTGATATTTTCAGACTTTGTCCTTTTTTTGGTCCTTTATCCTTACTTTACAAGTTATTTTCATTTCTATGTTAAAGTACTATGGGACTTTACATTTAGGAAACTTGAGATTTTTAAACCATCTAAATGTTGGGACTTTATTTGATTAATAAGTGGAAAAAAGGAAAGAAGAAGTATTTTCAATCAAAATTTCAAAAACAAAATGTATTACTCCATACACATGTTGCTTTAAAGAGCCTGTGACACGGTTTTCCCCCATCATCCAAACCCATCAATTTGAGTACATATTGTCCCCTTGAAAACCGTTACTGAACTGATTTTGGATATTTGTACTTTGATAACCATTAATCTGCCTTCAATGTTGACAATTTTCTGGATCTTCTCGCGGATTCTTCAAGTCCCGCCAAATGATGGGTGACGTCATTGCGGGCACAGCGCTCCAGCTGCACCGTCCAGGATCCCAGCATCTGCATGTAAACCTTTATATATATACAGTCAGATGTAAACGCACGACGGCGCACACAGCAGCAAGCTCAGACAGCGATGACAGGTTAATGTTGAACGTGTCTGAGAGCTCATATGAGGCTGAAGGATCGGTTTATGTTGTATCTGTTAGAAGTTTAGGAATGAGGTGCGTCAATATGGGCGATCATATGGTCATGTAGCCAGTGGGACTGGGACTAAAAATCATCCCGGGACTCTCGACCGGCCCACTTCGGTACCGCTAGTAAATTGTCAACGGGGGGAGTGGGGGATGTCATGGTGCTGTAGATAGTAAATGTAAATATGTAAATATTTGTGTCACTGCATCCTGGTAAAATACAAATATAATGTATAATGTCTGTGTCTTTGACATTAGCGCTGCTCGCCAACTGTGCCCTGTACTACGAAGCCAGTTCAACAGACCCTGGATATGTTTGAGTAACAAACAAACTAACAACAACAAACTAACAAACGAGATCTCGCTAAGCCGTCCTACGACGCTGGTTATCAACTCGGTAAATCAAGCCAGGGTTTCTCTCTCCAGCTGAGAGCGCGTTCACGTCTAAGTGACGAGTGGATCTGACTTTAATTACATTTGTCTCGAGTGTTTCGTCAACATAATGTGTTAAATAATACTTCTGCATACAGTCTGTGACACTGTGAGTGTTGCACGGCCAGATGAGGCTGGAGAAGCTGACTCAGATAAGGAAATATATGATATATT